>NC_092588.1:130844166-131170833 GCF_047663525.1 Anas platyrhynchos | reverse complement strand
TTTCCGCTCGCCCTGCCTGCACCAACTGCCGCGCCACTCCCTTCTGATGCCGCACGCCCTGTTTGCCCTGGTCGCCACGCTCCCTAGGGGCTGCTTTTGAATGGTCAGGGAGGGGGTGCTGCTGGCTCCTCTTACGCCTCGTCAGCCTCGTCAGCTTTATATAAAAATAAAAATCATGTAAATAATGCTTTGGAGCATTATTGTCCATTTTTTTCAGTAAAAAAACCTGAAGCTCCCTGTTGTCATCTGCAGTGACTTTTAGTCATACAAACCAGAGAAAAGGGACCTCTCATCCGTTAAATCTCGATGGTGTTAAAATGGTAGTTTATAGCTCCATCAAGAAGCAGCAGTCTTTGTTATTTTGTTTCCTTTATTGTGCTTTTGATGAGGGCATGCAAGTTTAAAAAAAGAAAATCCCCCCTCTAAGTAAGCAATACCGAGAGAGGTAGGCTACTGTCCCTACTTAGCTGCAGTGAGAGGAAAATGCTTTTGACCACCAGCTCTACCTGTGAGCCTCCTCACAGCTCAAGCAAGTCTGCAAGGCCACCTCATGTGCTCACGGCAATCCTAGGAAGCTTCCTCCAATTCCCCTGCTTCACAATCTTTCAAATAACTCCAGACACATCCTGTGAACAAAGCATGGTGAGACATCAGGATCAGACCTTTAATAATGGCCAATTCCCAGTGACATCAAATACAGCTATTGAGAGATATTTTGTCTGACAGAAAGGTTACATAAGCTTCTGCTTAAATTTTATAAATAACCTTCCTCTTGCTGTTACAGAATCTGCTGACAGATTTCACAATATTCATCCCATTCCTCTTACAAAACTCTGAGGAAGATTTATGGTGGCAAGGACTACAGGCTACACATCCTTTTTCAAATCTCTTTTCAGTCACTGGGGTAGCCCTTCCCTGTGCATCCATCCATATACATCATGATGTGATTAGGCTATTGCGGTTTGGGCACTCTAGCTTTTTATCTGCTATACATCGTCTTCACTAGCACTGGGATGTGATCCAACAAACCCTACTTAAATCCACAGAGGCTACTGGCAAGACAACCTCTTTTAGAAAGCAAGTTTCCTAGGCTTTCCTGTACAATTCAAAAGGGATTTGAACTGCATTTCTAAGTTCTTTCAGACTTTACTGGAGCTGAGGCTTACTGACATAGACGTTTAAAATGTGAACGTGACATCATGTATAACTGCTTGAGCTGAAGCTGTTCACAATTTCAAACTATACGTTAATCTATCTCACTGAGCAGACCTCTGCTTTGAAGTTATCTATGTGCTAATAAATGTTGGCAGTAAGAATTACAAAGCAGTCCCTCTTAGCAGTCCCACACTAGCTGGAGCAGGTTCCTCTCCTGGTCCATAGTGAGTTTCATAGCCCACATTGCCATCAAGTACCAGAAGCCTGTTTTTATCAAGCATTTGCTCTCTTGTTCCAGATTCTGTATTCTGTATTTGCTAACATACCATGTTTCTCCCTCCTGGGTTTCAGGTGGCTCATCAAGACTTCTGGTCAATTTACGCTTGTTAATTAAGAAACAGTTTATGATAATAAACACAACATAAATGCTGTTGCAGTAAAACACGGTTTCTCTCTCTACTTCTTGTTGCTTTCTGATAGGGTCAAGCATACATTTCAAATTCCTTGCTGATGCACTCATAAGACCCTTTCATGAGGGTTTGGAATAAGAGCAAGTTAGAAGTCTTAAGTCACAATTACAGAATAATTCTTGCTCTACTTATCCATTGTTAAAAGGCATTTTTCCAGTGATAAGACTGCAAATTTTCATTCATTATTCAGCACAATTATCATAACTATCTGCATTGTTCAACTAAGTTAATGACTACAACAATGAATTTGCTTCTCAAATATTAAACGCAATGTTACAATGCTTGGGTTTAGATATAAATAGTTTCCCAACATTTGAATAAGTAATTAACATTTTTTTTCTTAAAAAAGTCTAAATAAAATCTGTTCATATAACAAAAAGCAAAAACACCAAACCCCTTCCTTCTCTTTCCTCTGCATTGACCCAAGTTCTAATTTTCTGACATGTTCATTTAAACTGACATGATTTGTAACAAAACCACCATTACAAAAGACAGCTAGAAACAGAGCTATCTTTAACAATGAATCACAATTCTAAATTTTATGATTCACCCAAGCTTCTCTTCTGTTGAGCAAGACCAATGTGGCAAAAAAGCTGAAGAATGGAAATGTGAATAGTAAAGCTGTTGTATAAAGCAAGGCATACATATACTCTGTCTTTATTCAGACATTCTTAAGATCAGTCATCTAACCAGTAATTTTAAATGTTTTCTAACTTCTAGTTTTTCCTTCAGATGAAAACATCTTTCTAGATAACATATGAACAGTACAGACTATTTTGTTGAAAATAAGCTGCAAATGACAGCATAGTCAGATGCGCCTATTCCCTGGTATGCCTTCCTATTCTTTCTTATTTAACACATTTGCTGTTACTATCTGTTACAGCGTTCTTGTGTAGGCAATCACATCAGAACCAGGATAAACTAATGGCATTGGCAATATCTCAGACTGAAAAAGAACAAAACTATTGTCACATACAGGAATGACATTACTGCTCTATTGACTATCAACAAAAAATGAAATGACAATCCACTGGAAACTAAAGGACTGACTTTTATAAGAATTTTGTTTCACTTCATCTTCAAAGGTAAGTTAATAGAAACAAATGAATGTGTGATTTCTACATTCATGAGCACCAGAAATTTCAAACTCCTTTTCCATTGAATTGTTTTTTTTTTGCTGTTTAAATATGTATTCATAAAACTGTAAACATTTGTAGAGATATCAGCAACAAATGCTTAAATATACAGTTCAAAATATCTGTAATTAGTATCACATTATAAATGCAGTATCAAAATATTATACCAAACAGATTTCATATTTCATTGTTTAGCATTTCCTGATTTTGGGGTAGTTAAAAGGACTTGCACAGTAGTAGTTTTGTCTTTTTCTGTATCTATATCACAAAATAATCTTTAAATGAATGCTGTATAGTACAGAACTTTTAAGAATATACTAACATGCAAAGTTTTCCACAGTCTGTAGAAACTTTATATTTGAGAAGCTAAGTATTCAGGAGGTAGCTAAGAATCAGCAGGGAGAACGGACAAAAACTCTTCAAGAATCTTCCTTCAAAAACTCATGAAACCTTTCTAACACTCCAGAAGGCAGAACCTAATCACCCAGAAGGCTTGCATTCAGGTCAGCCTCCACTCACGGAGCACCCTGCATGAAATCAACTCTTGTAATGGGGACGAGAATAACGAGCACCACTAAAATTTCACACATAGCTATTTTCATGGCAGAAATTATAAAGTAAGAAGGGAGAGGGAGTACATAATACCCTGTGTAAGAGAAAACCTATAGAAATCTATCAAAACATACAATCAGTAATTCCAAAATCATGTATTGCTTAGTATATGTGTAATACACATGATTGAAGTTGGAGCTGAAAAAACAACAGCAAAAACCACAACCAATCAACACACAAAAAACTCTGAAACTCTCATGACATGGAATAATAAAATACAGTTTGCACGCACAATAATTGGCTATCCTTTATTAATGAGTTTGAGGCCAAGTCATTAGATTGAGGCACTGCAACACATCTATAGAAAATAACATTTTGTACTGAACTCCTACCGTCAAAGACAGAAATCTTACTTTCTCAGTGTGTTAAATGAATGTATCCTTCAGAGCTGCTAGAAATAGATTGCATTAGTGATAGACCTCTGAAAGAATTACCACAGTCAGAAGTCTTTTATATTAGCAGGCAATACCTTCGTGTTTCATTTCATGGTAAGTCCTAAATTGATCTCTTGTAACACCTTCTGAGTAAATGGTAGAAGTTACTAGTTTAAGATTTACTCTTTTTAAAGTATACCATAACCTCATTTAATACTGCAAGGAAATTAATGACCATAACATTTCATTTCTGCAGTTAGCAGTGTCCTTGATCAGGAATTCTACAATTTGCTGAGACAATGTTATTTTAACAGATAGAAGTTTGCACTCAGCAAAGGCAAAAGAAAAAAACCTTCCTGAAATTCAGGGTTGACTAGTAGTTCAAAGCAATTCAATTACTAACACAGTAAGTAGGAACTGTAATTATTTTCATACTGAGTTTATTTAATGCACCTATAAACATCACCTTACTATAAACAGTCACACATACACAATTCTATTAAATCTACAAAATTCTCTGTGAAAACAGGTGACAGTAAAGCTGGACGTGGCTGTTAAAATTAATTTCTATTAAATGCAAATAGTGGAAAAACATTTGGGTCACTGGTCTTGAAGGGTCGGTGGTTTTGAAGTCAAACTGGCAGCTGTTTAAGAGAGCTACACATCAGTGGTTAATTCCTGGGCCAATTCTGTTTAGCATCTGTAACAACATGCACAGAAAGTGCCCTCAGCAAGTTTGAGGACAACACCAGTTTGAGAGGAGCAGTCAGTACCTACCTGGAAAGTCTGGCTGCCATTCAGAGGACCTTGACAGCCTGGAGAAATGAGCTGGCAGAAACCTCATGAACTTCAGCAGTGTAAATGCAAAGTCCTGCACCTCTTGTGCTCCCATTACTCTCTACAGCTACCTTCTTTATACCCGATTGAAGGGTATAAAGAAGAGAGAGCCAGAGTCTTCTCAGAAGCATATAGTGAAAGAATAAGGGGCCACAGACATAAATTGCAGCAAGTGACATTTCAAAACATGTATTAGGGAAAACATTTTCAGCACAAGAGCAGACAAGCAGAGCAAGTGCCCAGAGAAACTGTGTGATCTCCATCCTTGGAGATGCTGAGAACTCATCTGGACACGTCCCTGAGCAACCTCCTCCAGGCTGGGTGGGATCTAAGTTTAAAATGAGTCCTGCTATTGTTGGAGGGTTGGACAATAGGACCTCCACAGCCTTCCTCCGGCTCTAAATTGTTGTAGGGTTCTCCAATCCTAATTCTTTGAACACTCCTTACAGGGAACAAAAGTCTTACATTTTGTCTAACAGACATGCTTATAAACATGTCCAGAAAGGTTGCCCAGAGAGGTTGTGGATGCCCCATCTCTGGAGGTGTTCAAGACCGGGTTAGATGAGGCCCTGGGCAATCTGATCTATTGGTTGGTATCCCTGTCCATGGCAAGAAGGTTGGAACTAGATGATCTTTGAGGTCCCTTCCAACCCAGGCCATGCTATAATTCAATGTCTTCACAACCTTGCTACCTGAAAAATGTCATGTTTTAACAGGTGAAATTGCTCCATTTTTTTTTTCACAAAACAAAGACTATAAAGTGACCGATCACTTTTTTTTTTTTTTAAATTAATTTAATTATTAATTATATTCAGAGAAAACTTTCCAGAAATGTGCTTCAGGTAAGAATGCTGAAGTAAACCTAACAAACAATACCATGAATTAGTCACTGATGCAGTATCAGTACTTAAAAATAAATTAAAATTGATATTATATGAATAAAGCATTTGCCAAATACCAGTTCAGATGTATTCTATTATACTAGCATTCCGTATTTTCCTCTGCTGAACCCCAGAAATTTAAGTAAAATTAATGCTAAATTACAATGAATTTTAGCCACTTCCCACACCATTACAGCCATAGATATCTGCAGAATAAACAATATGTTCTAACCTCTTGCTTGTAGCCCAGGTCCACAAGTCTCGTGTGCTCCTGGACTGTCTTGGCGCACATACCATGGTACTAGCTGGCACCTCCGCCACTTATGGGTCTTCCACCTGAAATGAGGAGGAAATAATCAAGTAGAAACAATTCATCTAAATATGTAGCAATAAAATCACAAATAATAAATTCCTTTGCCAAGCTTCATCTTCTTAGAAATATATCAAAAAGGTGAAATCAGGAGCAAAAAATTACCACAGACACAGCAAAGCACTGGGACAGTGAGTTTAAATGACTGCAACGGTGCCTCAAGAGATCCCAGAGCACTTAGGTCTAGGGTAGCCAAGTGGTAGCACCTTAAAAATGTGGAGCCAACCAAGAGATCTAATGCAGTGCATGGGCCCAGATAATATCAAAATAAAACAGAGTCAAGAAGATGTTGAAAAAAGCTTTGATAAAAAGAGAAAAATTGTGCTGCCTATATTATTTAATCAGTAATTTAAACTGCTAAGAAACTTCTACAAAATTCTATTCTGGTTTTGCAGAATATTCTAGGCCTTTAAATATAACTAATCCAGTTAGTGTTGCAGTTCCAAAATAATCCAGAGTGTTTTGAACTACTCAGAGTGAGGGGGAAAAAACTAAATCCACTGCTCAGATCATCTTCTGCTCTTTTGTATATAGTGATCAAATCACTTACCTCAAGTTTCATTGTAACCTGCCTCTGCTGGCTAATATCTGAACTAATTCATGAGAAAATCTGAGTGCATGAGTCCACCTGTCACAGCATGTGTACAGGTCAGAAAGATACTAAAGGAAATATGCAGAAAATGTGTTCATGTCATGAAAATCAAATCACCTCATTTACCACTCACTAGCAACTCTAATTGCTATTTATGTCTACTTAGCACATCATCCTGTGGTAGCTCAGGTAAAATTTGGTACTGAAGATCCTAAACAGATGAGGAACAGACAGTATTTTAAAGGATATAACTCTGATGCTGGTATTGACTAGAAAAAGATTTCAAATTACATTTCTCTCATGCTTGGAGTACTCACTGTGATAGCTTCCCAATGCCGTTTTGCATATTTTCATATCCTTCAGTTATATACAGTGTTGCCTCCAAATGAATTTGCAATGATAATTCTTACCAGATGATGAAAGCAACATATTACTTTAATCTCAATCTGTTTTGGCTAAAATTAAATTATATTTGCACCTCTGCAACAGAGTGTTTTCATGGAAGTTAGCCTTATTCTCTATCCACTGGAAAAAAAAAAAAAAGGCTTCCAATTCAAATACATAAATTATACATTAAAAATAACCCTCATATTTATTCTTTTATCAAGTACATCTAAGCTTTCTCATGCCACTCAGACAGATGTTGCAAAACTGCCCCAAAAGTTTTCTTAAGCAGTTAAAGTGGTGTTCCCCACCTGCTAGAATTGTCAGCCTTCTCTGGTGAAGATAGGTCAACACTGTACGTTAGGGGATGTATCAATGGGTGAGTCATCTCTGGGTTGATGGGAATGGAAAAATGGAGGGTATGTTTCTGCATGGGAGCAGAACTGAGCTCTTCTAAATAGACTCTGCATTTCACTGGCTTAGATAATTTAAAATAGATTTTTTTAATCATATAGAATTTCTAATAATCGCAAGGCAAGATTTTTCTTGGAAAGCAATTCTTATTAGTTGCAATGTTCATGCAAATAAACTGTTTAAATAAAAAATAAAATAAAATAAAAAAAGAAATAAAAACAACATAATTTCCCAATTCAAAGGAAAGAAAATATTGACATGTTGGTCTTGATACACTGAGCCTAACTGAGTGTACATATCTGTTCAGAAACCTTGATTTAGCCATACATCTTATTTTTCTTAAGTGGAATTCAACAAAATTTAGAGGTAGGTAAAGGTTGAAAAATCATACATAAACTGCCTTTGGTTGATAAACACTACCTGTAGCTATAGCAGACAGGAGAAGCTTCACATTCTTTTTCCTCAAACAAAGTGTCTGGGCACTCACGACCACCATTAGCAGGGAGTTGGATAATGACTCGGTGACGGGACTGTTTTTTTACTATGACATCTCCTGCAAAGGATAGAAAAACTTGTTTCTCCTGCTACAGTAATTAGAGAAAAATAAGATTTAACATAACAGGTATTTGAGTCAATCATTATAATAGTAATATACTACTTTGTCCATATTCAGAAAATTAAACATAATAGATAAAACACTTTAATCTCAGCTAAAGACCTAGAAGCAGAGTGAAACAGAAAGCAACAATGCCGTCCAAATGAATATATAACCAAAGTGAGCACACTGTTTAAGGGAACAAGAACAACCATCTCAGTTTGCTGCTACACATTAGTTTCAAAGCATAAATTTGCTTTAATCATTGGCTTGCAGAACTAGAAACATAAATTAACAGCAAGAAATTATTATATTTCGTTATTTCTTCATTCACTAAGTGTCTCAATCAGAAAATCTAAATGCCTTTTGCTAATCTCTACAGCCAGGAATATAACAAATTTAATTTACACTCCTGGTTATCTCCAGGAAGGGCTTTAATTCTGCTCCTTATACCCTCGATTCCCACAAGTATTACCCTACCAAGATCCACAAAATATTCCAAAAGAACATATTCTACATATAACGGTGAACTTTTATTTTCTCAATCTAGAATTTACAGTTTATAGTTTCTAATTATTATAGTCATTCATTATTAATGATAAATAGTAAATAGTTCCCATAAGAATTTTGATTTCAATCAGCTTCAAATACCTGTGCTTCAGGCAGAACATGAAGGGAAAACCCACAAATTTGTATTAATTCCATAGGAATAGCTAATGCACAAATATTTAAGGTAGAAATCTTGGTTTTGTTTTATTTATTTTTTACTTATTTATTTATTTTCAGAGAGTTGTAATGCAGACATTTGGTTGACTGGACTGATACCAGCTTTGGTGGGTTACAACAGCAGCTGCAGCTTGTCTGAACACAGAAGCATACTGGACCATAGCCAAGCAATCATAATTAGGAGCAAGCAGTAGGAGAATCCCGGCAGCGGCTCTCTACCACCTGGCTGCTTTTCAGAATTGAGAAAACCCTCTGCTCCTGAGTCAGTCAGCTCCAGGAGAAGCCAGGGGCTGGCAAAAGAGACAAGACAGACGTGCTGCCCAAAGCCACTGCTGACACAAATGGGTAAAGCCCATGGAAAAATAAATAAATAAATAAATAAATAAATAAATAAATAAATAAATAAATATTGTTTGATCCAGAGAGTAGAAAAAATGTCCATATTGGTTAACTAATACCCTATTTTATAGATGAATAAATCCTAGTTTGTGGTCAATATTTATGAAAATACATTCAACAAATCAAGAACTTTCTTAAAAATGAAAAAAGGACAATATTTTTGTCCAAGATGATCTACCCCAACAAAACCATTTCAGCAAGAACCATTAATATTGATGTAAAAGAACACAGTATTTAATAATGAACAAGTATATAATAGATTCAGTTTTCATGGTCTTAATTATCTGGTGTTTTTCAAAGGTTATAAATTTAATCTTCCTAACCATTCTTTTATTTGTTAGAACGAACTAAGCTCTACTATGAATTACTGTGAAAATGACTTTGTTTGTGTCCTTTGTAAAGCATGAAGAATAGACCGTGTCTGTGACATTTGAAGTACATATATTTAATGTAACAATATCTTACATTCTGATAATATGGTAGCTGTGAGTAATCACCACATCCCACACAGGGATTAGCACCCTGTGGAACAAGGACTATTACAGACTTTGTCCGTAATGGTAGATATTAGAAACATACCTCCTCTTAAGCTTAAAAAAGAAAAAGAGATAAGGCAGAAAGATGCAGGCAATATTAAGCCAGTCATCACTTCAACTTCATGTACAATTATAATGTCATAAAAATTCGACAGATACCTGCACTGTTTTTAAGGGCTTTGCCAAGTGTATTAAAATTGCAATGCATGTTTAAATCAGACCATTAATATCAACTAAAAACATCTTTTTCTTATTAATTTTGCTTATTAACTTTTCTTCTGTTTTCCTTGGGGTAGAAAAAAACAGCACAGGCAAAAGTGAAAGTTTTGCCTAAACTATATAGATATACATATATATCTTTGGATACACAGCCTCAGGTTTTCTGATGAAGAAGCAATGTATGTACTTTTAAAGGCAAAATCTGACCATTTTATAATCTGATAATTCAAATGCAGTTTCTACAACTGCAGAAGTATCTGTTTTGGTGCTATACTAAGAGATATATGTTTACCCTGTGACTAGTCATGATGGTGTGTTCCCCCTTCCACCCCTTCTCGCCTGCAGTCCAATGCTGCCTTGCTCAAACACTGGCCACTGCACCCAAGGCCTTGCTCAGGCAGATAGTGATCACAACATTGGCTCAAGATGGATCACAGAATCAGAATCACAGAATTTCTAGGTTGGAAGAGACCTCAAGATCATCGAGTCCAACCTCTAACCTAACACTAACAGTCCCCACTAAACCATATCCCTAAGCTCTACATCTAAACGTCTTTTGAAGACTTCCAGGGATGGTGACTCCACCACCTCCCTGGGCAGCCTGTTCCAGTGCCTAACAACCCTTTCAGTAAAGAAGTTCTTCCTAACATCTAACCTAAAACTCCCCTGGTGCAACTTAAGCCCATTCCCCCTCGTTCTGTCACCAGTCATGTGGGAGAACAGGCCAACCCCCACCTCAGAATCCCTCACTGGAGAAGCTGACAGACAGATGTTTTCCTCAGCAGCTGAGGGCTGATGGAACATGCTCCGAAACAAACAAACAAACAGTTAATATTAGTCCATCATCTTACCCCATAAACAGTGAGCAGGCCAAGAGCCCTTTAAGCTCTTCTGCACACCATCTGGTTGCATGACAGGATCTCCCCTTGAGCAGGGATGCCTCTTAAAGTCATGTCTGCTGCAGAGATCCCTTACTCCTTGTGACAGATTTCTTGCCACAACAGATCCTCGGTAAGTGATTGATGGCTTGCTAAACGCTGTGAGCTTTGTGAAGAGTATATCTTGGATGGATTGTGCGCTTATAACCCTCAAACTTTTTGATATAAACCACGGACTAAGTGGCTGAACAGTCCAAGTGACTTCAGCTCCTCATACACGTCTTCCCCTCTAGACACTTTACCATCTTTGTTGCCCTCCTTTGGACATTCTCTAACAGCTTTATGTCTTATACTGCGGTGCCCAAAAATGCATGCAGTACTACTCCAGGTGAGGCTGTACCAGTGCAGAGAACTCCTTGTGCTACCCCTTCCCTTGACCAGCTAGCAATGCTGTGCCTGATACATCCCAGGACCCTCCTGGCTGCCAAGGCACACCACATTTAAGCAGGAAAAATGGAAAAAAAAAAAAGATACTTATGGAAAATTTATGGTAAATATGGAAAAATAAACAAAATGGAAAATAGAAGACATCCTTTAACAGGCCTTTGAGACAAGAGTCTCTAACTAGAAGTTAAAATTGATTTTAGAGGCCACTAAATAAATTTTCTACATTGTTGCATGAGCAGAAACGCTACTTCTTCCCTGCAACTGCTGCATCAACTATTTCATGTCCACTGTCAGAAGATGTGTATAAGCATTCTGCCAGAAGTGACTCTGGATCAGACCATACTTCCTTTCTTAAAATCTGTCTACTAGCACACAATGGATAAAATTACCATCTTGACATGAAGAAGGACACAATGTCCAGTCACTGAATGGAGTCACAATGCAGTCCTTCCTACAGGGAAGCAGACATGGCCTCACTGTTTCTGGTCGGAGATTCTCAGGACATCTGAAAAAGTGAAAAAAAGAAGCAAATAAACAATCATTCTGCAATGAAGTGGTGAATTATGAGAGATACTGAATGTCTGCAGGCACACGAGGGGAGTGCTAGTTGCCCAGAACTCACCAGGACAGATCTCAAAAACCCAAACCTGTTAGAATTGAAATATCTCTGGTGGAAGCAAGCCAAAACTGGTGCATTCTGCACCTGGATATTGAACTAAAAGAAGAAAAAAAATCACGATTTCTCATCTGCCATTTCCGACTCTTTCCTTTTCAGTGTTATTTTAAAGCTTCAACATTATTGTAAAGAAGAGTCATCTAGTTTAGTCTAGCAAAATACATTTCTACCTCTTCACAAATGTACTAGAAGCATAAATTCTGGCAAGAGGCATATCTGGCATAAATAATACTGCTAACTCAGGAATATACAGGTATAAATTGGCCATGATTATGATGGAAACCAGAAGTGGTTTGAAACTACCAGATCAATAAGACTGTGGAAGACTTTCAGAAGGGACAGGAGACCTTGCTTATTTTAAGAAGAGGCTTGATCAGTTTATAAAAAATCAGTATATAAAAGGGATTATTAGACTGCCACATATGGGACTCATTAACCCAGGTCACTTTCCCAGTTCTGCTTTTCCATTTTTTCGTTAAGAACAAACAACCTTCTACACTACATTATGTTTTCAAAAGATGCTATAGCTTTTGCAGAAGTACTGCAAGTCTTTAAAATAATTTCAAAATGGTTATTGCCCTAAAAGCATACAGAATGTGGACTGTCAGAGGATTACATAAAAAGGTATGAAAAAACATCACTTCTACATTTTGGAGCATGATTAAAAAACATTACTATGATTTTCCTCTTGTTGGCTGCCAGGCACCTTGGACCAGAGAGATAAGAGACCAATTTTATATTTGGATTGGATCAGCTGGGGAAGCTTGGGGAAGCACGAGACATTCAGGCTGGAGGGACAACTGACAAGTTTAATGATGAGTTACCAAGAAAATGTGGCCTCTGTTGTTGATGGAGAACTACACCTGTGTCAGCAGGGGAAGAAGAACTGGCAAGAAGAGAAGAAAATTGGAACTGCAGCTTTACAGGAAAATATTCTTCAGCAATATCATTTGCTAGTTTACTGTCTGTTTCTGAGTTTTCCTGTCAATTCACATACTCCTTCCAAAGTATGCTCCATTCCTGTGAAGCTACACCAACTTTTTGCCCATAATGAGGCCTCTTGTAATGATATCTCCACCCTTTAAAGAAAGTTTATCTCCTAAAATATGAATGTGAAGAACCGTGCAAAATATAGCAATAGCAACAAAAATCTTCATAATGTCTTCATAAGCCCTGTCTATCTTTTTAAGTCAAATTTTGCCTTTTATTTTGTATGGGATTCATAAAATCAGATTATGTATGCATGGGTGTATTATATATAGTGTCAGGTACACTTTAAAAAATGATCTGACACCAATCATGTACAGTGACTACACTGTCAGGAATTTTCTCTAGGGACAAAATTCAAAATGCTTCCGAGCAATACAGAACACTGGCTTACTAGTGTTTTTTCCCTTAAGGAACAACAGAAATTTTGAGCATACAGAAAAGACTGAGTCATATACTTTCACTGTTTCACTAACAACTTCATCCTTCACGAGCACTGTACATTAGAATTCTTTTTCAGATCCTTGGGCAAGCCAATTAGGTCAATTAGAACACCATTTCTATCTTTTTATATTGTTTGTATTTAGTATATGTGGCTTAAAGCAATGTATTGATTTTTTTGGCATTCCTTACTCAAGGTCAAATTAAACAGAAGAGATACAAGCTGAAGTCTGTAACTTGTGAGGTAGATAAGGCCAATAATATTGATTCTATCATTCCACAGTAGTCCTTTTTATTAAGGGGAGTTTAAAACAAGGTTCCTATTTACATTTTCATGTCAAATGTCTAGTTCTTTAAAAATGATTTGGTAATTTTAATGTGACAATTTGATGGATCAACCAATACTTTTTTTCTCATTTCACACGATCCATTTATGACACAATAAAATAGTCACACTCCCAAAAATTTAAAGTCAGATCAAAGGCGGAGGCATTACAAGATTTTAGAAAGAAGATAAAACATTAGAGTGTTTTTTGTTTGTTTAAGGAAAATGAGCAGTAAATAAAAGATATAGTAGTGTTGTGACTGAATAGAACACAACTTAATGTAGACATAGAATGATTTAGGTTACTGAACGGGCTGGTGTAATTCACTGTAGTTCCATTTAAAATAAACTAGGAATAAATCTACTGTTGAATAAAGCAAGAAATGGTAAATATTTAGTGTGAGAATAGCTGCCTCATGGCCTTTCTAAAAGACCTCTGCTCTCATCTCTTCCGGCTCTGAATCTCTTCTGAACGGGATATATTTACAGATTGACAAACTGCATGAAGATACGATCAAATGCATTTTTTACTAGTAGCTAATCCATATTTAACCCTGGTTAAGAATTTAACCCTGGATGAGAATTTAAATCATCGGACAAAAGGGATCTCTTAGGAAAACATGGATATGGGGGAAACAAACAAACAAACAAAAAACCAAAAACCTCACAAAGGAAGACTGTCAAACTAGTGTTTAAACTAAAGTTTCAAGCTTATGCTGCATCAGAGCTGTACTATGCTTGAGCTCCTTGGTCTGCTTCTGAGAATGTGCACTTTAATGGGTTGTACTGTATTCAGACACAGAACAATAATTTTATGGGGAATTGCACGAATCCATACACCACATCCCCATTTGGAACTAACACAAGGATCTCAGAAATGGTGCTGCACTGCACACACACACAGCCCAAGGAATTCATTTTGACTCAATTTGAAGATGGTAAGGAGCCAACTGGACTTAGCTGGCAGCACAATCACCACTCTAAATATCACTCATAAAAATCAAGTGTGAAAGGTACTTCACAATCCTTTAGTAGCTTCAGTTTTGTGTTTTTGAAAGACAAATTGTTCCTTTATGAGAACACAAAGATTGGGAAGAGGTGGGAGTGTTGTCTCCACATGCAGTCATTTGCTGTATAAATTTAGATCAGCAAGATCCAAAAAAAATTTCCAGAATGACAAGATAATTTTTTAAGATCTTTACTTTTTTGGGCCCACTTGTCCCACGTTGACTCTCACACAGATAACTTTTCTTGTCTGCATCCCCACAGAACAGGTGGCCTCCCCATTCCAGCTGGCAGAGGAGTTGAAAGCAGACACAGATGCGTCTTCTATGCACTGTCCCCATGGGCCTGTCTGCCAATGATACACAGTGCAAGAGTGCTCATTACAGCTGCGGGTTTCCTGTAGTGCACTACTATTTGGACACTGTATTCCTCCTGGAACAATAAAACAGGGCAAAAGTTCATGGAATGGAAGAAAATAAAGCAAGAAGAAGAGAGAAGAGAAAACCTGAAATCTTGTTAGCTATATATTATCACTTTGATTACATGAAATAAGCGCTGTACTTTCTTCCTCCTCTTCATATGCCCAATACTCACTTCGGCAAACTTTAGTGAGCAGAACACACAGAACAGAACGTACATGGATGGCAAATGTGTATTATGAGGACGGTAAAATAATCATAATTTATATAACACACTAATGTCTTTTGAGCATTCTACAGAATTTTTATTTAGGGATTCCCTGAAAAAAAGACTGTAAGAGATAACATAAGGAATTAGGATGGCTCTAGGCAGAAGAAATCGTTAAGTGTTCTAGTTATGCATGCCTGGAGACCACTGTTTATGTCTAATTCATGGATCAATTAAAAATATTTTTGGAGCTCTTGTCCTAGGTCCCAGTGGATATTTATCCATGTTACATAATTACCAAAGAGGGTGGCACAGCTGGTAATTTCTGGTGCAGATTGAGATAACAAAGGCTGTTGCAGGCTAAGATTAAAATGCATTCATGTGTCAATAATTGTGAAGAAAAGCTCAGATAATGCTATCTTTGTTGTGTCTGATTTCAGATAGTGTATTCAGTTTTTTACATTCAAGGTAATTTAGGCTTCTAATCCTGCATAAACAAAGAGAAATCTTTCTTACTAGACTTGATCATAGGCTACTAGATATCTAACATTGTGAGTATGTATCATATCTGCTGGATGCTACCATGCTCTGGTGCTACTAGAAATAGAGAATCTAGGTTTAAGAATTTACATAAGCTTTCATATTTAGGAACAATACAATAGGACTCCTAAATCCATATGACAGAAAGCCAGGGAAAAGCTAAATAATGTTTTATGTCTTTCCTAAAATACTAGATTTGTAAGAAAGATAACTGAACGAGACATTTTTTATTAGTTCCTGCATATGAACCATACATTGCTTTTCTCTGAAAAGAAAAATGTGTGCTCACACCAAGCACATATCAGAAAGCACATCAGCTTTTCTGTCCCACCACAGAACTTTAGGTTGACCTCTTGTCCTACAGACAAACAAGAAGGAAGTGGTTTTAAGCACTTCTTACTGGTAGTGATTAAACAAACAACAAACAAGTGTAGTAAGACACAATGGATACTTCACATTGGAGTTCTCGGATGTGAATAAGTGTTACAATTAGAATACATTCTAACTGATACCCTAAGCTGGATTTGTGAAACATCTAGTTCTGCAGCAAACACGAGGAAAGGGATGCTTTAATGAAATCACAGAACAAAATCCAAATCCTCAATTTTCTGTTTCCATTGAGATATTTTAAAGTTCTGATTCAGGGCTAAAAAATATTAATGCAACCAAGCAACAGTAAATATATTAACTAAGAAGTCATGAAAAAGACTAACTAATCGTAAGTTTAATAAAGGGGGGTTAGAAACACCTAACAACTTGTGAATGCAATTAAAAAAATACTAAAATTGCAATGTTTTGGGCTCAAAATGGATGCAATTCAAGTCTATCAGAATTGCTTTAAATATATTTTCATATGCGTAGCACCAAAACAAAGCAAATTATTTACATTTTGAAAAAAAAAAAAAAAAGGAAAAAAATTATAAAACAAAATTATGGTTATGTGGCAAGTTTCAAAACATTATGCAAACATCTTCCTTCGGGAAATGAAAATCCTTTCAAATAGCACCAGCAGATAGCAAGATAATTAGGAAGTATTGTAAATTAAAAAAAATAATAATAATGAGAAGAAGAAGAACTGTAGTACAGTCTCAAATAATTTTGCATAAGAGAAAACTGATCCATAAGAGAAGGGGACTAGACATGTTCCACCAGTACAAGAGCTAAAGAACAGACAATCTAGAAGTGATAAAAGAATGTTGTTAAACTACTTCTATCTGGTGTTACCTCAGAAGAAAAAAAAAAGGGGGGGGGGGGGGGAGGGGGCATTCAAGGAAAATCATATATTAAAGGGAGAGGGTAAGGGTTGGGTGGGGGTGAATGTTTCCCAAGGAATGGATGCCATATCCATCATTTCCTAAGCTCTTAATGTATTAGAGAATAAAATGACAACTTGGATTCAGTTTTGACAGCCATGCAAAAATGTATATTCAGGGAAAAAGTGAGAGTGACATTGACTTGTAATAGAAAAAATTTGGGGCGTGAATGTCTGTAGCTCAGTGGGAATCCAATTCTGTTCAGATAAAACAAATAGTTAAGAAAACTGTAAAAAAAAAAAAGTGGAAATAATACTACTGAAATATGATGCAACTATCAGCAGTATTAAATAGCAGTATTAAAAGCACAATATCACAATATTTATGTATAAATCACTGTGCCATTCTCTTCAGGAAAATAACATTTGCTTGTACACTCACAAATTAAAATAGGTACAGAAAAAAAGAATGGTCTGGAAAACTGGCAATTAGACTTGCCCTTTATAACATCTACATAGGGATAACAAGATCAGTGCTGCTAAACTTTAAGAACATTTCACTAAATGTGGACATGTTTGACAGAAACATAAAAAAAATAATATCACAGAAAAAAAATTATCAGAATACATGAAAAAGGTTATACAATACTAAATACGTTTTATATTATACATGAATAGATGACTGTAAATAATTCCTTGGCAAAACTAAGTAATCATTTCAAGGTATAAAAACCAGTTGGAGCTGAAGTATTTTTTTTGTTTCTGATTACTTAGACAAAGCACATTTGGAAATGAAACGTTAGTTTTACAGGGGGACTTGCACTGTACTTATAAAATAGCACAGATAAGATGGTAGTTTCCTTGAATGCTTTTAACAGAATTGTCAGAGCCTTAGCTTGCTTTTCTGCCTGATTTGGAGCTCATAATGGGTAAGACACATTGCTACAGGATATTCAAGGATTGGACTTTCTAAATCTTTTCAATGACACTGTCATGATAACTTACAAATTTTGAAATGCTTAACACTTTTTAAAGCATTTAAGGATCATTTTAATTAATCATTTTGCTATCACTCATTTTACAAATGCATGTAATTGTATATGTGCATTCTCAAACTTAAGGTTTGAGAAAAGAGATGTGACTGACATGCCTTTTTTGTAATCTAGACAGGTGTTACTTATTTGTTTGCCCTAAGAATGAGATTAGGCAGTCCTTGAAGTAACTGTATGTCTTGAAGACACATGTGGTCAATATGTGCAGACCATAGCAGAAGACCCTGTTGGTGCCTACTCTTATTCCAGTTCTGCTTCCTCACCCAGTGCATGTTAATTATACAAATCAAACTGAAATACTCAACACAAGCAACTTTGAGAGGCCTGACTTCAAAAAAAAACAACAACAAAAAAAACAGGGTAGGAGTCAACATGCACCTATGGAAAAGAAGTCTGTCCTCAAGTCTTTCTGTGTATAGGACTTGAACCCCAAATCCCTGACACTAGGCAGGAATCTGAACTGAGGGACTTCTGAGTATAAGGGGAAGCATGGTAACATCCTTTTCCTGGCGTTCTTTTGTGCACAGGTGCCAAATAGCTTTGCAAGTTTAGCTTGAAAATTCAGGCTTCCCAGTTCCAAAGTTATGTTTTTTTTTTTTTTTTTTTTTTTTTTAATTCCCTTTTCAGTTGAAATTAGTTATAATTTATGAACATATTTGTCCAAAACTGAACCCTTGGCAAATAGGCAGTCTGTTAGGAAAACAATTACTCAATTCTGCGCTCTCTGCTTTAATTACAAAGCATTATTATTTCAAGATAGACATATACAAAAATTAAAAACAAACTTAATAAGCATAGGAGAAATAAAGAATTTTAAAAGCTCTAAGTGTAACTATTTTTTACAGCTATGAAGTCAAAATGCACTGGAATTTTATCAGTAATAAAATTTTAAAGCATGTCAGCCAGAATTTTCATAGAGTTCAGAAGAAATTTCTTTGTTCCAACTATTCCTCACAGGTTCAGTAAATCAGTCTGGTAGATATATGAGAAGTATGAGCTATTTGCCCCTGTCAAACAGAATACCTGATTAGATAGACAACTGATATTTTATGCTACCTAACTCAGTGATGTTTAATAGTCTGTGATATATGAGGTCATACTGAGTAGTGTTTCTGGCGTAATAGTCTTTCTGGCTAATCTATGAATGTACAATAGCCACAGTAAGATATTGGCATGCACACGCATCACTGCCCTAAGAGAATGTTTTAAACAAAATCAGAGTTATATGAATGTAATAAAATCATCCTTTTTATTTTATTATTTGCTTTTAACTTTTTTTTTTTTTTTAATCTTTATATTTTGAAAATGAGTATCAATCATTTACTACTGACAAACACTTGGAACATATACCCATTAGTTTTATGCTATATAACACTACTATAATCAATACAGAATCAGTCTGCATATCTAAAACTAGACACATTTAGTAGTTTTTAGTCTGAGGTCGAGATCTATGCCAAGTAGTCTTAGTGCATATTACTAATTATATGATTTCCTGTAACCAGAAAATAAAGTTTAAAATAAATCATAAATAGAAAATAAAAATAGACAAACTGTACTTTTGATAGAGATAGGCTGATATGTGTATGATGCTTTTACTGGACTTCATGTGTAAAACTATGTGATGCAGCAGGTAGCACCATCATGACCTTTGCTGTCATTTAAAATTTGGAGACAATGATTTTCCTGAGTTTCTTACCGTACCATGAAGATGTATTTGACAGTGACACAAACGAGCCACCACTAAAGGCATGCTCACAGACAGACAAATTTATAAATAATTTCACCTTTCAAACCTTCAAGTTGAGGACAACAATCTCAGAAAATATATCAAAAATTGTTATTTTGACATCTGTTTTCATATGGAGTCATCTCACAAACCACATAAATCTTTATCTTGAGGAAAGAGACTCCTCTCTCTTTCCCTGTTACCCACTGGGTGCATGGAAATAAGCTCATCTTGGGTGGGCATAACTACACTGTGCTTGAGGCTCTGTAAGATATTGTTTAACCACACAGAAGATATGTTGTTCTGGATAAGGGAATGCTTCTGAGAGCATGTACAGCAAAGGTCACTGCCTGGTTTAAGCAGAAGTTTGGGGCTGGAGGGGCAGTTGGTAGCAGGAGATGAGCTTATTAGAAAAGTTTGTTACAACTGTAAATTACATATAGCTTCAATTTTCCCTGTGAAGCTATTCTTGTAACCTAGAAATAATAACTACTGAATTATCTCTACTCTAAATAATCAAAAAATAGATTATACTGCAGCTCTTTCCTGGTGGTCTAACATGATGGCTTCACTAAACCACTCCAGCAGCATAAATAACAGGGAAGTAAGAAGAAAAATGACAGCTTAAATATGAAATGGCATAGCTCTATCACAGCATTAACAAGCAAAAAGAAAGTATATAGTACTTTTTATTTCAAAGAGGAGAGAAACTGAACAAAAATAATACCATGGTAAGACGCCATCCAAGATCCAAATACAAGACCATATTTAATATGTTTTTACAGACCCTCAAAAATGTCAATAGGGTATTCATGTTTAAGTATCCCAATGAACAAGAATTAACCTCTCTGGATTGTAATAATCAGTCTGCATGCAATGCCTGTAACTCTTTGAACTTGCTAGGTTTGTAGGCTGAATTATCCATGACTAGCGGTAGAATGTGTATGATCAAGAATTCACAGACAACTAGGACTACTTATGCCATCTTAGAGGACATATTTAGTGTATTTATGAGTTGACAGCAGACTTGTACTTTCTTTCATTAATTAATGTAAAATCTGATGTCATAGGAATTGTGTATTTGTATGCAAGAATTTTTATTTGTCCTACAGCGTTCTGAATTAAAACTCCCAAATATCATTGATATGCTATACAGTATACTATACTATGAAATATCATCCCTAACCTGGCCTGGCTCTCATACCAGACATTCAAAAAAGGTTCAAAAATCCAGAAGGGAACACAAGTGGGACTGCTTGCCTGAACAGAACTAAAAGTTATTTTCAGGACCCAGTTTTAGTATGTAAATGGAATTACTGGTCTTATGTTTACTAAACTTGGGATTGTTAGTTACACAAGACACTTAAAGAATTTTCATCAACAGTAACATATTTTTGATAAGCTCTGAACAAAACAGAGAACCATATTCTGTGTCTCAGAACATAAAATGACCTCCCAGCACTAACTATGCAATCAGGGTTTTACATTTTGGTAACGTGGCTGATATCTGTCATGCAGTTCCAGAGGTGAGAAGCTATTCAGTTATTTGTCATTTGGAAAATCACTAAAAGATATAAGAGATTTAAGAGAAGAAAAATGACAAAGCCTAATTGCAGTGAAACATACACAAACACAAAACATAAACTGAAACTTTTGATCATAATAGAAGCAAGAGTGAAAAGTACATTGCAACCAGAGTTGTGACTACATTCTAGCCTTAGGTTCCTTTATTTATATATTTTTATTCTCTGGAGTTTTTACAGAGCACACAGGACCAAGATGTGAGTGAATTGCTATAGGATAGATAGAGATACCAGCTTGTATCCTTTAAATAAATAAATAAATAAATAAATAAATAAATAAATAAAAATAATATAATCTCTGAGTAGTGGTAAGGAGGCCAGGGTTATAGGAAAACAGAAGTGCTACAACAGCTAGGTAACAAATTAGCTTTCTCAGCCATAGTTTAGGGCTCTCTTCACTACTGTCTGTGTGGATTGAGACCTGTCAATCTTCTTGGTGCCAATTCTAGTCATTGCACAACAGACATAAATAAAATTCCTATACTTAAAATTCAGTCTACGCTTCACTGCTTTGCTGCATCTGCTGCCTTATATATTATCCTGAGATGTGTTAAGTACCAAAGTCAGAATGAATAAAACAATAACTTTTTTTTACAAAAGAAGCATAAGAACAGGGAGTCATTTTCTGGAGTAAATCAGATTTTCACTTCTGTGGCATGGCTGTCAGGATGTCAAATTTCTATCTCCAGTAAAACTGCATAAGTATATGGAAAAATCTATTATCTTGACCTATATGGAAAAGCAAGTAGCACATATATATATATATATATTTGCATTATCATTTGAAAATATAGCTCTGTATTTCCCTCAAAATGAATCCATTTGACACACTATAAAACCGAGGCAACATAAAAACAATTTCCTTTCTAATTTTAAGAGTATTTTCACTTTGTGGCATAGATCCACCTAAGTAATCTATTATCTGAATCACCTACTGAAATGAGCATAGTTCTGATTACCTTTTACACTTCTAACAAAGGTCACTTTCAGGGAAAAGGCTGAAGTGCCTTTCTTGAAATTACCTGAATTCTATCAAATACACAGTATACCTTGGCAATGAAATCAACTGTGTTTGCAAACAGAGAGGTGTTTTGATATACAATGATGCCTGTTCCTTTCCTTCACTTGTCAGAAAGGTTATTTGCCTGCACTACTTCCATATCTTACAATTTCGTATCTCAGCTAAATTTCATCTTATTCACAAATGAGGATTCACAGAGTAAAACCAAAGTTTCACAATGAATAAAAATGTTAATGTGGTGGCAGTAGTTACCCATTTGGGCTAAGAATATTTAAAGCCATTTGTTGGTGTTAGAACCCATTAAAACTCTTACCTTTTCAGCATTTGGACTCATATTTTTACAAAACTTAACCAAAATTATAACTATAAATATCTTTCATTAAGATTTACATAGAACAAATAGAAAATACGAAGGAAAAACAGTAACATTATGCAAAATATTAACAAAAAAGTAACATCAACTGAAATAAGTGAAATGAATCTTTAAAACAGTTTTAGGTGTTATGATTAAATTTAGTATTTAAATTAAATTAAATTTAGGATTTAACATTCAAATACTATTTCTATAGTTTAAAAAACAAAATAAAACAAATGAACAAACAAAACCAACACAGCTCCATCCAATAATTTGTTTCTGTTGGTCAAAAAATTGCTTTGGCACTGCCAGGACAGATGAGAATTCACAATCAAACAAAAGTCTATAAAAGTATGTGACCCTACCTTCACCTGCATATGCTAGGATTGAGCGGGCACGCATCTGCTTTCCTTCTGTGGTTTTCCCGGAGCAGGTGTGTGAGCAGGAGGACCATGCAGACCACATGCTGAGCACACAGTCCTTTGGGCATGGAGCTTCGCAGACAACAGGGATTGGGTAGATCGCATCTCTACACAGCTGTCTGTCAACCTCTTCTCCTGGGAAAGAAAAGGCCAGGAGCAGTCTATCATTTGTTAAATTAACTTAAAATGAGCAATCTAGCCCAGATGGGCACACAAATAAATTAGATTCTGTTCTTCTATATAAACAAGATAAATAGATTTCTTATTACAATGACTTGTCTCCTCTGTCTTGATGTCAGAAGAACACGCTGAAACCTTGTTTAATTTGATATTCTGCTGAAGCAAATACCAGCCTGGGTGGTCTTTAGGCTTTTGCTTTGTTATTGTATATTTGATTCCACAGAAAGTCCTCATATAAATAACAGAGCATATAATACAGCTACAGAAAACTACACATGTGGAAATGCAGGTACCTAAATCACTTAGTCTTCATCCATGTTTTTGGGAGAAGTGGAAAAATATCATCACTTTCAGCCAGGACAGTTTTATAACCCACAATTTATCCTCTGAATTGCAGTTATGAATCAAAATATGAAGAGAGTTGCAGTAAGCTGCAGTCAGAGACTGTTGTTTGGTTATAAAGATCACCTTTTATTAGACATGCCAGTGACACATCACTGTCATGGAAGTACAAAAGGATCTTCACATTTATATTCTGTCACAGCAATGTACATATTTCATTCTAATAAAAAGATCCAGACTGGTATAAATTGTTTAATGAAATACTACCTACTGTTTAAGTACTGCTTTTATTTTTGGTAAAGAAATCACAGAAACAGTGTGTCTGAGATCTCTCTGAATAGCATCCTAATCACAAAGTGGTTACTTTTGTAAGGTGCCATATCATTTGCTGATCAAATCAGTTAATATCAATTAAATGAGGGTAAAGAAATGACCAGATATTCGGAGATCAAAAAGTCTCACTGGCAGTGACAATAGGCTGAGGAGAAATCTTCACTTCGGAGAAGGTACAGAAAAAAATGAAGAAAGGAGAGAGAGACTTGAATCCACTGTTTTAGAGCTATAGCTTTGTAATCATACAAACCAATTACAGAAATTGCTTTCAAAAAAAAAAAAGAAAAAAGGAAAATGAACTCAGTTCATACTGGGAATGGAGCAGTAGCCCAATATGTAATGACAGTTTCAAGGAACTTTGAAAAAGTTGCATCTGAGAGTGCAATGTATTTCTGAGGCCTTGTTAACCACATACAACCAAAGCATGGAAAGTGTCAGTCTAATTTATTAATAGGAAATCTGTTTTTCTTAATTTTTCTGCAAAGCATATCTTTTCAAAAGCAGCTGAATGCCTTTCACATTATATGATCCTTGCCATACGAGTGCATAAAACCTGTTTCATCTACTGAAATATTATTGAAGCATATGTGATCTCAATGGAACTGAACCTATAGTATAGCAATGTAAACTTGTAATGATCCACCATGACAGACCTTTTGTTTCAATAGTTAATGTCAACAAAAACTGTGTCATCAAGATTTGCAATGGAAATAAGTCTTCAAAACAACAAAACATTTTCCGGAAATAAGGATTAAATGCCCTATAATTTAATGATAAATACATCAGCCAGTGATAAAAATCTCCACGTGGATTCTGAAAAGCTAAGTCAGTGAGAAATGTGGATGCCGTAAATTAAGCCAAAGACCTTCAAACACTGCTTTCCCCAAGCCTCAAATTAGGCTTTTATTTCTTAACAAAATAATAAAATTAATCAAGCAGTAATATAAAGAGAATCTACTTTTTTTTTTTTTTTTTTTTTAAATTCAAATATTACAGCGGCTTAAAACCTCTCAAATAAACCTCTGATAAACTAAGGTCCTGAAAATTGGACATTCTCTAGTACTAGCAACATATCACGATTCCCAGAATTATTAAAGACCAAATTCTTTAGAAAAAGAGGAAAAGATGAGAGCCATCTATCCAATATCCCTTTAACCAACAGCAAATGTTTTATTCATATAGATTAGTCACAACAGAACTGCAAACATCAATTTTCCTTGGCCTTGCAAACCAGTGGAAGTCTTTTTTAAGCTCATGCCTTTAAAATAGCCTGAAGTAGTCATATTTATCTGAATTATAAAGATCTTTGTGATCAAACTAAAGGGAAAAAACAAACAAATAAACAAAATACAACAGCTGTTTTTTGCCTACTACAAATAGAAATTTGAGCCCTGCAAAAGACTTCATGGATTTCCCACATCGTGTTCTGCTTCCCCCACTGGACTCAATCTTGGGATCAATTGTTCCTTCTTTTGTATCACAGATCATCGCAGCCTGTCACCAGCACAGGAAGGCTTCTTGTCTGCTTCATTGGAATGACACACTGTTTATCTTAAAGTACAAGAGGGAGGAGCAGCCTGCAAACTCCCTTTCCGAATGAAGGAAGAAAAGGGATGAACATTACTCTCAGACTATTTCACCACCAGGTAAGATTCAATGAAGTAAGTTGTGGGGTCACCTGCGTGTCTTGAAAGAAATACTACTATTACAATAAAGTTTGTCATAGTATGAATATACAACGCTATAACAAGCTTATTTATCACCTGCCAACTAAGGTAACTTTAACTCAAAACTCAAGCTGAATTTGGGGTCATGATGAGAAATTGTGCTTAGTTTCACTAGTTAATTAAAGGACTATACATTTAAAACTAAAAAGTCTTCACTTTCTCTCAAATCAAAGGTCTTATCTTTTCCTTTTACAGGGAAAGAGTTCTAGATATAAGTATGTTGCATATTAGCATTTGGATTTTGTCAACAGTCCAATTCTTATCTGATGAAGACAATAGCATAGAAATGCAGCTGAAAAGAATATTTTATTATGGGTATGTCTTCAGGGAGATATCTTATTTAGACAAAAGTGTTTCTGACATTTCACTAATGATTTTATGAACTACTTGACCTTTGTTGCCTTCTTTATAAAGTACATAGTGTAGTCAACTAACAGGAATCACTCAACCATATGCTGGGAACAATGTCAATATAAAGATTAAAGCCACGTGGAAAAAGTCCCATTTGAAAAAGTTTTTCATCTCTAGTCTAACAGTTTAATAGAACTTTATGGGTATACATTTATTTCACACAAGATATAAAGACAAACCTCCAAAAGCATGTGTCAAAGGGCCCTGCCCTGAATTATTTATGTTCAAAGCAACAGAATGACAAACAAACAAAACAGAAAAAAAAAAAAAAAAAAAAAAAGAGTATGAAATAAGAGAGCTGTTGACCACTGAGCAGTTCATTTGTCCATTAACATTTCAAAGCAAGCAATAGTCCATATTCAGAAACAATGCTTATGTAGCAGAATGGCATTCCTTTCATGCAACAGGTACTTTGAGCTAAATTCTCCAAACTGCACTAACAGAAGTAACTGCATGTAGAAATGGCTGGAGGCAAACAAGATTTTCAATGATTTTAAAATGTCAGAAATTGTTTAAATCTTTATTGTGATTTTTACAGATTTGTTCCATCAGTAAAGACTGCTGAGGAAATTTTATCCTTGAACTGTTATGCCTGGTCCAGCTTGACAAGCAGCAAAGTGAGTCACTACAATAAAACCTCCTTGTGGCCTTCATGGTGTAAAGACCTTCTAGTCTGTGTGCATGCACCAGAGCCACTAGGGAACTACTGAAATATTTAACTGCTTTAAATAAAATAAATAAATAAATAAATGAATAAAAACAAAACAAACAAACAAACAAACAAAAAAACATGAAACTACTTGATAGGCTTTTTTTTTTTTTTTTTTTTTTTCAGATTAAAGGCAGATAGCTTGTGACTAACATGCAGGAGGAACCAGCTGTTCGTAAGTATCAGACTGCATTCATGTCATTGTTCTTGTTTTATTACATTCACAGAAGAGATACAGCATGTAAAAATTTGGTTTAGATGCTAAAGGCTGGCCTACAAGGAGGAAGACACATTCTGTATTTAATGTAATCAAACCATGCCATTCCTTGGTTTTATTTTAATTTTATTTTATTTTTACTCATCTGTAAAATGGGTCTGATATTTAAGTTTCTTGTAAAATGGTTTAAGATCTTTCCACTGGGAAGCATTCCTAGAGCTGGTAATATTAGAGAGATATGGCAAGGAAGAACTCTTGCTTCTTCTTCATCTTTTAATAAGGTGCATGCTTCAGTGCACAGCAAAAACTTGCTGTCAAATTCTGACCTGTAGTAAATGGAGAGGCAAGTGCTTAACAGAGGGCAAAATTATTTTAAAGCTTTAAAATGGACAGTAAAATCACTGCTGGATTCAATGAGGCATGGAGAAAACCTGGGAATAAAAATCAACATAAAAGTGCTGTTGGGTCCTACGTAATAAGGCAATGAACTTGGCAAAGTCCTGTATGAGGAAGCCAGCTATTGTCTCTGAAATTCTGAAATATAACCTCATATAAATTGTTAAAAATTGAAAATAAAATCACAGTAAATGGGATCAAATCAAGAGAGGGCTTTAAACATTAACATTGTAAGTGATGTTTAAAACACCTGTGAAATCAGTAAAGAACAGGAATATCACACAGTGGTAATATAAACTGTACACTTATAAAGTTCATAAAGCAATTAATAACTGCAAGTGACCCTAAATACTAAAACTGCAGACTTCAGCATCTGCATTACTTAGTCAAGTGTGTCAAATTTACTAATATTTCTGTGGCTAAGAAAAGGAAAATAGAACAATATCTTGTTTTTGTGGTTTCTGGTAGCCACCTATGATAGTCTGGTTTTAAATACAATAGACCACAGGAAGCTAAAACATCATTCAAGTGGTTTTAAATCTGCAAGTTTAAAATGAGAATGTAAAATACAAAATCATAGAAAAGATAAACAGTTCAAAGCACAACATGATATGGATGTACCGTTTACACATACTAGGGGATATATTGCATACATGCCACAATATCTATAACTGGTCTCTCTGCTAATACTTCTATTACCAATTTTCTTGTCTTGCCAGTAAAGTTGAACACTGTGTCATCCATTGGAAAACCTCTGTACACCAGAAATTCTTGGTGAGGCGCCCCCGAGCTTTTGTGGGTGACGAAGGCCTGGTTCACCAACTTCAGTAATGCCTCTAAGCATGGAGGCTTTTTTTTTTTTCCCCAGCAGGAAAAAATGCATCTAGTTCATACATTATTCTAGTTCATGTTAAAATCTATGAGTTGCGATGGTTATCATTTACTGTTTCCTTCCTTCCCTGTTCAGAAAAAGAATCAACAGAAAAGTTTTACGCTGCCTTCTGTATGACTTGGAAAGGCTGAAACAGCCAATGAGACTGCTCTTCATCCTGAATTCCCACACAGTTTTCCATATACATTACTCCCGTATGAAGATTTGTATGTGTCCTTATGCCGGTGCCCTTTTCAGCCTTTGAGCATGTTCAACAACCTTCTCAAAGCAGCTGAGAAGCTGTGAAAATATGCTGTATATATTCAAAGCTCAGTAAAATCCAGACTACGCTATGTTTTTTTTTTTTTGTTTTTTTTTGTTTTTTTTTCATATGGAACTTCACAGAATCACAGAATGGCTTGGGTTGGAAGGAACCTTAAAGATCACCCAGTTCCACCCCACCTGCCAGAGGCAGGAACATCTCCCACTAGACCAGGTTGCCCAAAGCCCCATCCAGCCTGGCCTTGAACACTTCTGGGGATGGGGCATCCAAAGCTTCTCTGGGCAACCTATGTCAATGCCTCACCACCCTCATAGTGAGTAATTTCTTCCTTATATCTAATTTAAACCTACCTAGTTTAAACCATTTCCCCTTGTCCTGTCACTACACTCCTTGAGTACAGTGACCCTCCCCAGCTTTCCTGTAGGCCTCCCTTGAGTACAGTAAGGCCATAATAAGGTCTTCCCCAGAGCCTTCTTTTCTCCTGGCTAAATAACCCCAACTCTCAACCCCAACTTGCACTCCATGCCCAAAGCTAGTAAAGCATATATCTCTCCATAAAGAGTTTGCATATGCTATTATTTTAAAATTTTTGCATTTCTTTAGATATACAAAGACAGCTTAACTATCTTTGGCATAAATGCATTTAAAAAAATAACAACTTACAGTTTTGAAGTGCCTAAATATCTGTTTTAATTATGACTCAGGTCAGAAAATAAGCAAGAAAATACCAGTCATATATAAATGCCTTGAAATTACAAGAATATCATAAGTAGATTAAAATAATATATATAAACAGTTTTGTTGTTTTTTTTTTTGTTGTTGTTGTTGTTATTGTTGTTGTTTGTTTTGGTTTTTATTTTTTTTGTTTGTTTTTTAGCTACCATTCTAAAGGAAACATGAGGAAAAAACTTCAGGCAAACCACTGAAATAAAGGAAAATAGAAACTTGTTAATTTTGAAGACTTTCATTACTAATAACCTTGTCTATACATTGACTGATAGAATACAAAATGGGCAATTCTTCATGTAACAAAAACACTATTAAAAACATCATTAAAATCAGATATTTTCAAATGATAAGGCACCTTGTATCTGCTAAAAAGGAAATAGTAATCAAACACAATAATAAACTAACATTATCATTTTCATTTGTAATGCTATTATACTAATTTCAAATCACCAAGCAATTATCAGTCCTCAAAGTTCACCGGAAAAGGGTAAATCCTGTCTCCCGAGCATGAACTGTCATAGCAATTTAACTTTTTCTTCCAAACCACAGTTCTGCAGCAGTAGTGGTGGGGATTTTTTTCTTTTTTTTTTTTTTTTTTACTCATCAGAATAAGTAGAGAACTATATTGTGAACTATGCACAGAATAAATGTGGAGGCTTATAATACTTTCATTTAACTGCCCTTTTGGTGCTTGCCAAACCTCCTGCTTATTCATCACTTTATCATAACTGCTGAGTGCAAATTCAGTCACATACAGAATTTGTGGGGTGGGGGGTGGGGGGCAATTCTTTTTTTTTTTTTTTTTTCTTACACAAAAGGAAGTAAAGCTGTCTTTCTCATAGCACATTTCTCTAATTAAAATGCATACACTATTGCAAAAGGCTGACCCAGATTTTCCTGTAGGGAGAATTTAGGAGTTAATCCCTGAAAACCTAATCAAATAAGCCACTAAAAAGGGAAACAATAATATTTACATGCAATTCATCATTAACTGCCTTGTTTGGTAAAATAATCTTAAATAAGAGTATTTTGAGGGAAAAAAAAAAAAAGCAAAAAAAAAAAAAGCATGTGCAACAGTATCAGAATGACAGACCAATCTTATTTTTTTTTTGCTCTTGAACCAATTCAATACTTTATATATAATGCATACTTTGATAGACATGAGGAAACTCTCAAATGTTTTATTAATTCCAGCAGCCTTCATAATATCTTGACAGTGTGTATTTATATATACCTCAAAGATAAAGGTTGTCAATGTAAGCTTTAATGTTAGTAAACCAGCAGTGTCCTTGAAAACAATAGCAGCACTACATTAGCTTATACATGTATACAATTGGTTTCTGTTCTAGTCACAGGATGACCAGCTGCCAAAAAAATCTCTCTGCATGAGGTAGGTAGCATCTTGAAATTTTTTAAACCTCTCTAATTATTGAGCAATAAGCAACATTAAAATATAATTCATGTTCTCAATGTATTCTACTTCATTAGCTTCAAGGTTTTTCAACACAATGTAAAAAGATGGTGCAATTATTCCTATTATTGTTCTTATTAAGTGAAGTTTCTGCATTCAGTTCTATTGCTTAGGTGCAGGTAGCTCTTAAGTGTTAAATCAGTTGGCAATTCCCTAATCACATACCTTTCTCTCAATTGGTTTTGCTAAGTAGCATTTGCATTTAATTAAGTATGTCTTAATTAGTTGATGGTTAATATTCGTGAAGTCTTTTTCTTCTAAGAAGCCTAAGTAGAAATGGCACTGATTTCAATGAAGACAAATAGTCCAATATTTCTCACATGTGTTTGTTATGCAAAAATGTAAGAATGTTGCTCTAATAGTATAATGATATGAATGCATTGCTTGATCATAAAGTGACTGGGCAATTTGTGTGTGAAAATTTACTGTTGTTTTGGTTCTTTGTGAAATTTCAGGTAGTAACACACTATTACTTACTAAAAGAAAATTACTAACACAACACTTGAACTCATTATTAAAAAGAATCAACATCATGAATTTCATAAACAGGGATAGATTTTTCTTCAAATGAGAAACTTGCTGGCACAAGTACATAAATCTTCGTATCATTTACATGCTTACTGTGATGGCACACACAAAACAGTGACACACAGAGAAGAGTACTTATGACTTTCACTACGCAAACACTAGAAGACATGAAGACCTTTAAAAATATAATTTTAAAATGTGTTTTTGACTTTTACAAAGCAAACATTTGCAATTGTTCTGTTCATGGCATTGACTGTTCATGACATGCAAAAGGAAAATGGCTGTATCCTAGAAACCTACTACATCGAGTGTTTCTTAAAGGTAACAACATGAGTTGAGAAAAAAAAACCTTGAGATTTCTATTTCTTAAAAAACACATTTTCCAAGCATGCAAATGTGAAGTAGTACATTTTACTAGCAATAACTTCTCAATGATGACCATGTGCAATCTTCATTGGGTATTCACCTTAGGCAAAAAATATTTTTGAGGAATGGAAAGGCAGTGACTTCAAGAATCCCCATACAGATGGGGAAATCCAGTTACAATCAGTATCTGATTGCTTCTGTTGCCTCTGTCTAAGCAGACCACTACATGCTACTGCTACACTTCAGCTCTAGCTTAATTGCTAGCCTGTCTGCTAACCTTCCTCGCAACACAGTGTATTTACAGCTTTGAAGAAAGAATGCAAATGCAGGTGGCACCATTCAGCTGGTTGATAGAAATACTGGAAGATTTGAAAGCCATTCTGTTATTGAGATAAGCCAGCTTTGGTTCTAAAAATGCCTTTCCTGCCCTTAAGCTCATCCAAAGTTTCAGTCATCCAATTTTCAAGAAAAGGGAGTCACTGCTAAGAAATCCAGGTCAATATTCTTTCACTCATCAAGTAAAGGTAAGGCTTTGCATCACATGCATAACAGTTACAGGAACAATCAAACCCAGAGCATTCCTTACTCTGAAATAATGAAAGCCATGAAAGGACAACTCTGAAACAAAAATGAAGAATACGTATATTTCCTTCTAATACTGTTGCAGATAAAAAATATCTCTGGATGTTGTTTAGATATGGGTGGTTAAAAATAATGAACTCACACATTCAGACACAACGTTAATGCTTCCAGTAATCCCATTTTTACATCTGATAACAGAAGAACATATGTATCTCCATTCATATTAGAGTCATCTATCAGGATTTCCGTCCTGTAGATACAGTCTAAATTTGACAAAGGGAAATAAAAACAGGGAAAGGAATAGTATTTCTTTATCCAAATAGTACTTTTACAAGTAAAATGCAATGCCATCTGTCACATGTAGGAAGGCCAGAGTAAACAGCAATATGAAACATATAATATTCTATAACTATGTTAGCTTGGAAATATATAGTGCACAGTCACCTGAGGTATTTGGCTGGGGAAAAAAAAAAAAAACAACCAACCAACCAAAACCAACCAAACAAAAAACAACAACAGCAAACACAATTTAGACTTTTGCCAAAAAAGTGCAAAGCTCTTATTTATCCTTGAATTCTTTACTCAAGAAGAATGAAAATAAGCAAGAAGAAACTGTTCTGCTCTCTTTGTCAGCTAACAAGAGGAATGTTTTGTGGTATCTATGTTAAACTTTACTTATTCCTTTATATAATCTCTTATTTTTCATTATTCTCTGACAGATTTTCTCAGGTTAAACAACCAAATTAAATACATTTCACCTAGAAAATATGGAAAACAGTTTTCCATTTCTGACTGTATTTACATACTGAACTTTGTAACTGGTAGTTGTGATAAAAAGGGCAGTATCAATTCCACATAGCATGCAGAAATCACTTGGTTACCTGTGAAGTTTTATTAAACTTCAATTAAATAAAAAATAATAAAAATAAATAAAAAAGAGGCACAGTGAAGGTGTTGTACAGCATATTTTGCATTATGCATGCTGTCAAAGACTCTATTATTGCAAATGATAACTCTGAATTTTTCACTAATTCTGATACCACTGAATATCCACTGACGAGAAAGGATGTGAGTGACGCTGAAAAAAAAAAACTGGTCTGAACAGGAATACTGAAGAATTAATCCAAATTAATTAAAATGTGACTTTGAAGGAGATTAGTTTAACTCTATTAACATTTTGTATGTGATCCTTATTCAGAATGAAAGAGAAAATTCTTAACAAATAGAATTTAGGCTATCTTAATTCTGAATAAGAGGATTCACATGAACATTTAATGTAGTTTAACTGATATATTTTTGTATTTAGTTTAGATGCTTTCCTATGTATCTCCAAGTAAACAAGACAAAGTAAACAAAATCTGAAATATCACAGAATGGTTGAGGGTGAAAGGGACCTCTGAAGGCCATCTGGTCCAACACCACTGCTCAAGCAGGGACACCTGATGTTTAAACAAAAAACGCTGCTTTCTACTTTGTGCCTGTTGCCTCTTGTCCTGGCACTGGGTACCACTGAACAGAGCCTGGCTCTGTCCTCTTTGCACCTGCCCTTCAGGTATTTACAGACATTGATAAGATTCCCCCCCCTCCTCTCCAGGCTGAACAGTCCCAGCTCTCTCAGCCTCTCCTCATAGCAGAGGTGCTCCAGTCCCTGGATGGTCTTGGTAGCCCTTCTGTTGGACTTTTTCCAGCAAGTCCATGGATGCCTTGTAGTGAGGAGTGCTAAAATGGATTCCAGTCTTCCAGATGCAGCCTCAGCAGTACTGAGGGGAGGAGAAAGATCACCTCTTTTGACCTGCTGGCAGTGCTGCCAAATGCAGCCAAGAATACCATTAGCCTTCTTAGTGGCACCACTGACTCATATTCACTCCCGGTGTCCACCGGGACTACTAGGTTCTTTTCTGCAGAGCTGCTCTCCAGATGAAATGGCCTCCAGCACGTCCTGGTGCATGGGGTTGTTCCACCCCAGGTGCAGGACTTTGCACTTCTCCTGGTTGAACTTCATGAGGTTACTGTTGGCCCATTTCTCCATCCTGTCAAGGTCCCGCTGGATGGCAGCATGGTGTATCAGCAGCTCCCCCCAGTTTTGTGTCCTCTGCAAAATTGACTCTATCCCATCATCCAGACCATTATGGAAGATGTCAAACAGAGCTGGACCTAGTATTGACCCCTGGTGTACCCTGCTTGTTACTGGCTTCCAACTAGACTATTACTCTCTGGGCATAGCCATTCAGTCATTTTTTGACCCACATCACTGTCTACTCATCCAGTTCACACTTCTCTATGAGGATTTTATGGGGAAGATTTAAAGTGTCAAAGCCTTACGGAAGTCCAGGAAGACAGTATCTACTGATCCGTTCTTATCCATCAGACTGAACATTTCTTTATAGAAATTTATCAGGTTGGTCAAGCTTGACTTCCTCTGACAAAGGCATGCTGACTACTCCTGATGATTTTACTTTCATACCTGTTTCCAAAATTAGCTGTTCCACTGCCTTCCTAGGGATCAAGGTGAGGCTAACCAGCCTGTAGTCCTCTGTCTCCTCCTTCTCACCCATCCTGAAGAAAAGAGTGACGTTTCCTTTCCTCCAGTCTTTGAGAGCTTCTCTCAGTTGCCTTGATTGACCAAAGATTTTAGAGAGTGGTTTTGCAATCACATCTGCCAGCTCCCTCAACACTTGTGGGTATATCACATCAGGGCCCATAGACTTACAAATGGCCAGTTTGCTTAAATATTTCCTGACATGATCCTCTTCTGCCAAAGGTACAAACGATATGCTTGTAGCAGAAAAACAGCTGTACTTTAAGGCAAAACCTACCACAGAAACACTAGTCCAATATTTCCAATAAAGAGCCCAGTGGAGAACCTACATACTTCCTAACAACAGAAGTAAGATTTTTGTACCTTTTGACAGGTAGCTGAAGCATTTTCATGGTTCATTTGCTACTATGGTCTTACTGAGAATGATAAGGAACAGAGAATGCAAGTGTATTGATCATAACCAAATGTGGTTGCCTTCTAGCATCAAATAAGCCAATCAAGCATCATCTTGATATGAAAGAAAAAGTAAGTTCGATGACAGGCTATGGTCCCATTGAGAATAAAATCAATATTAGTCTTGGGACCAAGTGAGATCAATATGTCAGACCAATAGGCCATTTTAAGCTGAGTGGGGAAGGGAGAAGAAAAATGCTGACAGAGCTATAAGGAAACAAGAAGATAGTGCAAGAAGATCAGATCATTTTAAAATTCACAGTGTATTTCTCAGAACTCTTGGCAAAACACCAGCACACCTTAAAAAGATACAGCTTGTCCCAAGATAAAATGGACATTCTCTTAAACTTTTTCCAACCAAGCCACAATTTATACAGCAAGAAAAAGATACAAATGTATGGCCTCAAAAATAATAACAGTATTTAAAAGTACTATTTATATTTTAAAAGTATAAAAAATACTCAATTTGTTCATAAAGTGTTACAGAAATTCTATTGTGTTTAACAGTGAAAAAATTAATTTGACAGATTCTAGAAATATTTGTAATGTAACTGTGAACTTTGGTCAGATTTAAAATGTATCGACTTGAAAATGCAAAATGTGTCCATTTTAGCATAGCACTATGTCTTTTCGTTTATTTAGAAAACGGGAAGTTTTATTATTCACTGGGAATTATATTATTATTTTTTCACTACTGAGTTTAAATCAATTTTTTAAATTCATCAGACATGGACAAGTAGAGTGTTGTATACTTTAGAAAGACTTCACATGCATTTTACTGTAAGCACTATTTTGGATATTTTGCCCTTGCCTCCAATAAGCTCAAGATTTAATGGAGAACAAGTCCAGGAAAGGCCATGGAATGCCAATGAGTTCAAATCAGTTCAATCGGAAATGACTTAATTTTGATGTGCTGATCTAAATTTGATTAGCATTCAGGGATCTGAAGTAGGAATAGAAGCATAAGAATGAGATAATAGGCAAGACTACAAAAATGGTAGCACAAAAACAATGTGACAACTCCACTAATGTCAGTAAAATGACAGTGCTTGCCACAGTCAATCTTTTCAATAATCCCTACACTGAGATGTGAATCTCTGTATTTTAAGCAGCTACCTTAAATGGACTGTTTTCAAAGTAACAGTAAATATCTATAACTTAAACGAATTTCAGGCTTCTAATTTTCTGCTTAAGCATGAATTTTGGAGTATAACTTTATAAATTTAAGCTCATAAGTTGCATCATAAATTAATAAATTTTCTGGAACCCGGTCTCCAAAATTTAAATGTTCTTCTCTCTGATGCAAGACCATAACCCACAGCTGAAGAGAATGAGTAAGAACATGCAGTTGACAGAACATTACATGAACTTCTCAGTTTTTCAACTATCTAGTATTTCATTGCTATAAAGTGGTGAATTTGCAGTAAGTTAACAACTATACATTCATAATTACCTTCTTGCCACAGAAATATACCTGTAATTTAGAAGGGGTTTTAAGAGAAGAAGAAAAATTATTTTGCATAGTAAAAGATGATTATAAACCTTTTCCTTTGCATTATTCATTCAGCTGTAGCTAGTCACTCTAGAGACTTGTCACTCTATATGTAATATGACAGCTCAATTCAATCACAGTTAAAACACAGCACTCGAGAGGTGTAAAGGAGATCACTGCCACTGTCATGTTTACACATTTCTGAGAAACAGTTTTATAATTAATTTCATGGATACTTCTGTCCATGTCCCACTACTGGCAGATAAAATGCAGTCTTCAGAGAACATCTTTTTATCCATCCTGCAGTGAATATCTTCTCATCATTACAAGTGGAAGGCACAGCATGCCCTTAGGCTGCTCAGACTATGAATTAATTTTGTCTTTTTGAAATATTTTCATAACTGATTCTTCCCTAGAAGACTAAAACTAACTTGCACATTTGCTTGTTTCTTTTCCCAGCCCCTCAGTATATGGATTCAGAGAAAAAGCTCTCAGGAAAGAAACCAGAGATAAATACCACTACATCTTACAAATCCATGCTAAATTAAAGAAATAAAATAACGTCACACAGCAAAACCAACAGAAACAGGAACACATCTGAAAATATACGGATGTTATAACTTTACTGCTTTGGTAGTAAGTTATACAAGCAAAAAACAGTCACAGATCTCCCCACAGACTTGCACTTACTCAAGAAATCAGCTGTAACCTGGAGATAAATTAGACCCCCCTCCCTCTGCTAGAAGGGTATCACTGGTTTTATAGAAGCCTCCCCCCAAAATTAAGAACCTTCTATCTAGCACTATTCTTTTTCCCATCTTTAAAAAATTATATACGCTCTGAGATAGAGTGTATATAGAACAAGGAATTTAATAATCTACTTAATATTTTTTCCTCTGGAAAACACTAATGCAATAACTTGCTATTTATAAAATAATATCAGTACCAGCAAGTGATGTCTAAAATCAGTAAAATTTAAAGCCAAACACCCAGTATTTCCTACAGCAATATTTACATTGCTAATCCATTTACCCCCAAATTTATATTAAGAAACCAAATAATAGTAAATGGTAAACTTGAAGTATTAAAGTTGCCTTTGTATAATGTGTTTTTTATTTTATTTTATTTTATTTTAATTGCATAATCACATGCTTCCTATTTTTCCACTGGGCCTCTTCCTCCTCCAGTTTACTGACTGTAAACTCCTTAATGAGAATCTATTTGGTATTTCTAGTTCTATTCTCTTTGTTCAAGGCCTAGGCCTGTTTTATTTAGCATACATTAATTAAAAGTGTTATTATTAAAGCAGAACTGGTAATTTTATTCTTAAGATCTTTCTATGATAGCACTGATGAATTTATTTTCTGAACACTCAAGATGTGGTAGGTCAGTATTATTTATATTTTGCTGATGATGAAGAAAAGGAGAGCAAAATTAAATCATGAAGAATGAGACAACCATAGCTAGTTGTCTCAAAGACAAAGAATTCATTACTACAAAATGCCCACTTAATCCCCAAAGGATTATATCCATTTCACAAATAAGTAGCAGGTTCTGTGGGGAAAATGTCATGTAAGCACAATTAAATAATTAAAGACTTCATCTGCTATATTTGCATAAGGATCAGACAAACAACCTAAGTTTCCTAATGTTTAAGGTCTTGACTCTGCAACCTAAGCCACTTAATTTTGACTTGGCATTTCTTTCCAATTTTCTAGTTTAAAATAGAAACCAAAGGAAAAATAGTAACTCTGCCATGGGTATTAGACTGATCCTGGACACTGACTGCTCTGGCCTTATGGGACAAATGCAGAAGTAGACTGTAACACACTGTGTGGAAAATTGACTACCATCAAATCTAATGGGTGGATACTGTCCTAGAACATTTTATCGTAAGTATTATTGATTTGCGTTGTGTAGTATCTTCCAAGAAAATATTTATTTTATAACTATATGACAATATTAGTATATGTAACACTATTATATGTAACATTATTTTTATTAGTATGTTTTGTAAAAATATTTGAAGTATTTTTGGAGTCTGCTTCAAGGCCGTTAACCCATGACAAAAACCCAAACCCAAAGAAGTTCAACATTGGTTCTATAAATCCAGTTTTATTATCCACCCATAAGTCCATAAATATCTTTTTTTTTTTTTTTTACTTGTTTCATAACAACATAATTTAAAATGACAAAGGGAATTTAAAATGACAAAGGGAAAAATGTAAAGCATTAAACTGATCTTCCCCCAAAACAAGTATTTTAAAATGTATCCACAATTACCACTCTAGTATTCTCACTATGACAGTTTGGAGTCAAATCAGGATTGAATTTCTGCTTTGCAGGCTGCTATGCAAACCAAAATTCAAGCATCAAAATTCCCCCTCCTAATTTGCCCACTGCTATTACTAGCAGTTACTGTAATAGCCTGCTTTTTCATCTGGTGATGCCATCAAAACCAAAAGCAAGTTACTAAGAGGGTACATCACATGAAACATGTAATTGCACTCTCTGTTTTACATTAGGAAAATATTTGTTTGTCCCACTGCAGCAACCTCTACTCCTTGATGTCCAGTAAACTTTAAGTACACCAATACTGCATTTTCTGTAAAGTTGTTATAGTAAATTTTATAAGAAAACATGCTCAAACCCAGCAAAATCATCTCACTAAGCCAAATTATTATCTATGACAATAGAAAAAGATTTTGGTAATTAGGATGGCCCACCCATTTTTAACTTAACCATATTCATTATGAACATTAATGTCACTTAAAAGCATTGTCCATACCAATCATTACATCACATTCCAGGCTAACTATAAATACATCACTTGCTTTCTCAATATCTTTTAAGTAGATATATATTATATATATATAATAAAATCAAATAATAAATAAAATCATATAATAAAATCAAATCATGTTCTTATACAAACACTAAAAGCATCCATTCTGATACAGAATTTAATAGGGATATTTCCACTTCTCTAATATCAAGATGAGAAACAAAAAGGAAATAGTATGACATACTGAATGTGACCTTTCATTGACAGAAGAATTATCAATTATCAAGCTTCCTGACTACAGAACTGAAATGGGATAGTTTCAGCAGTACCGTGCAGTAATTTTTCCTTGTATTGATTTATATTAAATAAAGCAAATCTTGTTAAATAAAAATGTCTTAAAAATCCAATGCTCTGAAACAGAATGGCCTGAGAATATCAATTCTAAGATCCTTTAAACAGACAATTTTACTGTCAGTAACAAACTCTGATGTATAATAAGCATCCAGTAAAATACTGAGTAATTTTTATGTTGCCAGACAAACCAAAAAAAAGGTTATGCATTTTACACCTTATATATTTACAGTGAAGAACAGAGTATGTGTCTTACATTTGTTTAAATGCCTAAGATGGTCAGCCTAAAAGCTGTCAGGAAGAAAAGAGCAGTTCCAATCAATTCTGTAATGACATTAGCTAGGAAATTAATATTGGGAAATGATGACTAATGCACATATAACCAAGTTCCTGTAAGCGTAAGGCAGTATGTGCTGAAAGAAACTGTCATTAGCCATTGTATTTTTCGACTTAATGACTGCTGAGCATTGGCCAGATTTTGATCTGGGTTCTCTTTCAGAAAATAACTCAATAATTCAATGTAATTTGAACTTGAATTTGGCTCTTCTTTCTTTTTAAAGAACACAAAGTGACAAAAAGTAGGTATTTTCTTTTTAAAATATTAATCAAAAATCCAATCAGATTGATCTGATCCAAGATTGATCTTCTTCCAATCCAAATAACCACATAATAGAAAAGGCAAAAGAAGTAGAATCTTTATAACTAGACACTCCTATAAACTTTCCATTGATTCACTTATGAAACTGAATGAAGACCAACAGCTGCTCATTTAGCATATATGATTCAAATCCTAGCATATGGAATGTAATGATTTTAAACTACCCACAATATTTTAAGTGAAATTGGTTGTATTAGTATATCTTGTTTCTTTCCTGAAGGTTACTCTATATATTTAATTAGATGCCTATTGTAAGAAGATGTAAAGCCACTACCTAAAAATTAAGAAACAAAATACATATGTTAGGAAGCTTTGAAAAAGAATTTAAAATACATGAAGAAATTTTATATGTTTTTCTGCAAAGTTAAATTCAGTAAAAGGAAAACAGTATTTCAGAAATGAGTATTTCTGAGTCTGGAGAAAAATAAAGTGACTAAATCCCATAGGACCATCATATGGCTGAAGGATGATGTCTTCTAGTCAGTCATGCTATCTGAGAATAACAGAAATAAAGGAAAATTACACTGTTCCACGTTGGAAAGCGCAGTGTTTGAATCACTCTACGCAGAGTAACTTACCTAATCTGTTTGAAATGTTTATATCTGAGTATCTTAAAATAGGCTTGTCCACTTTCTGCATGTTTTAATAAACTACCAACACCATTATTTTGCCTCTCAACCCTGCAAACAGGGTAGCCCACCCACATCACATAAAGATATTTTGTTATCACTGTTGTTGGAATTTGTACTCCAGTCTCACAAAGACCAGATCTGTGTCATCCACGTATGTCCACATACCAGAAGAGAACTTGGGACACTCAGCTCAATGAACACACATCTCTGCCTACACAATTTAAGGAACAATTTTACTATTTCAAAGAGTTGCAAAAATTTGCACACACACGAAGAGCCTTGTTGTTACCATGGCTCCTTCTTCTAAGCCCAGCCATCTCACACAGTTGAGAGACAGAACAGCCATGAGTCCTTCCCTTTCCCTGCAGAGCTAACTGTAACCCAATAATTACTGAGCCTGAACAAGGTCCAGAGGAAATTTGCCCTTCAAAAGTAAGATCTATTTTAGTGAAAGACATGTGCAGTGGTACAAAGCCCATTATGTTATAAAGGCTATAAACTGATATATTATTTAAACATTCCTACAAAACGAACAAATGATTTCATGCTAGTATCTGGGATTCAGAAACACACTGCTGACACCACAGTCACTGCTGGTACCCATGCTACAGAGTTCAGCCCCAAGGTGAAAACCTAAAAAAACATTGGGAGTGATCCATCATTCCACAGGCATTTTCAACACTAGTAAATGTTGCAGATTTTAAGGAAATGCTGTCCAAATTAATTTTGCCCTATTTACATATTAGTAGCGTTAGATGCTACAGAGGGGAGAATTGGCCATCTTTCCTACCATAAAGACTATCTAACATACAGAAATATTTTTGAAACAGTATTCTTCATAGATTTCCATAGCTACAGAGAAATAGAACAAATTCATCTCCTGTAAAATCACTCTTCTAAACTGTATTAAAGCATTTAATAATAGAGAATATATATGTATTTATTTATGTGTGTGCATGGATGCAAGTACGTCTTATAGATATTGCATACATATATAAATACCTGAAATAACTTTAATTTAAAAAATAAATCATCCTAAAACTAACCTGTAGCATGGAACATTAGCCACAGCTCTCTAATTATTACAACATTTTTATACATACTGACCATTCTGATCAGTTTCTGTCTAATCCTGGAGTTTCTTTACCAAAAATTAGCTTTTTCCCTTAAAGGAATTCCTTTGTAAAATTCCCTGAAAGACTAAGAATAAATATTCTGCAAATGTTCTCTCCATAGTAAATGCTGAAGTTCCATTTATATAATAAAATACATCTAAGTTCCTTATAGCCTCTGGAATGACAACCTGGAGTACTGACTCTCATATTTTTTTTCAGCCTGAATGAAAATTCTGATTACCACCATGGAAAGAGAATGACAAACACAGGCCTCCAGCAATAACACTGGAGGATAATCTATTGTTTGGTACGATCTCAAAGGTTGTAATGACTCTTATCTTTACAACAAATTGAAGAGAGAAGCTCATTCCAATTATATAAAATAACCTCACAAACACTGCCATTTGATTCTAATTGTAAAGTAAAACACCCAGGTCAAGTGAAGTCATCTCCACTGATTATGCTTTAAATGTATATAACAACGTAACAATCAACAGAAAGAGAAGATACTTATCAGTGTGGGGTTTATCTTACATGAAAGCAGTGCACTTACAGTACAATGTTTATTCTGAAAATTAAAACCCCAGCTTTTTTCATTTTATATAGCAAAAGCCTAGTGGAAAACACACTTTTGTTTTAATATACTGTAGTCCATTTGATTCAACTTCTCCTGTCCAAACACTGATTGGCTAATTAATTCATATGAACTCAAAGAAAAAAATATATTGAAGACACCAAAGAGTACTGTTAAGCAAAGATTAGATCAATTTTAGTATTTCTAACCTCCAATAACGATTTCCTACATGTTTCTTTGCACATTCACTCCTACCTTTAAAAATGAATGAAATTTCCTTTATGTCATTTAGATTAAGACTACGGTAACATATGACTATCATGCAAATTATGTATCCAGTCAATTGAACTGGATCAATGTAGTGCTCTCCAAAAATTGCTCAAAGGGCAATGAATATCCCAAATTTCATACGATGTTTATTTTAAACCATGATGGTTAGACAATGCAAGAGTAGTATTCTCCAGACTTTATTTTACTGCAAACTATCTTGCAGCCACAGGTCTTGATGTGAAATTACCTTGATTGCAAGGTGCTGCTCTCCTAGATTTTATAGAGCATGATCTAGATGCCCACAACAAGAGAGGGTTGTGTGCATTTAAGTGAGAATTTAAGAGTTGCATACAGGATTTTCAGTGGGGTGGGTGCTTTTGCTGGCAAATTAATGAGATGCTTGAGAAGAGCTGGCTTGGCAGGACACCTAATGAGGCTGGTGGGTCCTTTCTTTGTTTCCTTCTACACTATTGTGCTAATCTTCCTCAGGAGTGTCCTTAGCAAAAGCTGCTTGGCGTTACTGGTGAAGATCACAGGAGATCCTTTACTAAGAGAAGGAAGGGATTACACGGAAGAGTAGAGACAATCCACTACATTATCCTCCAATGTTTTTGCACGCCTATCATAAGCTATTGAACACATATCATTATGGGTGACTGGATCTTTACAAAATAAACCATAACTGCAATTTGTTTTCTCCTGTTGCTGTAGCTGTACCCACAACTATTTAATCTGAAGGACTGACAGGCACACGGACAAAGCTAGACTTTTTGTTCTTAAGATTGTTGATATAGATAATGTAAAATGCCATATAATTCAGAAAGACTCAGGGAAAAAGAAAAGGATTAATATTGGGGGTAAAAAATATGTAATCACAAGTCTTCTAAGGCAAATTTGGCCAAATTCAGCCCATTCATTGCAGAGAATCACCAAATCATGGAATTGTCTAGGTTGGAAGACACCTAAAGATCATCAAGTCCAACCTCTGACCTAACACCTAACAAGCCCTCCACTAAACCATATCGCTAAGTTCAACATCTAAACGTCTTTTAAAGACCTCCAGGGATGGTGACTCCACCACTTCCCTGGGCAGCCCATTCCAATGCCTCACAACCCTCTCAGTAAAGAAGTTATTCCTAATATCCAACCTAAAACTCCCCTGGTGCAACTTTAGCCCGTTCCCCCTTGTCCTGTCACCAGGCACGTGGGACAATAGACCAACCCCCACCTCACTACAGCCTCCTTTAATGGACTCATAAAGAGCAATAAGGTCGCCCCTGAGCCTCCTTTTCTCCAGGCTTAACAAACCCAGCTCCCTCAGCCGCTCCTCGTAGGACTTGTTCTCCAGATCCCTCACCAGCTTTGTCACCCTTCTCTGGACTCGCTCGAGCACCTCCATGTCCTTCTTGTAGCAAGGGGCCCAAAACTGAACACAGTACTCAAGGTGTGGCCTCACCAGAGCTGAGTACAAGGGGACAATCACTTCCCTAGACCTGCTGGCCACACTGCTTCTTATGCAAGCCAGGATGCTGTTTTGCCCACCTGAGCACACTGATGGCTCATATTCACCCAACTATCCACCAATACTCCCCGTGTCCTTCTCTACCTGGCAGCTTTCCAACCACTCATCTCCCAGCCTGTAGCTCTGCTTGGGGTTATTGCACCCCAGGTGCAAGACTTGTTGAACTTCGTGCAGTTGACCTCAGCCCATTGGTCCAGCCTATCCAGATCCTCCTGCAGAGCCTTCCTACCCTCAAGCAGATTGACTCACGCACCTAACTTGGTGTCATCTGCAAACTTACTGAGGGTGCACTCATTGCCCTCATCCAGACCATCAATAAAGATATTAAAGAGGACCGGCCCCAGTACCGAGCCCTGGGGAACGCCACTAGTGACCAGCCTCCAACTGGATTTAACTCCATTCACCACAACTCTTTGGGCCTGGCTATCCAGCCAGTTTTTAATCCAACAAAGTGTACGCCAGTCCAAGCCAAGAGCAGCCAGTTTCTTGAGGAGAATGCTGTGGGAAACGGTGTCAAAAGCCTTGCTGAAGTCAAGGTAGACCATATCCACAGCCTCCCCCTCATCCACCAAGCACGTCACTTTGTCATAGAAGGAGATCAGGTTCGTCAAGCAGGACCTGCCTTTCATAAACCCATGCTGACTGGGCATGATCACCTGACTACCCTGTAAGTGCCATGTGATGACACAAGATAATCTGCTCCATGAGCTTCCCTGGCACTGAGGCCCATAGTTTCCCAGGGCTGCCCTCCAGCCCTTCTTGTAAATGGGCGTCATGTTTGCATGCAGCCAGTTGACTGGGACCTCCCCCAATAGCCAGGACTGCTGATAAATGACGGTAAGTGGCTTGGCCAGGTCCTCCGCCAGTTCTCTCAGTATCCTCAGGTGGATTCCAACTGTCCCCATCGACTTGCGTACATCCAAGTACCGTAGTAGGTCGCCAACCTTTTCTTCATGGATAGTGAGGGCCACATTCTTCTCCCCATCCCCTTCCACCAGTTCAGGGTACTGGGTATCCAGAGAGCAACTAGTTTTGCCGCTAAAGACTGAGGCAAAGAAGGGATTAAGCACCTCTGCCTTTTCCTCATCTTTCATAACTAAGTTCCTCCCCCCTGCCCCCTGCATCCAGTAAAGGCTAGAGATTCTCCTTAGTCCTCCGTTTTTCATTGATGTATCTGTAAAAACATTTTCTTTTTTTTTTTTTTTTTTTTTTTTTTTAACAGCAGTAGCCAGATTGAGTTCCAGATGAGCTTTGGCCTTTCTAATTTTGTCCCTGCACTGCCTCGCAACATCCTTATAGTCCTCCCGAGTGGCCCGCCCTCTTTTCCAAAGAATGTAAACACTCCTTTTTCTGCTAAGCACAAGCCACAATTCTCTGTTCAGCCAGGCCAGTCTCCTTCCCTGCCGGCTTGTCTTTGGGCACGTGAGGACAGACCGCTCCTGCGCCATTACGGTTTCCTCCTTGAAGAGCGCCCAGCATTTCTGGACTCCTCTGCCCTTCAGAACCACCTCCCAAGGGACTCTACCAATCAGTGTCCTGAACAGTTCAAAGTCAGCCCTCCAGAAGTCCAATATAGAGGTTTCATTGGTCCCCTTCCTGGCTTCTTCAAGAATGGAGAACTCTACCATTTCATGGTCACTCTGCCCAAGACAGTTTCCAACCACCACATCTCCAACCAGTCCTTCTCTGTTTGTGAAGAGAAGGTCTAGCAGGGCACCTCCCCTGGTAGGCTCACTAACCAGCTGTGTCAGGAAGCTATCTACCATGCTCTCCAGAAACCTCCTAGACTGCTTTCTCTGGGCTGTGTTGTGCTTCCAGGATATACATGTATCTGGGAAGTTGAAGTCCCCCACAAGAACAAGCGCTAACGATTTCACAACTTTTGTCAGCTGCCTGTAGAACTCCTCATCAGTCTCCTCATCCTGGTTCAGCAGTCTATAACAGACCCCCACCAGGATGCTTCCCTTGTTGGCCTTCCCGCTGATCCTAACCCATAGGGACTCAACCTTATCATTCCCAGCCTCAAGTTCCATGACATCCAAACTCTCTCTGATATACAGAGCCACACAACCACCCCTCCCATGCTGCCTGTCTCTTCTGAAGAGCCTACAGCCAGACATTGCAGAACTCCAGTCATGAGAGTGGTCCCACCACGTTTCCGTGATGGCAACCAAGTTGTAGCCTGCCTGCCAAACAATGGCTTCCAGCTCCTCCTGTTTGTTACCCATGCTGCGTGCATTGGTGTAGATGCACTTCAGTTGGACCATTGCCTTCTCTCCTAGCCTTGCCATTGTTCCCCCTGGCACAGCTCTAACAAGCCTTGTTTCAGCCCCATCCCCCTTCTCACCTAGTTTAAAGCCCTCTCAATGAGCCCTGCCAGCTCCTGGCCCAGGATCCGTTTTCCCCTTACAGATAGGGACCCGTCTGCGGCCATCAGGCCAGATGCTGAGTAAAGCACCCCATGGTCAGAAAAAAACAAAATTTCTGTGTTGGCACCAGCCTCTGAGCCACGCGTTTATCAGGTGGGCTTTCCATGTGCTCTCTATACCCCTCCCTGCCACTGTAGGGATGGATGAAAACACTACCTGTACTCCTGCTCTATCCATTAACAGTCCCAGTCCCCTAAAGTCCCATTAGATGGTCTTCAGGCTTCTCTCTTCAATGTCATCACTGCCAGCCTGGACTATTAAAAGAGGATAATAGTCAGAGGCAAACCAGATTGGGAAGCTTTCTGGCAATGTCCCTGACCCTGGCCCCAGGGAGGCAGCAGAATTCCCTACGGGTAGGGTCAGGCCGATAAATAGGTCCCTCTGTTCCCCTGAGAAGGGAATCGCCCACAACAATCACCCTTCTTTTTGTCCTGGTGGAGGCTGTCCTGAGGCGTGGAGTCGACTTCCTCGCTCTAGGCATCCTCCTGGGTAGACTTTCTACCTCTTCCTCAGCTCCTGGTCTCTCAAGCTCCAGGGCCTCAAAACATGTTGCATAGGGGCACCTGGGAAGTTTGGGCTGGTGGGGGGGGGGGCATCGCCTGCAATGTCGAGCAGGGACCTGTCTCCATTCCTCCTCAACTCCTAGGTCCCCTGCCTCTGCCCAACAGCAACAGGGCAGGGGGTCCACCCCCTCTGGGGTGTCTCACCCCAGTGCCTGCCCTTCAGGCCACACAGGGAGTTGCTCTACCAGTCTATCTCCTGCTCACACTCCCTGATATCCCTCAACCCCTCTCAAGGTCATGGCAGACCTTGAGTTCTGCCATGAGGCGGACCAGGTCATCCACCTGCTCGCACCTCACGCACAGTCTCTCTTCCCCCGCAGGTGGTAGCAAAAGGCTCAGGCACTCCCTGCACCCGGAGACCTGAACTGCCACAGTTTTGAGCGGGCAGTCGGTCTGGGTGTGTACAGACTTCCTGGAGAGCACACTGTGCCTGGTGGAGAACATCACAGCTTAGCTAGCGGCAGACCGCCATTAAAGGAGGTGTTTGTATGGGCAGAGGGGAGCGCTCTGCCCTTCCTGCTTGCCCTGCTGTGCTAACTGCCTTCTTACGTGCCACGCCCTGTTTGCCCGTCCTGGTCGCTGCACTCCTGGTCACTCGCGCTTCTTAGGGACAGACTGGGGAGGGGGCGCTGCTGGCTCCACCTACACCTCGTTCTCGCCTCGTTCACCCCCCTCGCGAGGGCTGCTGGTCCTGGTGTCTCCCTCGAGTGGGCTCGGTGCCGGAAAAATTAGCCCTGCCTGTCCGATCCCCTGCTCCGCTGCAGAACGCATCTGCCCCTCTAGCCGATTGCCTGCAAGAACAAATCCTGCAAGTTTGAAGCAGAAGAGAGAACTACTGCATGCAGAAAACACAGTTAAAGGCTTGATGGTTTGTGTGCTCCAAAGGCATAATGTTTACCATTTATTATAGTTAATATAAACATCTATATTACAATTTCTGTTGAAGTTATGCTAATCAGGTGTTAGAAGTCAGCAAATACCACTCCTCAAAACCAAAGGTAAATCACATTATCCAGAATCTAGTAAAGCAAAAAAATATTTTTTTTGTCTTATATATTCATTTGCTGTTTAAAAAAAGAAAACACAATTATTTGTGAAATGCTCTTATGATGAAAAGGCTATTTTTCATCTGAGAACATTTACAAATAAAATTTAAAATAGTTTCAGTAGTGTTGGCCAGAAACAATTACACTGTCTGAATGGAAATTTTTGAGAAAGAGACATAAAATATAATAGGTTCAATACTGTCATTCTAAGCTAATCTCTTTCTGAGCTGTAAAAATTGTTACCGTTTCTCTTAGGTGTATGAAGAAAAATAAAGCTTACACATTAACTCTGAGGTTTTCAGTATAAGCCCCAAAACTCAATTATGACCCAAGTTCTTGAGCATGAAAGCTCACGGTTTAAATCTCTTTGTAATCACCTCTGACTACTTCTGACCAATCTAATTACAAAATGTTTTGTGCAGCTGTTAAACACCAGAGGTGTCCCTTTAATTCTCTACAGAGAGTTAGAAGTCTGTTAGCATAACTACACTGTAGTCAGTATAATTATTGTAATTCATATGCTGTTCTTGAGTAGACTATAATACTACTAATGAATAAGGAATATTCTCCCAACATTAATCATGAATTTTCCGTAGATAAGAGTATTTTGTAAGCTGCTTTCAAAATTGGCTTTTATGACTATGTCGTGCAAAATCTGTTTTCCCTCACAGAAGGATAATTGAATAATGGTGATATTCTTTGTGACCTCCTGAAGAAGAGGGACAGCCTGGACTGTCAAATCAGCTTCATAACACACATCAAACTAAGTTTTTTAATAAACACATTACTATTTTTCTTCCAGCTATCCTTACTGCAATGTGTCTTTATTCACACTTTATTTGGTTTTGGCTTCAGTAGATCAGATTTGTTAGTTGAATTACATCAGGGAATTCAGTCAAGTCATTGCAGGCATGAGTCAGACCTACTGAAAAACAACAGCTGATTTGTATTTACATTTCTCCAAGTCTCTTCAGAAACCTTTGAAAGCCTATGGTGTGTAGCAGTTAGCAGGCCTATCCTGCCTTCCAATACCAATACTAAAGGACATCGCTGTTCCAGATGGCTCTGTCCTAAGGAACTAAGAAAGCTGAGAACAACAAAAACTGCTACCTTTTCAGACTACATGTTAGTATATTCAATCTAGCTGGTGTGGACCATGGGAAAAAGCATCTTACCATCACCATTGACACAGACGACAACAGGCACCTGAGTACCAGGGCCACATGGCTTCTCATTGTCGGGAACACACTCCTCCAGCCCCACAATTCTCCAGTCATAGCATGAGGGCTCTTCACATGGGATGGCTTCCAGCAGGTGAGGACAGTTTCCCGTTCCTCCTGTAGGCTCATTGGTAATGCGCCGTTTCCTTAGTTTAAAGCCTGCAATGTCCGTGAAGATATAAGTGGTGGAATAATACAATTATAAAATGCAAAGTGAAGGGATTTTTATCTATCTCCATCTGAATGAACTGTTATTTCTACTCTGTGTAAAAAAACACTGCAGATGCTCCATGTCATATCACCTTTCTAGATAATTAGGTAGAAGAACTTGTTACAGAAAGAAGTAAAACATAGCAAGTGCTTCACATGTTTTGAGCTTATTCAGTACACTTTGCCTTTAACCCTTGTTTGTCCTAGTCATACATACTTCTCAGGAGACAATATTCATTTCTCATGCTTTGCTCTTGCTGGATCTATCTCATCTAACAAATCTTGGTTAGATTCCTGGGTTGACATTTCTCAAACTTGTTTGTCTTTTCAGGAATTTTCTAACCGTGATGGATTATTAAGTGAAACCACTTTACAAACAAAGACTAACTTGCCAGAAAAGGCAAGGCATGGAAAGAAAAGGACTATAATTCCAATAAGTCTTATGAAAAAAAGAAAATGTTGGTCATTAACATCACAATATTCCCTTGTAAGCACTTACAAAATTCCTTCTGACTATCTAACCTCATTTTGGATAGGAAAAACTGATAGTCCATTATACAGTGTGACACCTGCCAGATTGATTTCAGTCTTTAAAAGCAACTCTGTCCCTCACTTTCAGGGTGGCATATTTAAGAATTCATTCTATAGTCAGACTATGCTAACCAGACTGAATGGGTTCAGAAAAGTTTCTCATGTAATAATTTTCTGTAGTTTCTGGTACATCTGAAACTACAGGTGTATCAGATACATCTGAAACTACTACTTTAACTAACATCTTTTCACCTCTCTTCAGAGGTTACTTTGTTTTATCACAATATTCAGGCTGGCTAGTAATACACAAATATTATTTATAAAGCACTGCATATAACTCTTTAATTTTTACCAAGATGCAAACTAAACAGTAGAGAGTTTTCACACACTTATGTGCAAGAATTGATCCTATGCTTGGTAATATGCCTCATAATTCAATTATAGTAAATGATACTTCAAAAATATGTTTATATTTCTATGCACCTTTGTTTTCTCTGTATTGAAGAGTTTGTCAAAATTAAGACTTAAAAGTTTACAGTTTACCACAAAAGGCTGATATTTCCAAAGAACACCGGTGTTCTTTCACTTTGTTTCTTTCACCAGTGTTCAACAAAAGAGGCAAATGACAGACAGTAAAGGACCATTACTGAAACATGCAGACAGCCTTTTCGCTAAGAGTGGGAGGGTCTATGCAACTTTTACATCATTTTCTCAGAAGAACTAGAACCACATAGAAAGTTTACCAGGGAAGCACAAGAAAAAATGAAAAGCTGATTTTTATATTATTATGTGTCTCTCGAAAATACTTTACAGAATGCTGATGATAACTATATGATAACTATAAAATATCTGTGTTAAATAAGGAATGAATGCAATATATTGCAGTAAAACAGATAAACTGGAGTATTGAAAAATATCATACTGAATGTCATTTTATAGCAGAAAGATATGCAACATCTTTTATATCCTGCGTTTGGTCTATTTCATGTTTATTGATCATCTTAGGTAGGTAAAACTACCCTTTTGAGTAGCATATTAAACACTCATTAAGCCACAGCCAAAGAGAAGCAATATAAAATAATTTATCTATAACAATTATTTCTGTTAAGCATCAGTTCTTGATTCACACAAAACCATCTCTACTTCATTCTTACATGCACCAGAACTGAGTTGGCAACAGCACTGCAATTCACATGCATCTCAAATACTAGAAGACAGAATAGGCAAACCAAAAGGCAAATTCCTACTCTTTGCAACCAAGAGCTTGACAAATCACAGTTCAGTTTTGTGTCTGTACATGAAGATGTGTTTTCCTTGCAAAGGAAATCAAGACATAGGGGAAAGAGGCATGATACCCATCTGTACAATCAGATACAAATAGGGATATCTGTATATATGAATTACAAGGATATAACTGTTTAGCTAACCTGTGCTGCAGAGCACATGCAGCCAGTGAGACTCCAGAGTAAATATTACAATTATCACATAGCTGAAACACCAAAAGCATGGGAACAAAATGCAGCTCAGAGTAGCACAAAGGTAAATGTGCTACTCTCATTCAAATAGTACACAGTATTATGATATTTTTATACAAACTAATGCTTATGCTCCTATCAGAGGTTTCCTCTTGTCAGTTTGGATTTTAAACAAAGTAATATCTTTGTCCAAGAGCTCCTCTACTGCACAGGGAACCAGCACAAAACTTTAACAGGCAGCTTGTCCCTCAGCTTTGCTCCAACTCAACCCTTACTGTACACATCAGAACCCTCAATACTAAAGCGTAATTTTCCCTGCTTTTATCTGTGGGATTAAAGACTTGCATAAAGTACATTCTAATACATTTCCATTAGGCAAGGGTCCAAATCAGTTTTGCAAACATAAATGTTACTCTTGAAAATGTAGAAAATGTTCCAGTGACAGAACAGCAGCAGAAATAACAGGCTACCAGACCACTGTACTCAGAGGAAACTCAATCCCATCGATTTACACACCAAGCTGCTTTTTCTTTCTTGAATTGATCAAGGTTGGGTCACGTTACTCTGCAACAGCATCATAAAACTTGCATTTGCTGTCCAGACTGAAGTGTAGCTAGCGGCATACCAAGAGCCAAACTAGCATGGTAATTACAGTTATTCCTTCAAGGGAAAATACATGGCTACCCTTTCTTATGACCATTTTCAATCAAGGAACTAAATCTGGTTTCTCAGCTTGTGTCAGATAATCACACTGCAGCAATGACTTAGCCAGTTTTTCTTATTTATAGCCAGAAACCCATAGACTTTTTACGTGTTCCTTGCTCCTGTATTCTTGCTTTCTTCTTTTGATGTCATGTTACTACAATGTGCTTTGTATAGGAATGAACCGTAAACCATATGTGAAAACTGAAACAAGCACATATGTACCATTATCAGTAAAATGGTGTTGCTTGTCAACAGTGAATGATCCCAGCTCTTTGTCAGGGAATGTTGTCTACCAGTCAGGGACTGTATGTCTACCAGTGAATTCTTAAGTTATCACTGAACTGTGTATCTTTGAGTGACTTGGACACTATCCATCTCAAAGGCTGCTTCTGTCCTCCTTTCAAGACAGTGACTGAACTGTGATTGGCATGCATATTCAAACTGTATCCCCTTTAGTTTGAGAGTTGAAACTGGAATTGCCCTGTAACAACCCGAATTAACCTTGAGAGCCTAGTAATCATTTCACATTTTTGCCAGCTTTGCTGGAGCAGTGATGCTAAACATAGTCCTAATTTGATGACATTTTTGGTGCACAGAGGCACTGGATACACCACATATTAGGATGCTTGCATAGACAGAGATGCCTAGTGACCTAGGATTATGAAATAATTGTCATCTAAAATGCTCCACTAAATTTTACATACCCTTCTTGGCCTGAGGGTCATCACAGCTTTCATAGGTGCATGGTCCCCAGGCTGACCATGCCGAGGTCTCACACTCTATAGGACAGGGGATATGGCACAGCTGGGAGGTGCTTGGAAGGGGTCCTGTACACAGCTTACGGTCGACCGGCCTCGAGGCTGTCAAAACAAAGTCAACACTTTTCTCACATGTCACCAGACATGATACTCGTTTCTAAATCGACAGAACCATCCTTCATTTGGAAGGGCTGCTATCTCATCATTTTAATCCAATGAAGTGATAGCAAAATGCCTGCCTTGAAAAAATGAAACAGAAGTCAGTTAACTCTCTGCATGAACAGAGCCAAATCCAATTACATGGAATCAGGAAGACTGTAGCAGCACCCTCTTGGACCTAGTCCTTTCATTTAATGGACAGATTATGTTACAACGGTTGTTCACATTGCTGTGTAAATTGATGTCCTGCTGTCTCATTTCTTCACTGAAGAAACTGAACAAAAACTGTATAAATCCCTTTGCTCCTATATGATATTATAACTTCAAAAGCATAGTTAATGAATATTTAGAAGATTATTTTTAAGCTATAACTTGAAACAGTTAAACTGAAGACAAAATTTTGTTTTTCTTTTACTCTACAGACCTTCAAGTGCACACTCAGCAGTAAGATCTTGTGCAATAGCATTTTCATTTCAAGAAAGGCTTTGTTTTACACAAGTATATGTTTGCATATAACACATATATGCAATATATATATATAAAAAAAACTCTGCATGAAATAACTGACTTTTCATGAATGTATTATTAGCCTATAAAGACATCTGTGAAGGCAGAATATTCTGTTTTTTAAAAATGTGTAAAGGCTTGTAACAGACCCATACCACCCTGCATCTTTCATACGTTACAGGCCTCTCTTTTCAATTCCTGGGTTATGCAAACAATTGGACACCTCTGTAAGGTGCCAGATGAAGTCACAGAACTCTAAACTGAAGCATACCATTTATTACAAGCAAGATTTTAACCCTTTTTCAAAATACAGAATTTGGCAAGACATTAAGCTAAGCAGAGAATGTCTACTAGAATGCAAAGTGATGTTTGTCATGTTCTTCTCTTTGGCTGACTGAGGAAACATGTAATTACTAAATATAAAACACTCTCATCCTATTCTCTAAGGACTCCTCTACAGAACAGTGACCTCAGCAATTTTCTGCCACACCTACAAATAAGTCTCTTGATGGAAACAGCTTTGTGATTGAACATATTCTAAAATAAGTTGTTACTCAAATGAGGCAAGGTTGACAAAATAACAACAGATATAATTTGAAATTAAACATCAAGTTGTTGAAGTATTTGTAGATGTGTCTCTCTTTCCATTCAGACTTTCTAAAAAGATGATCCTTCCAGTTACAGAAAAAACACTTGATTCTTACTTTTTAAGAGGAAAAGGGAATGAAAATAGATCAGTATCCTTAATCTAGTTTCCTGTCTTGCCTCCCTTGGTGCATATGGCAAATAGTCATTAAACATTACTGCCTCCAGCTCACCAATCTCTTAACACAAAATAATAGAGGAAAAATTATTCAAACATTTGCATAATGCTACATTGGAACTAAACTTTATGACAGAACACTGAATTTTACAATAAGTTTGACATGCACATCTAACATGCATGACGATCAACATAGTATGCATATCTCCTGTAGAACATGAATATAAATAAACGTAATTTGCCACTAATTGAGTTTGCAGTGAATAGTTTATAGGAAAATAAATTAAAAAAAAAAAAAAAGGAAAAAAAAAGAAAAAAAAGTAATTGCTAACCGTACTTTTTAACTTTGATTTAATCAGGAAATTGCCCAAGTGAGACAGTTGAAATTAAGGGTCAATTACACCCCTGAGACACAGTCTTGCTTCAGGGAACAAGGAAAAGCATTCAGAATAATGCCTTGCTTCATCTCCAGTTGCATCAGGATAAAGCACTTACCATTACACTAGTTCACAGGATGGCACTCAGAAAAACAACAAAGACCTTTTGTCAGGAAGCTTAAAATAGCAGATTTTCATATCACAGATGTTCCATATCTCAGCCATTTATTATTATTATTTTTTAAGAATCTGCAAAAAAGAAGATGCTACTGTGCTGCTGTAGCAATCCATTTAGCTTCAACCAACTTTGTGACAGTTGTATTCATCCAAAATATGAAGAATTGTTACTGTTTTAAAGAGACGAACTTATGCAAGAAGGATACTATTTCAACTAAGAATACTACTTCAAATTTTTGTAGGTATTTGTCCAGTAAGAATTCCATGTCTTGTCAGCAAACATTGTTAATTAAACTTTTAATGAAGACACGTGCTGACAATATCTGCCTTTTCCATCATTCATAGAGTGTAGGAGAAGGAAGAAGTCCTCTGAGGACAGGTAAGTTGTATCAATAAATCTCAAAATACTGAAATGTTTTTGAAATGTTGGGTTTCAGCACATCAATGATGTCCAAAGGTCTGACAAAAGGTCTGTTGTGTGTTGTTTTTAAAACAAATGAATTAAACAGTGAGACAGAAAAGCTATTTTAGTATAAATGAGCTCAGATTTTGCTGCTTAGTGTTCAGCAAAGATACTTTCAGAGATGATGATGCTGGATGCAGAAATTTACAGTTTAAACTCTTATCTTATCTCTGTCTTTTCATATTCTTTTGTGTAAGGTATAAAAGTTGTTCTTTATTCCTTGACCGTGATGCTGAATGCTGATTAGATCGTTTGTAATACTACAAGCTCTGTGTAGAATTTGATTCAAATTTGGCCAAAATAGAGAGAAAAGTGAATGCATTTTGAAAATTACTTTTTCTTCTTCAACATAACTAAGAAAATAGACTTTAAAAAATGGGAGAAACTGAAAAACAAAACAAATTTTTTTTTGGTTTATTCTTAAGTCACTTGGCCTATTCCTAAAGCATTCTATCAGCTCCAGTTTTCTGGTAAGGAATGAATTACAGTCTCCGTGACATAGACAAGGAGACCACCTCTGGGCTCTTCAGTGCTGGAATAGGCCCCTAACTAAAAAAAGAGTGAAAAAAATAGGATATTCAGACCCCACAGGCCTACATTTTAAAAATAACTGACACAGTTCTGTTCTTTAGCTTTTGCTACATTTTTCAAGCTCTCAACCTCGACATTCTTCTCCAGGAACCATCAATAGAACAGTGACCCAGTGGCACTGGTGACCAGGCTGGAGAGAGAGAATGTGTGGCTGCATAAGCATAAGGAGAGACAATTTCATTTTCCTCTTTCTGGTCTGCACTGCTTACACAGCAATCAACAAAAGGAAATCTCCCCAGCTGAAGTGTTCTCACTCCAAAAAGGCAAGAAAAACACAATCTTAAAACTTATTATGATCAGCAATGAAAGAACACACATTTTTTCCCTTTTTTCCAAAAGTGCTGAATGGTGTCTTCAGAAGACTGGAGGTGATTCAGGACCTGATCCTCTACACAATTCCGTCTACGTAGCCTGTTCCTCTGAGTTTAACTGGACAAGGAGTGTGTGTTTGTAGATGTATAATAAATTTCTACTCATAAAGGTACTGTCCTTCCATCCTTTTTCTACAGTGTGAATTTTAAAGGTACTTGGAAAAAGATGACACAGTCTATCTCACAGGTTTGTTGTGAGAGAAGCTTCATGACTAAACCAGTTAGATGGACAGGTGAAGACATGGAACAATAAAGTTAGTGGCAAGTAGATGGAAGAATGACAATGGCCTCTAGGAGTCTCGACTATCATCTGTCTAATTACTTCACCCTGCATTCCAGCCCCTTCCTTAACCCTACATTTATAAATTCTGATAGGTGATAATATAGATTGGAATGCTTTAGGGAATTGTGGTTAAGGCAAGTCTTAAAAGGTAAAGTTCTTACTGGAGCCCTAGCTCGGTGTTGTAATTCCACAAAAAGGATAAGAAATAGCAATGAAGTAATTCCCAAGTGACTGCGGGTACATCGGTCACTTGCTGAATTGGTTCAGGAGTGACTGCAGGGTAGTTTTGAGCTTCCTAGTTGGCTAATGAACTTCATCAGTTTAAATTCAAGCCTGTCACTTTCAAATTGTTCTTAACTTTTCTGAGAATGCACAAATTCATTAAACTATTTTAAATCTACATAAACATGTCAATTATATACATACAGCCAACATAGGTCCCCAAAAGGGACATTATTGCCTTCTTGGAACACTTTTGATTGAAAGGCCAGGTCAGAAGCCTTCATTTACCTACCTGTTATTTCAAAAGTGATCGATAGCAGAGGTGCAGCACTAGCCTTCGACTTGCTCTGTGACTGAATTTCTGAAATAGCAGGGAAACGCCATCATGAGTATGCAAAAATAGAGGTCTTCAAAGCAGCCTTACTGAGACAGAATTAACACCAACAGCAAACTGCACTGAAATGAAGGCGTTTCCCCATGGCTAATGCTGGTAGGTGTCTCCCTGGCTTTGATCCATTCTCAAATTACCCCTAGCGTACAAATTGTCATTTCAAGAGGTATTGGTTTGGTTGTTTCACAGAAGTGAGTGCTGGAGCAGCTCTGGCCTGCCCTGAATCTGAGGTGTGAGGAGAGCAGGGAGGAGGGGAGAAGCAGAGCCTTTTAACCCTGCCCCCTCATACAGAAACACCCCAAATCTGCTCTTTAAGAAAAGACCCACTTTGCCCTGAGTTTGAGGTCTTGAAAAAACGTTCTCATGTTTATGCATCCAAAGAAGAGTTACATTTTAATCAGCTTTTGGAGGCCTGCAGAGATTACCTCTGGATGGGCTCTGCGCCTTCCTGTCACACTCTGATAAGGGCCGATTTCACACCCGCCTAAGCTGGCGAGACATCACAGCATATCCAAATCCTAATCACCATACTGAACAGTAAGCTGCCTTGGATTTCATTGTTACCTCTCTTTAGCTGAGAGTTTTAACTCCTTTACTCTGAGGCAGGGGCACCTAAACTTTGTTCCGCAGAGGTGATTTACTAAAAGCCTCTGTATGTTTTCATGTATATTAGATGAAGTAGCTGGAAAAGTCCTTCTTTAATAAATACAGACATGGAATCCTACTGGTCCAAACACTCATGCTGAAAAGGATGTTGGTGGTAATACTCACCACTAACTGTTGGAGAGTGCCTTTAACCCCCAGCAGAAACCTCACTAGCCTGCCCCTTGCTCAGCTCTGCTCTAGATGCTGCTTTATACATGTCTCTTGTAAGGATGTCCCTTTTCCTTGAGTATGTGGCTGTATTTCTTTTTCTTTTTTTCTTTTTCTTTTTTTAATACTCTTGTGTGTTTGTAGAAAATAGAATAGAATAGATAAGATAAAACATAATGAGCTAAATGTACTCAGCTTAAGTCACTGTGGTTTCTAAATTTATAGTGATGTATTATTATGCAGAAGTAACATAAAATACTCAAGTTTTCTTCAGAAATTATATTACTGAAATAATTAACTAATATTTCTCCTAAACTGTTCTCTCTTTTCTTACGAAGTTCTACAAGATGCAACAGTGACAAAGAATAATCACTTCTCTCTTTCAGTTTGGGAAACAAACCCATGAAATTATATTGGCCTAAGGTCCTCAAAGTGACTTAAGAACTTAACCAAATCAAGAAAAGAAAAATCAGTTTCTTGAGAATTAAATGTAGTCATATTTTTACACATTTCTATATTGTGTTTACATTCCGTAATTGACATATTCCATCTGCACATCAAACCTCATGTGTACATCATCCACCTCAAGGACACACTGGAGATCTACAGTAAATGAAGGAACCAAAACTAGGATACCTGACCTACATTCCGATGTGTTTTCTTATTGAGAGATGTCCTTCACATAAGACAATAATTTTCAATAAATATTAAGGGAAAGTAATTAACAGCTAGGAATCAACATTTCCAGCACAGAGAATGACATCTCTGCTCCTGCAATTAAATATTTTCTTTTGAACTAGCTTTCATATAAGCTTAGATAACAGTAACCTGTAACATAACAAGGCACTCATGACAAAAGACAATGACTGTCAAGGAGCACTGGAATGCTGAAGTGCTCTGATTTCACACTAATTCAATTGCAAGCAAATCAAATTTACCTTCTTTTTCCTTGAGGGTATTTAAATAGGAGAGGAGATTTTCATTAGCTTGCACACAGTAGATTTCCCGGGTTTGAATGCCACCTCCACACAGTGCTGTCTGATTTCCTCGCCTTTTATCCTGTTGGCTGAGTAGAGGATCAACGCGGCATTCTGTCCACTCTGTGGTCCGCCAGCCATACCTAGATCAAATTGGGTGAATCAGGTTTTCAAAAATGAAGCCCTTTCACATGATGTTGTTATACAAGCCAAAATGCCTTAATATCTTTACGTATTTTACAAAAGGCCTGACTTCCAGAGTTGCTTGCACACAGATGCATTGTTTGATGTTTTATGTGGGTGGAAACATTTCCTCAGTTATTTGACTTTTGAAATCATGACTTTTTTGGGAAGATCTTTCCTGTTCAATTCCTGAAACATACTGCACATATGAATATTATATTGGAAGTAAGAAAAGCTTTATATACAGAAAGATACAGGTCTGTGTTCAGATAAGCTAACTGTAATGATAGTGACTCTTGACATTTGTTTAGAGCTAGACAATTTATATGAAACAAAACCAAAATATCAAAGAAATGTGCATGCTGAGAAACATAAGAGCCAGAAAAAAAAGAGTGAAAAATAAAAACGCCAAGCTAATTCCAAACAAACAATCAAAAAAAAAAAAAACAAAAACAAACAAACAAACGAAACAAAAACAAGAGTCTCTAATTCGTTTTTGATAAAAGAGACAGAAGTTTCTCCTGAATATGAAGGTAAAAAATATAATTTTATTTTATTTTTTATTATCATTACAGAAATCATTTCAGTAAGTTCTTTTTTCACTGTCAAGAGGAAGATGGTTTCTCTGCAGTGCTGAAGCATCCCTGCTGGGTGAATGATGAATGATGAGAAGCTGTGAGCTTTCTAATCAGTGAGTGCACAGGAAAGAAGATCTGTGACTCTGAGTTAAAATCCCAAGCAGGATTATGAACCACAAGAAATGCCACAGAATTCTTTACCCAACAAGCACTTTAAAGCTAAATCAAGTGAACTGCTTCCCAACGTGGCTTGGAGATGGGTAAAGATGACATTTCAACTCTTAAATGAAAAAAAAAATATAAACTGCAGTCAAAGATGCAGATGCAAAATGGCTTAACATCAAATGACATTTACCCAAACCCTCTTGCTAGTCTGATAAAGAAAAAGCACAGTTGGGACTTTAATATTAATCTTGATTAGTTGATAAGGATTACTGCTCTTTCTTGAATTTGAAGCGCCTGCTGTCATTTCTTCTAAACTTTAAAGAGGGTTATTTTATTTACCACAAGTGCTAGCCTCTCCCACTTTACATGTGGGGCCCAGTCCTGCTTTTATTGTGCTAAGAAGAGTCTTTCTGAAAAGACTAGCTTCTAAATCAGTATTTATCAGCCCTTTCCTATGGCATTTTGTCTGCCAACAGAATACTTCAGAAAATGATACTGGCAGAAACGTTGTGTAGGGAGATCACTGACAAATTAATACAATTAATTTATTACATTCGTGACTCTGCCTGTGTACACACAAACACATTATCTTTTATAAGTGAACACTAATGAAAAAATAAGTATTTGTTATTTTTTCCTGTACTTGAAAAAAAGATGTAATTTCACTATAATAGCTACAATTTACAGACTTTGGGCTCCTAAGGAGAGCACTAAGTATGCAAAGGATATAAAAATCAAACCTATTATTTCTACAGTACCTTAATAGCGATTTGGTTGATATTACCAACCCTGCACGCCTAACTGAAATTCTTCATTTTAGTGTAGGGTGAACTGAAATGAACCAACTTACGTAATGCATGGTGCTACACCATCTCCTTGAGAAATGCATTGCTCTGTTTCTTCTAATTGCGGGCATTCACTTTCACTGCCAATAGGGAGCTGTTTAATGGTCCGTGATCTTGTACGATTCCCTTTAGGGGTTGTCATGTCAAAGCAGGTTTTGGAGCAGGGGGTCCATTCTGACCACTCTGACACCTGGCACTCCTTTGTGATGACACAGGACTGGAATGTAATTGGCAGCTTTTCTTGCTTGCAAAAGCTGTAGTAAGAGAGCATTACAATTTTCAGTGCACATACACAGACAAACATGAACTCCTACAGAAAAATGCTGTTCATTGCAACAAGCAAAGTCACTAAATATTTGTAAAGCTCTTAAGTTCCAGTCCACATGTATATGATCGCAGAAAGTCAGGAAAAATGGCTTTTGATTAAACTGACTAAAACCAGACACATACGATTTGCTATCATTAGAAACAACCAGTGTTACCATGTTTGTGGTCAATATTAAAATATAAATCGTCTATATATGTATGAAGTACAAAAGAGAAAATAAATTTTGTCACCACTTTATTTTTTGGTATACTCAATTATTTTTCTTAGAACATACAGGAAGTGAAGGACCAATAACAAAAGATGTCTACACAATGCTTTTGGAAGAGAATCAAGCAGTCAATGTCATCTCATGTCATCTCATTTCCAGACTATTAATTGTTTAAAAATGCAATGTCATATTTATTGAATACTTGGACATTACCACTTTGCTTTGTTAACAGCTGGTATATTGCCACAGTAATGTCTCATGGTTTAAAAGGGGCACAAACTCTCCTGTAAAATAGAGCCTTCTCTGCTACAGTGAAACCATTGCCTTAATTTCCTGTTCCTTGTTGAAGGCTGTCATTTCATTTCCAATCTCCATCTGATTGCTTCATTCACATATTATATAGGTTGTCAGCAACATTCTCTCCTAAATGCCTCTGCATTTTTAAATGTTACATTCTAACCAACTTATTTCTGCTTCAGAACTTGATTCACAATAGGACAATGAGCAATATTGAAACTAAAATACAATTAAACTGATCGTAACCTTACCTTCTTAATTACAATTACAACATACATATATTTATCATGTCTGTTTTGAAATAGAATTCTGGCTTGTAAAATAGTTAGACAGGAAAAAGATTTATCTGCACTGCAGATAGCATAATGAAATGCTCCGTTCAGTACCACCCCTACAAACAATACAAAAAAGACTTTTTGTTGCTGTTGCTATTTTAATAGAAAGATAAAACTATTCTGTTGCTATATCAAACTTGCTGTACACATATCCAACTTCGTGTTGCACTGCTAACAGAATTTCATAATACTAGAAATAGGGATACTTGATGACACTAACAGGAGAACAGTTAAAAAAGGTATGTGGAAAGACGGTTGCCATCTTGCTAACAGATGAACATAAGTGGTTTGGACATAGTGTCAGCGGGTTCAGAAAGGGGCTAGGCAAATTTGTGGACAGTATATAGATACTAAAACGACTAGATGGGTATACACTTGCCACCATCCCTAACACATTAACTTTGAATACTGAGGAATACTAAGGGAAAGGACTTAAAGATTAGCCAGTTTGCTTAGTCTTTAAATAGCATTCCTTTTCCAACGCCAGGGACAGTGAGCTGGAGACACTCCCAGGCTTGACAGACCACTATCCAGTAGATTTTTTATGTTCTTACTATGTGAAAAGTGGAAAACAAAACCACCTAATGCATGATATACACCATTTATTCTGCTTTAGGACAGAAGCTACATGCTCCTGTCTTGGGTTTATTTGGCTAGGTTTTGCTAGCATGGAGGCTGCAGGGCTCTCTCTGTGAGCAGAGCCCAGCAGCTGCCCCATATCAGATCAGAGCCAGCTCCAGCGGGACCCAGTGCTGGCCAAAGCCAAGCCAGGGAGCAACACTGATTGGGCCTCTGGGAGAGCAAAGTTAAGGAAGGAAAAAACAAAACAAAACAAAAACAAACAAACAAACAAACAAAATTACTGTGTAACAAGTGCTGGGAGAAAGGAGTGAGAACCAGCCCTTCAGACACCAAGGTCAGTGCAGCAGGAGGGCAGGAGGTGCTCCAGGAATGCAGCAGTTCCCCTGTGGCCTGTGGAGAGGCCCCTGGTGGAACAGGCTGTCCCCCTGCAGCCCATGAGTCCCACACGGAGCAGATCTCCACGCTGCAGCCTGTGGAGGAGCTCCCAGTGGAGAAGGTGGATGTGACCTGGAGGAGGCTGCAGCCCATGGACAGCACCCACAGGAGCAGGCCCCAGGCTGGAGCTGCAGCCCGTGGAGAGGAGCCCACACAGGAGCAGGAGGTCTGGGGGGAGCTGCTGCTTATGGGAGACCCGTGCTGGAGCCGTTTGCTCCTGTGGGACCGACCCATGTGGGAACAGTTCTTGAAGAGCTGCTGGCTGTGGGCTGCCCCCACAGGCTCAGTTCGGGAAGGATAGCATCCTGTGGGAGGGACCCCACATGGAGCAGGGGCAGAGCATGACCATGAAGGAGCGGCAGAGACAAAGCATTAGGGACCAACCACAGCCCCCATTTGCTGTTCCCCTGCACTGTGCTGCTCAGGGGGAGGAGATGGAAGAGGGTGAATGGGGGGTAGGTGTTAGTTTGCTTTTAGTTTCTCACTGTTCTAGTCCACTAGCGATAGGCAATAAATTACATAAATTACTGCCTGTCCTTATATCAAAACTTGAGCCCTTTCCATTGTATTTTCTCCTTTTTTTTTTTTTTTCCTTTTTTCTTTTTGAGAGCACAGTTGTGGTGGAGCTCATCTGCATAGCAGGTAAAACCACCACACCTCCTTAGGGTTAAAGACACTCAAAGCTACTGAGAAAATTTTTCCTAGTGGACCTTTTTTGCCTTCATCTAGTCTCATCCGGCTTACAACTACAGTAACTACTGCTAAATTCAATATAGCAATTTCTGAATGTCTTCCAGAACATATAGACTCATTTATCCCATAGAGGAACACATTTTAATGACTGAACAAAGAATCATTTCCTTATGGATTCTAACATGAAGAGTATGTGCAAATCCTTCTGGAGAACATGATGTATCACCTCCTCCCAAGTTCGTTTCCAGTGTAACTCCCATGAGAGGAGATAAAACCAATCTCTTTACTCATATTGAGACAGGTCGAGTTTAATTATAGACACATCTTGCCAGGGAACATGCACGAAATTGCCACTAGAAAGGAGCAATCATGAGAAGTAAAGATCAATTAATGATGTGCAATTTTCTGTGGGCTTTGCGTCTACTTCAGATCATCTTTGGGAGAGGTGTTACATGATACTGACTGAGATTTTCATTATTGGAAGTTGTTTTACTAGAACAAAACAATAATACAAATTATCTTTCTTCATCAAAGCAAACTGCCCCAAACCCTGAAGTTGTCTCTGGCTGCAGTTCCTACATGGCTTCATGCAAGGATTATGTCCTTCCCTGAAAAGGGAAACCTCCAATGACCATATCATTACTTTCATGTTAAAAGCAACTGAAGAAGACCATACTGGATTTCAAGACCTATAACAGTTTGTGTTGCATTCTAGATCAAGTGGCAACTAAGGAGGCATTATATCGAAACCTCTAGTATCACCAATCCCTCTAAATAAGACTGAGTGAAACTCTTTAGTTAAATAAATTATAAGGTAAATTACACTAAAATCTCTTTGGAGGTAATAGAGTAGCTTCCAGAGCAGATTACGTGTACTTTCCCCCCCTACAACATTTCCCTGTCCAAAGTACATATATACCTGTTACTTGTAACTAAACTAGTCTACACTTAATCTCACGTTGCATCTGGATGTATCTCCTGTTCCTAGGCAGTCTGGGAACAATGAATCTGATGTTCCAGAAGTCCCCTCAGTTTTTTCAAAGATTTTTTTCTACTTCTTTCTGACTCTTGACACCTTCAAAAGATTTTCAAGACTTTCAAACTTTTTTTCTCTGTACCAAGAAAAATTGATCTTTTCCATAATATTTCAATGCAGATAAATATATACAGACAAACATTCAAAATTAAAATTATTAATTCTCTATTACATAAAAACAGTAGCTCTGAAAGACAAAAGTGCCATTTTAAAAGTTCAGCATATGTAGTATATTCACTTAGAAGGTTGGTAACATTTCCTTTAAATGTCTGATCTATGAAATTGCATAGATTCATTGAGACCTGGGAATGTCTTTACCACACAAGATAGTGTCTTCTGGTTCTGGTATCTAAGCCTACAGATGTGGTTCACACCAAAAATAATTTAAAGCAAAGCTTCATTTAATGTAAATCACTCTGCACTTCCAAATGGATTTACGCATCTGATTTGGTTACCGAAATTGAATGAATCTTCTGACAGAAGTAAAAGCATATGGGCAGATAACAGATCAGAAGATAAAAACCTCTCTATAAAAAAGATCCGGCATGACCAGGTAAGTAAAGAATGATAGTTAATAACTATCAGAACAGAAATTATAGCATTTCTATGCTATGATTATGCGATGGTTTCTGAAAAGGGAAATTCCCAGGTAAAAAGCTGAGATAATTTAAATGCAGGAAGGCTTCTTCTGTCTCATACCACCCCCAAAACGAAGCTTTTGTATGGATACCAAAAGCCTTGAAGTTCTAAACTCTTATTTAACTAAAAATGTTTAAAACAGGCAAAAAGATCGATCATTTAAATAAGCAAAACTATGTCTTAGATAGTTTGTATTCATCTTTGTGATATCATTCAAACCACAAAGTTCTGCATCAACCATCTCCATCCTCTATGAACTTTCAGTAACATCTAAGTAACGCTATACACAAAATTAGTCATTCAAAATGCGCAGGGAGTGCACAAGCAAGTCCTCACTATCAACCCATACACCGCTGTCCATATTGCTTTGGAAGCTCTGAGAAAAGTATGTGAGTTGCATCCAAATTCACCAGGGCAGACTGGATATAAGAGGTGGTGTTATAAATATGTAAAGACTGAAGGAACTTGCCTCCAACACAATGACTACATAAGAGGGACACTGTCCTAAGTGTCTGTCTATTGGCAGGGGAGGGGGCATTACAATATTTGAAGTAAGGCTATTCTTAGAGGAAGTTCTGCTTAAGACAAAACAGAAAAATAGTGGGGAAATGAAGCTTAAGGGATATAAACAGGTAGATGACAGTGTGGAAAGAAAAGGCAATCCCAAGGAGATATCACAGGGGTCAAATGAGTTTTATTGCTATTAAGCCAACATTAAAACCATTATTGACCTCAAAGATTTGGATGAGATAAATGAAATAAAGAAAAAGTGGTGGTTCAAAAGGTAAAATACAGGACATAATTACTGCTCAACATCTTTTGGAGATATGTGTCAGGAATTTGTGTTTACTCACGTTCCATAGCCTCACTTTTGCTCCTTGCAGAAATAAATAAAATCTAAATGTTGCTTTGGATTGCTTTTGAATCCCCATGGGGATTTCAAAGTAATTCAGGGGATAATTGAGGCTATGGACACATACAGAATGAAGCTTAAGGCATAAGCCTGGAGCAAATAGCACAGGTACCTGTGTACTAATGTGCAAGCAGGTGGCTGAAAGCACTCTCTTCATTGAGCTTTTAAATGTGTGATAAATTCTAAGGTATCTTCTATTTTTTCAAATTTTTCCTCCATATCACATTGGACTGATAATTGGAAAGAAGAGTTAATGAGAAAAGTTAATGACAAACAGCAACATGAGAATGGCTTCATGGTTCTAACCAATGATCTAACCAATCTGATACCTGCTTTGGCATTTGCCAGTCAAGGGCAAAAATGGAGAGAGAAAGTAATCCATTACACGTCTTCCTGTTTTCCAGCTAACTGGCTTAAAGTCTTCCCAAATACAAGTTATATCTTTGCACTGAAAAGCCCTTCATGGAGACTGAAGTATACCGTCCAAAGACTATACTTGTAACTGTAATCTTACAGGGAAGAAATAAAACATATACCACATTGCTTATTAACATCACAACCTAAAAAAGTCTGGACTTAGACTTCTGGGAAATCTGGCTACATGTGAGTAGATCCACAGCCTAGATCTTCATGCTCTTTAACAGAAATAGTCTGGTCTGATCTAAAGGTCAAATCAACCTTTGAAATCATAAAATAGAAGAAAGGTTTGGGTTGAAAGGAGCCTTTAAAGAACATCTAGTCCAACTCCCCATCTACTCCAACACCTCTCACTAGATGAGGATGCTCAAAGCCCCATCCAACCTGACCTTGAACGCTTCCAGGGATGTGTTCCACAACTTTCCTGGGCAACCTGTTCTAGTGTCTAACCATCGTCGTAGCAAGGAATTTCTTCCTAATGTCCAGTCTAAATCTACTCTCTGTTAGTTTCCAATGTATACATCCCTGTGTGAAATTTTCTACAGCAACCTTGAGCTGTACTGGTCAGGAGACATGAAGAAACCCAGCAAAACTCATGCTTAGTTTAGACAGTGCTTCATGTTATTTGGGATTAAAATCAGATGTTAATGTTACTGATGTAGCATCTCCTCATTCTTTATTTGACCACCGTGGAACCTTAAGAGACGCTCTCTATAAATAATAGGGATTTTGGAGCTGACATACAGAAACAAAGAATGAATAAAATGTTCCAGTGTATTACAACAAGCTGTTGTATCTTCTATGCAATGTTCTCCCCAGAGAGTTCACACAGCTTGCTGGATGCATTAACTGCTAAAACAACACAGTCAAACACAAACTCTCCACATTCTTGCATCAAAAGTATAGTTGGAATTTGAAATATGTTGTGATAAACAATCTGTGACAAAGAAAAGACAGTTTATTTTCTCATGAATAAAATTAAATGAAAAAAATTATCTGTTTAATGACCATGTGCTAGAGAGTATGAATAGCAGTAAGCTGATTTAAATTCAGAGTTTAGATAATTCCCAAAAGTTACTGTGAAGATAGAACATGTAAGACATTCTGCATTTTTTCCTAGTAGCAAATGTAACAAGTATCACTCATGACATAGTCCTGATTCATTTTTCCTACAGCTGCAGTGTTTATTATTGGTCATATTGTACATTGTTCTGAGAAACTGTTAGTACCTCACAGTATAATGAGCTGTTAGAATCACACAGACAATAAGGCCTCTTTTATTTGTTTACAATTCAAATACTGCCCAGATAAGTGCTTTTCAAAGCAATATTTTCCCATGATTCTTTCACAATTTTAATTAATTCTGCCAAGAAAGTTGCACAGCCAAAATAGTTTTGAAGAAAACAGAACTACTCGGGCTTTCTAGAAAATCGAGATTACAACTACTGTGTCGAGGAAAAATATATTAGCTAATACAGGCAAAGCAACAAGAAATTCTACTATAACCAAACAAGTGGCAACAGCTGCTGTGGTGCTGTTGCATATACCAGTGGAGTATGAGCAAGTAAGAAAGCAGAAGAGTTTAGGTAGAGATAGTATCTTTCACAGTTCAATGACACAGTGACGTGTGCACATCCCATATTACAGATAACTTTTAAATTGCTACAAGAGGTTATCTGGCAATAGTCTACATAGATGGTTTACTAAACCTTCTAAAGAAGGTTCTCTTTTACCAGGGAGAAATTTTGCTACAGAGCATTAATTAGCATTTACTTTGACCATAAGTAACAGTTATATTTATGAAGTTATCAGCAAAAGAAAACCAACAACCCCCCCTCCAAACTTCATGAATAAAAATATGCAACATTGATATTAAAATTATATTAGCAATATTAGTTATTTCAGGTGTTATTTTAGATTCACTCCTTCTATTAGTTTTGTCAGTGTCAGTGGGTAATTCACTGCCCAATGCTTGAAAAAAAGTGGTCAATATCAGGAGCTAGACTGGACATTTTACTCTCAGTCTATGCTTTTCTGGGGATCTGCAGGTGAAGAAGAACTCAGTGACTTTCCTTCCCATGGAGTTCCCAGTTCCTTGGGGGACTGCACCTCCCAAGGAAGAAGTTATGGTGTTAGACCATAACTTTATAAAGTTCATGGAATAAATAGGTGGGTACTGTTTGTCTCAGAGTAATGCTTCGCAGTCACATGATAGAAAGAACAATATAACTCTAAACAAAAATACATTCTAATTTGTTACTGATGGGACCATTCACAGACTGTGATATGATACCAATGTAACCAAGTCCAAAATTTAGAAAAATTTTGCTTGGTTTGCATTCTGAGAGTATTCATTTAGGCATACTGAAGTCAATTAATATATACACTCCCTGACAATGAGGCAAAAAAAAATAATAATACATAAAAGTACCCTGTAGAAGAAGATTTAGAAGAAGATCTGTATTAAAGATCTCAGGGCCTAATGCTGTTTACCATTAAGCATCTAATCTCCTAATAAATAAGGGTAGAAATTCCACTTAGAGCTTATTCATAGAATTCATTCATTCAGAGAATTTATGGTCAGAAGTGATCATCAGAACATGTATTCTAACCCTCATTACATTACACACTATTATGTCTTGCTAGGTAAAATGAATTACTTGTATTTAAATAAAATATTATTCTATAGTCAACAGAACAACTGTTCACTATATGAAAAGAGTTAAAATATGGTATGGAGAAATAAATGGTTCATTGCTGGTGTTTCAATTACTCAGCACAGTGTGTACATTTCCATCTTAAATCTAGATTTTGGCACAGTATGTCAAATGTAGAGCAATACTGACAAGCCACTGTCAAAACAGCAGCCTCAGTAAGATGACAGAGCAGGTACTTAGAATAGAAAGGAAGACCCATTGAATAATATTGTGTATATCCACAGAATCTACTGTCTCCAATAAAACCACATTAAAAAATCTATGGGATGATTCTGACTTTCAAATTCATGGAAATTCTAAAAATACAATGAAAATGGTAGGAAAGCAGTATTTTTGCATCCTGTTTCTCTAACAATGTTTTACATTCTCATATCCCTAGGCATCCGACAATTACTCTGCAGTTTTTAGTTGTCAGGAGCTGTTTATTCCAAGATGATTGTCTTCTCCCCTTTTGTACATTTGTTAACAGCATGTGCTCTAATTCCAAGTTAATTTATCAAGACAACTGTGTATAGCTCATTATCCATATATGTGATATTTACAGGATATTTATAGGTGCTCTGCTACTGAAACCCTTACAGCTTCCTCTACAGAAACAACTACATAGATGCCTTTCCAGTAACACAAGAAACAACCTGTAGCTGTGTATGCTTCCATCTGCTCCTCAACAAACAACCTAAAGGTTGCTTATGGGCCTTCATCTCTACAACCTGCCCTCTCTGCATTGCCATCCTTTCCTGAAACTGCTCCACCATAGCCACAACCATCTTCACACTTACCTTCCTTTCTGCCTTTTGTCTCATGAAGCATCAGAGAACCAAACAGATGCTTTCAAGGCTGTTTCTTAGTGTATTACAGGGTCAATAAACTGAGCTGCTGTTGTATACACCAGAATTGTCCATTTTCTGTCTGACAGCATATACATCGGGGTGACTTGCCTGCTTCTCCAGATTAATGGTGTAAAGAAAGCGACAGGCTTATGCTGATTTTTTTTAACCCACCTTCTTCACATGTAAAGGGACAGTGAGAGCCCATAAAGTGGAAGGAGACATTTATTGCATGATTTAGGATATGAACACTGGATTAGGAGGCTTCAGGACTGGGAAAGACCAATGAAGTAAAATTGCCATCCCAGAAGAGCAGATTCTATGCCTTTCTCAGCCAGTAATTTCTGAGTATCACTTGCTCATCAACCTAAATGCTCAGCCAGCCGTTCTCTAGTCCCTGGGCATCTGACTTAAGATTTATGGTCAGTAAAAATACAGTGGATGTGCTCTAAGCAGATACAGGTATACAAGAAGTAACCTGAAAAATCAGGTATGATATAAATCAAACTGCAAGTCTGAAATTAGTGGGGCAATTCAATAATTTTGGCCCTACTAACATCTCTCTTGCCTCAGTTGGAAGAAATAAAATCTCAGACTCTCCCAAACATGCAAGTTGGTAAAGTATAACAATGAGATCATCATGGAAACTTCCAAAAGAGTTTCATTCATTATGAAGTATGGATTGTTAAGTATTGCACAAAAGCACAGAATCAGTGAGGATGAGAAGAAATAATGAATAACTACCCTCTGAGAAGGACAGCTGTAAAATAAATGAAATGCAGCCACACCATTAAATGCATAAAGGGGCTAAACCAAGCTGCCCAGGAAATGTTCAGCATATCTTAAATTTTGGATGCTTTTTGTTCCCACCACTAAGTCCCATTGCTATTATTGTGTACTGTGATTACCCATCAAAGAAATAAAAGTCCTGAATACAACTAAAACTTTACTGTTGCTTCTTGAATTATCACTTTAAATCGTCAATAATGGTCAGCTTCTCAAATAGAACTCTACCACAAAGATGCTGCAAGGGAATAGCAACCAACCAGTTTTGGAGACTGCAGCCAAAGAGCTGGCAGGTACTGCTTCCTACTTCATCTCCTCCAATTTCTCCCTCCTGTACAGACAGAAGCTTCTTGGTCCCAGCTTAAGCAAGACAAATAAGCTACAACCAAATGATGGGGAAAAAATAAATTAAAATAAAATAAAGTAAAATAAAAAATATTTTCCTGTGTGTGTGAGCTTTGTTTGCTTTAATAGCTACTTACAGCCTTGCAGAACTGCTTTACATATAGTCCCATTTACAGATATTTGAGCTAATTCCTGGCAGTTGCAGCCTGTCACCATAACTCTGGACCAACTAAAGGGCAATGTGATGTGCTTTGCCAGTGAATTTCAGAATGTTTGTTGAAGTGTAGAAACATACACGTCAAGAAGAAACTCCAGTTCTGTTCCATGTTCTACAGTTACAAATGCCTATGTCCATAACCTGCTCCTGTCACTCTGAATTTCATATCCTTTCCCCAGTCCAGCAGGATCTGAACAAAGCATCTCGGTAAAATGGTTGTGTGCATGCTAATACATTGCTAAAGCAAAATATTTTTTCCTAGGCTTGTACAAAAAATGGACAATACATTTTTGCTAAAATTTCCCAAAAAATTTTGCTCAGGAAGACAATTATTAAGGAATGGTTGAGAACAAATGATAAAATTCTGGCAAAATAGAAGCAAGCAAAAACAGAATATACATTGTAATAGAAAGTGATAGACCTAACACAAGGCATGAGCATCACAACTTGCAATAATGAAAACAGATTTGTAACTCAAAGTGAATTTTTACACATTACATTTCTCTATGTTGCCAGTTTTAAGTGTAATGTCTCTCTGTGGGACCTCTGACAAATCCCACTTGCACCAAAAAAAAAAGGAGGAAATATTTCAGCAGATCAACACTGTCCCATCCACTAACAGCAACACTGTTTTGGTCTTGTTACATATTCAGGGCAGTCATTTTAAAGTCAGATTTAATTACTGAATTCTCTCTTCTTCACCATTTCTATTTTAAAAATATCTTAAATGCACGAGAATTTCAGATTAAAGGAAACAAAAAGCAAATATAAGCCATGTAACGTACATTATTGCAGAATGAGTAATACAAAATCTAATATTTCATCCTTCATAGGAGACGATGTATTGTTCACTAGGCAATAAAGTGTATAAATTACACTTTGATTTTCTTTTTTCACTTCTCTTCACCATGCCTAATATGCTGATGTGTCTAGAGAATTTGCCTTTTTGAAGTTTTGCTGACAGCTTTACAGAGTCATTTTCTCTGGAGCACCCTTCTGAAACTTGTTTTTTGTAACCCCTTTTATACTATACCAATTTTGCTACCTCTGCAAAAATATTACTCGCCTGAGGGTTTTTTTCTTCTTTCAGTCATGCTGCCAGGGGGCTGATTGTTTCTGATTGCCAAAGTCAAAACTCACTGAAAATGAACTATTCAAGCTGAGGAGCATTTCACATGAGCACAGCAGGTTATCCAGTCACCTTACTTGTCTATATTATTTAGTAACATGGCTGCTATTGATGGAGATTATAAAATCATTTTTGCTGGCTGCATTGACAACTCAGGTAGAAAAATAATTCTATTGTTTGAGATTCTGGAATTGTAATCACTGAATAAAGCATATGACCACAGAGTGGAGAACACAGTATAAAAGAAACAGATTAATATATGGATGACATGTAGAGGTTGGTCTCTAAAGGCCAAGATGTCAGTGCTAGAATTTCTCACAGGAATCATTTAATCAAATTCTCTTGTTTTCATTATGCAACTGGAAAAAAAAAAAATCCATGTTGAATTTGGTGGGAAGACTATTACATTATAAATCCTTTGTACGTTTACAACATAAAATTATATCCATTAGACATCACAATATCCACTGCATCATTTATATCATTTTCTCTGCCATGAAGAATTGCTCCTACATTGTTTCACTGCCTCAGGCAACAGAATTTCATCCATTTCCCTGCTACAGGCTGAATATATGGTGCAAATACAGTATGCTGAGGCATCTGAAATTAAGACAATGTTACTGAGCTGAGTGAATTCAAGAGTGAGTTTCAAGATTATAAGAAAAGTACATCATCAACTGCCAATTATACTTTCTCTTTCTTGTACCATTTGTCAGTGCCTCAGCACAGGAAAATTCCTCCCCCAATTTTTTTTTTATTTTATTTTTCATTTTTTAAGTACTGTAGTTCCATATGATTGTTTAAACTTCGAAAAAAATGTGGTTATTCAAACAGAATGTCTGGCTGCTAGCTACTAGCCACTGATATGTTTAATAAATGATTCACTGCAATTAAAGGGTAATTATGTTCCTGAGCTGGGGCACAGCATAAGCTGAGGGAAAGGCAAATTCTTCCTGTAAAAGCCCTGGGACAGGGCTGCAACCAAAACCCAGCACTGCCTGAGCAAGGTGATTTTGAGATTCCTTGTATGGACACTTACCCAAGCACAGTGCAATTCTGAAAGAAGAATTCTGTAGAAAATCAGAGCTAGAGAAGACCTTAAAAACTATGCAGTCAGCCTCTCTTCCACAACCAAGGGCTACTAGAGACATACATTCCTGACACATGCATTTCTGACTTGTTCTTAGAAACCTTCAGAGACTTGTGGTGACAAATTCTCCAGGCAATCTTTTCCAGAGCTTCACTATATCCCGTATTAGAAAGCCTAACCTCATTCAGTTACACTGTGATTAAACCCACCATCACTTTTGCTCTGCATCCATGATGTACGGAGAATAGTTCATTCTGTTATTCCTTGTGATGGGTTTTTACATACTCATAGATACTTCACATCTTCACACAGATGCCCCACCTTCCATCCAAACAACCCAAATCTTCCAGTTCTTTAGTAGTAACATCTGAAATTACTCTGACCAGTATTTGAGGGGTGTGCTTTGTAGTCACACCATGATATCCTGCCATGGAGAAGTAAAAATTTTGTATGAATTTGAATTTTTGTGTTTAAATATACTTGAAAGATGCTTACCATAATTGAAAACCTGTAATATACAGTTTCTAATAGGAAAGGTTGAAGTCACTGCAAATTCTCTGATTGAATGTTTAACTGGCATAACAGAAACTCCAAAGGAAAAAACCCTGAAAAAAGCTCATAAACGCCTACCTAGCAGCAATGGGTGTCAACCTGTTTCAGCAACGTATCTTATTCATTTCACAGCTGAAGTAAACCTGATTAATCGTGTATTGTACTGGAGGGAAGAAAATAGAAAGAATCACATCATAGACAGAAAAAGGCAGAAGAAATTGAAAGAAGATTTCAAGTTGGACAAAAATATTATGGGTGATAAGAAGGGAGAAAACATAAGCTAACAAGAGAATGCCAGGTAAAACAATCAAGTAGAAAATTATATAGCTTCAGAAAAGCACTTGGAAGCCTGTGGAAAGAGTTATGGAAACATCTGTGACTCCTTAAACTCTTTAAAAGTAAAATTTAAATTAAAAAAAAAAAAAAAAAAAGAGAGAACAAAGTGAATAATATTGGGAATGAAAAAAAAAAGTAGGATAAAGGTGCAATAGAAAAAGAAAAAGAGGAAAAAGAAGAAAAGAGTGGGAAAAAGTACATGCAAGAAACAGACATTTCAGTCTCACTTTTAGTAATTTTGCCAAAGGAAGCAAGGAGGACAAATAATATTTCATGTTCTTTTTTTTTTTTTTTTTTTTTTTTTCCCAAAACAAAGGTACTGGACAGAATAGATGCTGCCTTCTCACGCAGCCTTTTCCTTCCTGTTTTCTGCTTCCATCATGTATCAGACCCAGTCCGGTTTCCTGTTACTTTTACAGGCAAAGCCTCACAGGCAAATCATCATCCATTCCAAACATGCACGACTTGTTAAAACCTTCAGGTAAAAGCCTGCCTCAATCCACAGATACAGAGCACACATTTGATGAATATCATCAAAGTTTTCCCCCAAAAGCATGTAGACAAACAGAGGCTAGAGAGTTAGCATAGTTTACTAATGCACATTTATGGGATGCTTACTATGATCAACATCATAGCTTGCATGTTTCTTGTCACAGAAACATTTTAAAGAGGGATGTTTGCATTGGAAGTAGTGCATGTGCTGCATTAAGATTCAGGCTTGCGTAAAATAAGAACAGTGTGTGCTTATGCTTGCTTTACCTTAAAGCAAAGAGAGACAAATAAAGATGTGCAAGTTAATAAATAGTGATTACCTCAGAGCAGCAGTTTTCCCATTTCTGTGAGTACATGTAACCTGCCTTGTTTGATACCCAATTTGTATGTCCCAATATTTGCTCTCCTGTCTATTCTGTCTGTTTCGATTCCTCTTCTTCTTAATTAATTCACGAGCCTCAGGATCCCGAACCGCCTTTTCTCTGTCCTTTTCCTTGTCTTTGTTCTTCCCTCGTTTCCTTGCTTGTCGTATTTGTCTTGAATGGGGCACTGAGCATGCGCTCCATGGTCCCACATTTAGGCTATACAGGCTTTCTTCAGCAGCACATGGGCTAGACTGGCAGATCTGAAATTCAGTGAGGTTAGGGCAAGCAGACCCACCAAACTGCGGTGGAGCCACCACGTGCCGAGTTCGATGCTGAAGCCCGCTGCCGCAGGTCTTGGAGCACTCTGACCAGGGGGCGAATTCAGCCACGATGCAATCCTGCCGGCACGGGATGAGGCACGCCTGCTCCTGGCGGGGTTTGGGCTCAAAGTACTCACAGATAACATCCTCAGCCGGCACCCCATTGGACTTCTGGATGCAGGTGATGTCCCTTGTCTGGATGCCATCCTCCCCCCTGAGGCACTCCTGGGGCTTCTCATGGCTTCGGGAGAGGACGGGCCGGCACTGGTTCCAGCTGCCAATCTGCCAGTCATACAGCTCCTTGTGCCAGTCACAGACACGGAAGCAACTCTGCTGGTTGTCCGGCCGCTCCGGCTGCTTGCAGTTGGTGGGCAGCGTCGTCCAGCCCTCCACGTGGGCACACCACACTGCCCGTGTCTGGATGCCACCTGGACCACACTCATCTCCCATGCATCTCCCCCATGGACCTGAAAAACAAGAGAAGACACTAACGTTGCACACCTAATTGTTCTTTGGCCATGGTGTTAAGCCAGCCTCGGAGAACCAGTTGTGTATTTCCAACACCTCTAAGAATTTCAGTCTTGCAGAAACACAAAACAAATACCGGGTTACTCTTCATCTCTTATGATTATGGATACATTTTACTTTTTACCCTAGACAAATTGAGTATATAAATGCAAGAACGTACACAAGAATTAATCTCATTAGAGAACTAAGAACTGAGTGGTGAGAAAGTCATCATGTGGTTTTGACTAACAAAAAAGGAGACAAAGTCCTTCCCTCCAAGGCATGAATGTAATCTCTCTCACTTGCATGAATACCCTTTCTTGGACTGTTTTGGGTGTTGCTTCATATTTCTACTGTACTCTCTTTGTACTCTCATGCCAACAAATAACCCATTTTCTTTCAGCTGTATTGTGCAAAAGAACAATATAACAAGAACAACATTATACATTTTGAAAACAAAACAAAACAAAAACAGAGTTAATTTCAGGTAGACCACTTCTGTTCTTTCCTCTATTATAATTCCTACAAAAAATAAACAACAAAACTTAAGAAGTGTGTGTTCCAGACAATCTGTGAAATGATTATATGGAACAAATTGTTGAAGACAGAGACATACCAACTGGTAACTCTCCAAAGAACAGAAGTTATTGCTTTTTTTAAATTTCTAGGGTCTGTGATAAATACACCACACGTTACTATACTTAGTGACAACCAAATCAATGGAAACCTATATCCTCAAAAGCTCATATGGTTGCTTTTTCAATTATTAAAAGCCATGATATTCACCAGGCTCAACTCACTAAATCCACAAATCAAAGAGTAAGGAATTGTATTTTTCCTTATTTTTTAAGGCTCCCCCTCACACAGCTCTACCTTAGAAAGTGTTGTTTACACACTGTGCATTGACTTACTATGGAAAAGGAAAAGTGCAAGCAGTTCAGAAAAAAACAAAACAAACAAAAAAACACCTATAACAATTTCCCAAAGGAAAATTGTCTACCTGCAGACAGTTGGTCACCCAGAAGGCCTTTTCTTTGACTATGAAGTCCTTTTGTTCCATGAAAAATCTGGGACCAATCTACTCAATCCTTATTCATCTGAATGACCCCAATGACCGTACAAAGACTAACAGTGTGAGTAAAGTTGCAGGAATTTCAGGGTTGAGTCTATATTATTTCCAAAGCAGGTTAATAGAAGAACTGTGGTACAGCACAAGAACAAAGTAAATGAACTATGGTGATAAAAATTATTTAAAGCACCTTCTCTTTGAATGACTGGAAGGTATATGAAGTCATATTTTAGTACTGATTTCCTTGAACTTCAGAACTCTCACTGATTTCAAGACAAGTATCAGCTCTTGCAGCCTGGAAAGCCAACCATATCCTGGGCTGAAGATAGAAGCATGGCCAGCAGGTTGAGGGAGGTGATTCTGCCCCTCTGCTCCACTCCTGTGAGACCCCACCTGGAGTACTGCATTCAACTCTGCGGCCCAGCTGGCTCTTGGAGAGATAGAGAGCATGACAGCGGCAGAGACCAATTCAGTACACAGAAACTGCCCCAGTATTTTTGTTTGCTATTTTTGTTTGTTTGTTTGTTCAGATTAAGTTTGAATTAGGGTTTACAAAATTTAGTTAGAGACACAGAAAAATAAATAAATATTAAATAGACACATTTCAATTTCCATTACAGCAAGATTACCCTCCTTTGTTTCTAACTAGCCTTCTACAAATGACATAATCACTGTTGCACTTAATTTAGGTGTATTCACACTGAGATGAAGTATCATTTCTCCAGAATACCACTTTGAACATTTGCTAACTTTAAAAGAATAAAATCTGCAGAAAATCAATAATTAACTAAAGCAGAGATATTAAAATAAAAGTGACTGAAATAAAACTAAATTATTCACCTTGCAAACTACAGATTTGTCTTATCAGATCACTGCACCTTGTGTATACCACATGCATTCACTGAAATAACCCCTCTTCTTAAAGATGAGGTCTTTACTGTAATTCAGATGAAGAGTTACTGCTTTGGAATTCTACCAAATTTCCAATCATTAATTATCCAGGCAAGCACATCATCTAAAACCAACGTTTGGCATCTAAGTGTTTTCAATCCAATTCATTGACATGCTTATACCAATGTGAATGCTAAAAATCTTAGGTTCAGTGTATTAACTACTACCTTTAGCAATGTAAAAAATAATAATAAAATAAATTCCATATGTGAACGTGGTAATTGGGAAAAAATAAGTTCTTTTCATTAGATTAAAGGAATGCTGTTTTCAGAACAGGATTTTCAATCCAAAGTAACAATGCAGTGCACAGACAGGCTTGTGTCTTAAACATCATTATTCTGCTTTTGCTGAGTAGTATGCAATTTAATAAAAGCCAATGAACAACCAAAGGCATTGACATGGCCCTCTGAGAAAATGATGTAGGTTTATGTAGTTATAAACACATAGCTAATATTACTGACATATCAGATCCTCCCCCTTCTCTACGGAAGTTGATTTTTAAATTAAATTTTTAATTTTCTAAATTAATTTTTAATTTAAAATTATCTGTTTAGAGTACAAGGCTAAAAGTGTTCCAGCAGCTTAAATTTTCAGTCTGCTGCATGCTTCCTTGTATGACATAGCAGGGCCCTAAAGTCAGACACAGTTTTTGGCAGATCTGCGTAGGGTCTCTCATTAGTTAGCTCCCTCAAAAGAATAAGGAGCTTCCACACTTAAGCAAACCAACTTGCATTTGTGCAGAACCTTAAAAACTGGGATGGATGCAGATGCTAAAGAAAGAAAGCTGAAAGCAAAAGCAAAAAATAAAACTTAAAAAAACAGGTAGTAAGACTTGTACACCATTCTTTGCTCACTGAGCCTCAGTGGGGTGCTTCCCCCTTGTATGGTGACCTTCTGAGTAGCAGCAAACTGTCCTGATGCCTCCAATCCCTATAAATCCTTCTTTTCCCATAGTTATGCATCTACTCCCTACCCCTCACTCTCAAACTTTCTTTCTTTTCTATGCTCACTATCTTCACTACCTTTGTAGATGGTTCTAGGCATCTTCAAGGCATTTAACTACATTTAACTTCTTCAAGGCATTTAACACCATCAAGGATTAAAAAAAAAAATGTAACTGGTGCTGTTCTTCACAACTAGCCACATTTCTCCTTGGGGTTCTGGAGAATACATGTATAGGGAAAAGAAACAAAACCAAACATTTCCATATTTAGTGTTCACTTAGAACAAGATAAAGTTTCAAGCACACTTCCAACAAATGAATCACAGACTACCTATGGATATCTCAGCAATTTCAACACCTAAATTTAACCCAGTTATCTTAATGGGGAATGAAGGCAGGGAGAGGAGGCAAGAGATGGAAACAGGAATTCCCATTTTGATACATTTATTTAGATTTTTAAAAAAATGGGGAAAAATAGAGATGGAAAAATTTCTAGCAATACGAACAAAAAATTACTTCGATCAACATTATTCTGAGAAGTAGCAGATCCTTTTTTTTTCCTTTTTTTTTTTTTTTTCTTTTGAAAGCAATTTCAAAATCCATGTTAGCAAAAACTTCCACCAGTTTTCAGTTGCACACTACTTTCAAATCTCCAGTTAAGTTTATTCCACATTTTTGGATAGGACCATAAGTCACTTTTATTAACCTCAAGCACCTACCAGAGGAGTGCTATTGCCGTACATTTGCCATACAGATCATGCAAAAAGAGAGAGAAAAAAGATCATTTGAAATTCCCTTTACAGGTACCCATCTCTATCTCCAAATTATAAAGAGTACATACAATAACTCCCATAACTTAAGTGGCCCCAAACACATTGCAAGGATCAATACCAGACATGGCTCATTTGAAAATAATCACAGAAAAACATGCAAAGAAATGTCTCTGAACCATGTAAAGTGGCTCTGCAATTTCATCCAAATAAGAAATTCATCCCAAAGTAGTCTTAAACCACTGTCAATTTTTTTTCTCATTTCTCCTTGGAAGAGAAAGCACCCAACCACATGTTTTCAACACTCCTTTGACCACTTGTCAAGACATCACTGAAGATTCTCAATACATCATAAAAAAATAATAATTTGTGAAGACAGAGATTTTGAATGATCCTCGGAGATATAAGAAAACCAAGTACAGATCACCCATAACATTTTTTTTATAGTAAATTATTATTAGAGGCACATAATAATTACACATTTTCCTACGCATGAAACTGACCTGCAGATTGAAATTCATACACGAGACTGCAGAGAACATGAGTATAGATAGACTGACATCCAAGAGATCTCAAGAGGAAATCAGTTTGTGTTCAGCATGGGCCAATGACATTTTTAAATGTGAAATTTGGGGGAAAATTAATCTAGCAGAAACTAGATTTATAAAAGCAATGTGAATGGGTACCAACCAATGACACTGATATGACCCTCTGAGAAAACTACTTCTTAGCACCTCTAGGTTTATGCAGTTATGAACACATAGCTAATATTAGTGATGTACTGGATCCTCCCCCTTATCTATGTATAAGTTGACATTTATCTGAGAAATAAATTAAAAATGTAACTGTTTGGAGTATGAGACTATAAGTATTCTAGCAGCTTACACTTTTCACTATGCTGCACGCAACTTTGTGTGATCATAACAGGGCCCTGAAGTGACACACATTTGGGTGGATCTGGATAGATAGATAAGCAACTCTGCAGTGCGTGAGAGAGAACAGCAGAAGATGTATGGACTTTCAATCACCACACTATGCATAAAGGCTGCAGGGGGTGGGAGGTGGCTGCTCTTTCACAAATCCTCAGCTGATGCTAAGCGCTAGTAACAACAATAGAAACTCTTTAGAAAAGCTGTCAAGCCTGATCAAGGCCTCATATGATGTTTTAATTTGTTCTCTATGAATATTCCTTAGGTTCTCTGCCCCGTTGACGCAGTTTGTGCATGTTTGCTTTCCTTGCTGTGTACTGATCCAGCTACAAGTAGGCAACAGGATGATGCATTTCAACAGTTCGGTGCTGAGGAAAAATGCTACTGTTGTGAACACAAAATAGTGCTTCTTGGCATTGAGTTTTGAACAGATTTAGATGAACATGTCATGGGTTACACGGACTGAGCTGCCCTTTTACCCAGAAAATACCATAATTTATCTGCATATTGTTTAATCAGCATATTAGAAATGGCAATTAAAGAAATAAATAGAAAGCTTGCTTCTTTTTCTGTTGTTTGGAGTTGTCACTGAGGTCATAGTGAGTTTAAAATGTCATCTGTAATTCTTTGTCTTCTAAAGAGATTACCGTAAAATACAATATTAAGATCCCTCCTAAGCTTCTAGAGGATTAACATTTATTTTTGTTTGAGAGCAGGAAAGGAAGTGAATTAACCATTACCACAAGTTTATTCTGAAATTTCAGGGAGAGATCCTGATGGAACCAAAAAATCAAGACAAATACCCCAATGAAGTCCTGATAACTTTGCAGCTGAGAACAAAGGAAGCTATCATAGAATTTAGTATCTCATATATTAATGCTGTTTCAGATATTTAAATTAACATTATTTAAAAAAGAAAAACAAAACAAAACTTATTTGGAACTTTGATCCTGGACAAATAAGGCTATGTGAAAATCCTATTAGCTTTTGTCCCCATATAAATATAAAAATACAAAAAGTCCCATTCTATGCCTAAACAGCAACAACAAAAACTCAAACTGATTTCTTTTATATTTTGATGTACTTTCAGTGAGAACTGTTTTTGACCCATTCTGTGTTACTCGTTTGGTGTCTGTAAGTAGCATTAACAGTTTAATGCCAGAGAGAGACTCGGACTGCCCAACACAATGAGCAGATTAGTTTTTAGTATTTTGAGAGGATTGTATTTAAAGAGACTATTGGGAGACTGATTAGCAGAAATCTACTTTTCTTAAGTTTAGAAACAAGCTAGCCCTACACAATATTGAAGACCTCAAATTTTCTTCATATTAAGGCTGCGATGAAGGCCAGAAAGGTTAAATGGGCAACACATAGCTGGGAATCAGAAGGACAGAAGTATTACAAGATACAGCTCAAGACTACAAGACTAAGCAGCAAATCTCAAGAGAGGTCAAAAAGACACAGATGAAAAAATCTTTGAAGGACTCAGGGGACATCCAGGAATGCAAACTGCAGCGTCTTACAGGGGAGCCAGTCAAAGAGCAGAACAAACAGCAGGCCACCAAGAATAAAATAGGCTCAGAGCAGCAGCCGAAATCACTGACAGGTCTGCTTGACTAAATAAAAACACAAGAAGCATCTCTGTAAGTTGATGCAGTATACCTATATTATCTATATTTGCTTTACACAGTTATGGTGACAAAAGAAAAAACACTGCAGCAGCAATGGGTATTTTTATCACAGACAGCATGTAACTGTGAAGGTCTCATCAGGGAAGTGGGTCTCCCTGATACATTGCCTATTACAATGACAAGTAATACAACAAAATGGTGTAACTCTAGATAAGTTATCAATAAGTTGGTTTTTCTTTTTTTATATATATTTTTAATATAGAATTTAATATAGATGCTGCCAACATGACAAGCTGGCAGGATTTGGAAACACAGATTCGATAATTTATACTATCAGGAGTGCCAAGACAGCAGAAGAACTCTGATAGACAAAACCTTGATTTTTTTTGTGTCATTCCTGCCCCTGGCAAGTCTCCCTGGGAGCTGCAGGACTTGCTGCATGATCTGTGAGCCAGCACACTCTCCTCTACAGGAGTGCTATAGATCACCTTGACTGTCATTTCTATTCAATGCTTTTGTCTTTCTTGGCTCTAAGGTTGAAAAGAACATACAAGGTAGTGTTTGATTCACGATACGGAGGTGAGATAAAAGGGGAAAGGATGCTCAACAGAATAAAACACAGCAATATTTGGAACTCAGAGGAAGATAATGGAGAGTCAAATGTCTACAAATGATTACACTCCAAGGTCAAAATTTTTGTTTCCTGAAAGTATACAGGAGAGTGTAAGCCACACTGCAGTTCAAGAAGTTTCAGAATCTAAAGGACAAGTTCAATGTTCTAGGTTAACAGGAAAATATAAAAATTAACTCTAAAAATACAGCAATGAAGATGAATCCAAGATACAAATTTCATATTACCCTAACTTTCCAGAGCACACTGTATCCCCAAACAATTGAATGAAAATAAAACCAAACTTGCACACTGTATCCCCAAACAATTGAATGAAAATAAAACCAAACTTGCAACTATACAGCCATTTTTAAATCTTTCAAGCTGTGCATATTTGCACATAAACATTAAGTCATTTTTGTAAGTGTGGGCCCTATAGTTTTTCACCTATCAATATCCTTTGGGAAAATACACAATACACAATAATATTCCTGATATTATTAACAGTACAGTAAATAACATTATTAATTTAATTTGAAATTTCACATAAAAACATGATATAATACACATAAAATAAATAAAGAAAAAAAGAAAAACTGTACCAATTTAAAATCCTGACATTGGAAATCACAAAAAGCATAACACTTAGTGTTTCCCTAACTGAACATTTCATATTATTACCTATCAAATTGCTGGAACCAAATTTTACTTACTTTCCTTCATCAAGTACTCCTTTTGTGTACTAGAAAACTGGTCTCTCTAAAACATGGTTGTGCACTCCATAAGAAAAAAATTGAATTTAATGTGTTTTTGCAATAATGGAGTAATAGAGAAATATTTTTTTCATCTGTTATAAACATGGAGAGAGAAAAAGGTTCTATTTTTACAATTCAACAAATACATAAAAAAAATAAAATGGCCTTGATATTTTTTTCCTTTAATATAATGCTAGTTCTTCCCCAGACAGTCAGTTCTGAAAACATAATTCAGCACTTCAGACAAACAAAACTCCTTAAATTTGTTACCGTTTAATATTTATTTTGTTGTTCTATGCTGTACAAACTTGAATCTTCAAATAAACTGCATCAGGGTTCATACTTTCCATACCATACTTCTTCCCAAGGTAATGTTAACGTACAGAAGCGTAACACCCTGAAAATCACTCTCTATACCAAAGCTACTGAGAGCCTCCAGCTCACAGTAGTGGTGCAACATGATAATCTGAAATATATGCTAGCAAGTATGCAAATGTGAAAGGCTGACAGCTCACAGTGCAGAACTATCTGGCTTTGTGTTGCTGTCATAACCTGTATTGAAACCTTTTCCTTTAGGCTTATCATAAACTTAACCTAATTCTCAAAATATTATTCAAATCAGTTCTTTTTTTTTTTTTTTTTTTTTAAGCATTGCTTCCTTTAACTATTCATTTTTTCTTTACATAGTATAGCAGTAGCAGCCAAAATGAATATTGAATGAATACACGAAAGGAATACTTAATGGAAGCAGCATGCTTTAAAGAGAAATGGAACTGCTATTTTCTACAAAGCAATTATGTTGCTTTGAGCCTCTAGTCACATTTTAATACATGTAAATATTTTTGATATTGTAAGATGCTGAATACAGCTTCTTTTTGCCCACAGTCTGTTAACATATAAAGCTAGTTCCTGAATATTTCTTTGTTTCATTAGAAGTGATATTAAACCATATTACTGTATTCCTTTCCTTATGTTCACTGAAGTTGCAGTGCTGACTGAAAAGCCAGATAACACTTTCCTGGTAAAACGACAATTCCCATACACAGCAACAGTCTCATAGGCTTCATAAATTGCATGAAAGGCTTCATTAACCTTTGCCTGCATCCATCCCATATGCATGGTTTGGTTTAGTTTCTCATTACTGACACTTGAAAGCTGCTCTGCGTCTCCTCCTAGGACTTGAGTTAGACCAAGTAAACCTTCCTAGCCCAGTGCCTAGCTACAGTGACGAAGAGGAGAAGATTGAAGAGGGCACAGGAAGATGGCGAGCATGTATGAAGTCTTCCCTGTTACTCTCCAATCTTCCCAGCATTTTCAGCTTACACATCACTGTAGATATGTTGGTACAAATTTTAGAATCAATAGAAACTCCTAGATTATACCACATTCACCTAACATTTCTCACGTACTGGACAACAACAAAAATCCACAAAACAATTCAATCCCATGAACAGCAAAGCCAATTATGAGCAAATCTGTGAAATCTATAGTTACTTCCAATTATTGTAACTACAATTATAAGTTAACATTTTACAATGAAAGCTCTTTAATAATGATACATCAATATTGGAGGTCCAATACAACAATAACATCACCACAAATGATTCTTATTGGTGTCCCTGTAGATTTTTACTGTTCTGTTTGCATCAAAATCTAACTGTAAGGGACAAATTATTGAGAAAACAAATTCAGGATATACTGACTATTAAAGAGGAGGATTTGATTTGCATAGTCTAATATGAAGTTTTCCCTTTTGTTTTGAACTAAGACTCACTGTTTTCCCTGTCATCATTTTACATTCAAATCACTCACAAATATCAAATTCAGTGAAACTGCTGTATTTTAACTGAAATACAACTAAGAAAACCTCTCACTTAACCTGAAAATCTCTTTGCTAGTGCTATTTGCAGTGACTATATATGAAAATAGAGGTTTTTTTTTTTTTTCTTTTGCACTAATTCAACCAATTGAGGCTTGCCCTTCACTTTTCATCACAGTGAACCCCAATTAGATCTAGAACCACCACTAGTCCATTTGATGACACTTCGAAATCAGCATGTGTTGCAGCACCAATTCCTGCATACTATTAGAAGAGTTTATTTCTGTGCAGAGTTCAGGGAAATCTCATGGTAATCAGACATATTGAACAGGTTACAGGGACTTCAAATCAGTTCACTTCTATCATGAATAATTTTGCAATTCCATTTGTTAAACATTATTTTCTTCAGCAGTACATGCATGCTGATACATTAAAAAGAGAAGATCAAACATTTCTGAGAAGAAATGCAAACATTTCTTGAATGAACGAACATTCAAGTGAATGGTTTTATTTTTATGCTTCTGTCTCATTTTCTGCCCTTTTATTTCTCTTCCTTGTTCACTGCAGCCTCCTGCTGTGGTGCTGATGGCCAGAAGTGCTGGTTGTGAGGCTGCCGCTACCACGGGGCACATCCGTCAGCACAGGCCACAGCACTTGTGCCAGCCCAGCGGTTTGCAGTCCCAGTTTCTACTTACAATAGCCAAGGGCAAACAAGTCAAAAACCTTCCTGAGATATGAAGAAATTTACTGCTACAGCTTTTCAGAGAGAATTCAACTAGGCTACTACAGACAGACATCAAAAATTACATGTAATATCTGTGGGCGCTCACTTTTTTAAAGGGTCAGACTACCTGCATGATATAATGTTAGACATGGTAGCAGGAAATTGGTTAGAAGAAAAAGACTGCAATTTAGTTGCATAAAGTCAGAAAAAAAAATTTAAGTTGTACTCCTAGCCTTCCTGCTAGCCTGCTGGATGATCTACATACACCATTTTTGTCTCCTTGCACTTCACTTTCTTCTATGTAAAGTAGGGACAGCAATATTAAATTTTAAAGCCTATTTAGATGTATTGATGAAAAACTGTGCATGAAGTAGCAGTAGGAATACAGTTTCCATCACTGGATCTCTGCAAGCATATAGTTTACTCAATATCTTTCCCTTGAGTTTCATCCTAAATCCCTGTTATGTTGCAAGGTGTGTTTTAATAAGAAAACAAGAAATCCAGACAGTAAGCAGCTACTTTCTCTTACTTTTGATAGAAATCTTATTCACAGAGCACAGCATACACATACTTCTCATCTGCATCGTCACTCTGCCTCCTTGGTCACAAGAGAGCTAATATAGCTATTTGAGGATCAAATACAAAGATTTCTCATCTCTCTGGATTCTTTAGAGCTGTTTTCTTTGCCAGTAATGTAATAAAATAAAATAGGAGACCTGAACTTCATGAATACAGCTTAGATAATGTTCTGGACCTGTCCTCATTTTCGTTTTCTTCTAGTTCACTGGAGCAAAGCAAAGTTTCATAAAACTGCCTCTAAGTACAGAACATTACACAGTGTTTCAATTTTATATATTATTTTTATTTACCTTTAAATATTTCATTATTTAAATTGCCTATGTGTTGGACTAAAATAATCAAGTCATAAATCTTTTGAAGTGCACTATGACTTTATGTCTTGCTGGGAGACATTCTCCCAAGCATATTCTCTGTTCATTTATTATTCATTATCAGCTGCAGTTTGGCGAATTCCTATGAAACCCATTTTCAAGCTTTAAATGGCACTTTCCCCTAAAATTGTGGTGCTTTCATTTTATAGATGTAACACTCAAAACTATAGGAAGTCTATGGGAAGGAAAGCCAACTAAGCCATGAGGATGTGTTCAAAATACAGGTGCCGGTACAGATCAGATGTGGATAGATTTATATTAGTTTTAAGGAAATCTAGTCAGGATAGTACAAAACTAGTCACTGCACTGTGTGCAAAATAAATGTCTTCATTTGAGCACTTTATAATTGATCATTTTAATTCCACACACAACTAAGATAAATAATTCAAAAAAGTGTATATTAGTTCCATCTGGCAAATGTATTGCACGAATATATTAAACTAAATGTTTTTGTCTATTTTTGTGATGTTGGAAATATCTAAAACTCTATGTTTTTTTTTGTTGTTGTTGTTGTTTTGTTTTTTTTTTTTCTCCCAAATTATTTTGGAAATAAGGAATAATTTCTATGAAATATTAATGTAAGAAGTTATTTGAACATCTCAGGCCATATCATAACTTTGCCTTTTAAGCAGAACTCCCTGTTAATTACAGAAAGGATTTGCACTTAAAAAATACAGACAATATGGCATTATCACACTGCTCTATTAATAAAACACGTTGGGTTCTTGTAATAATGAAGTGGATCACTACTGCAAAATTTAAGAGAACAAGTGTTTTAAGGAGCTAAGGAGTGCATCACAAGAATATCAGAAATCTCTGGGAGCTTTTTTGAAATTCCTCTCATGAATCGAAGACACAGAAGAGAGGAACACAGAAACTGACCTCTGCTTTAGTGTTCTGTTCTATCACAAAAAAAAAAAAAAAAAAAAAAAAAAAAAAAAAAAAAAAGGCTTACATATCCATTGCTAGTACCACCTTTGATTTCTGAATTTACTTCACAAAGGTCGTTTTGTAACTAACATTATAATTTTAGTAGATACTGCTAGGAAACAATACCTCTTTTATTCTTTCATCTTGATGGACACATCCCTAAATAGTGGGTGGGATTTTTTGTTTTATTCCCAGTATCACCTTAAACATTATGTAGATTAGTTGCTATGTTGGCAAACTTCCCAGTTAAGAGATGGCGACAGATGGAGAAGGCATTAGATGACTGCAAACATGCAAAGCTACAAGGGTGAGGAAGTAACAAGGCATAGGGGCAAACTGCATGACTCTCTACAGAAAGGCAAACACAAGAAATGGATTTTTGTCTTCATTCCCTCTTTGGAAACTAAAATTTGAACATTGAACATTGAAAATTGAACATTGTCAATGTTCAGCAATGATGAATATCATTAAACATTCCTCCAAAACGGTTTTCTGTCTCTACTATTTTCCTCTCCTCAAAGACGACAGATTCTCTTTGTCTTCTCCTCTAAACAGGTCCACATTGTCCTCAAGAAAACTGTAAACCTCTGATTTTGTCAGACAATGTAAAAGCACCTAGAAAAGAAAACATGACAGAATACATTCCATGTGGTATTAGTCAGACCTTTTTTTTTTTTTTTTTTTTTTTTTTTACTGTTAAATTTTGAAAGAAATAGAAATTTTCTGGAGCATATCCTGACATCATCTAGGTCAAACTGAACTCATATAGATGATAAAAAGAACTCTGCAGGAAAAGAGAAATTCTTACAAAAATCTCAGCACAAAGTAAAACAGGGCAAGAGAGAACAAGTTGTCCCATGTAAATGCTATTACAGTAAGTAAAGGAACAAAGCAAATTAATCTTCCAGCCACAATTCTAAAAGCCCATCCAGTAAGGATAATAAATGAGGAAGTACTTCCTCAACCACATATGTTTCTGTGAAAGGCACAGAAATGTTGAAGTAAACAAAATTGGTGTTTCTATACCTGAAGGGAGGGTGCAAAAAGGATGGAGCCATTCTATTTTTAGTGGTGCCCAGTGCAAGGACAAGTGGCAATGGGCACACATTGGAACACGGGAGGTCAAATCTGAACATCAGGAAGCACTTCTTCCCTTTGAGTGTGACTGGCACTGGCACAAGTTGCCCAGAGAGGTTGTGGAATCACCCTTTTTGGAGATAATCAAACACCATCTGGACACGGCTCTTGACAAACAGTTCTTGGTGGGCCTGCATGAGCATGGGATTTGGACAAGTTGACCTCTAGACGTACTTTCCAACCTCAGCCGTTCTGCGATTGTGTGAAACACAGATATATCAACATGAAATCAGTATCACAAAAGTAAAAGTATTTGGTTATGCATTTTCCAGAATCTCACTTTTTCCCACCCCACTATGACAAAGTTTAAAACAGCAGGTAAGGACAAAAAGACTTCACAAATTTCTGAGTATATAAACCCAGAAAGTAGATAGGAAGAAAAAAAAAAAAAATCTCTTTGCTAAGGTTTCATGAATTACAGAATTTAGTAGAAAGTCTGTACCTTTCTAGAAATGGCTACTTCCATGCTAGAGATTCTGTATTAGAAAACAGGAAGAAAAACTTTTTTTTTTTTTAAAAAAAAAAACCCTACCACATTTTCCCCATAAACTTAGAAGTGTAATGTGTATTCATGCATCATCAAATATTAAATATACTTCAGAAAATCATCGATAAATACATTCACAGTCAAATCCAGTGGAATGTAGAAGCAAACATGACAGCAAAATGGCAGAAAAAATTCAAAATTACACATTGAGAAGATATAATGTACCTTTTATGGCTTACCTTTAAGGCATTAGACCTTATTAAGTTTCATTTTCAATTAACAATGCAAACGTACACATATTCATTCTAATTTTTTCCCCCAACTACCTCAAAATACTTATTTTCCCCATAGTAAAGGAATAGTCCATACACAAGTTTGATTTAAAAGATAAAATACGTAGTTGGAGAAATCTATATATTTGAACAACTGTACCAATCACCCTAACAGAAATTTTAGGAAGCCACTTCAGCTGGAATTCATAAAACTGTTTGTATTTTTTTTTTTTTTTAAAGCGTATGCAAAGCAATTCTGATCAATTCATTAAAATTGCCGAAATGATGTTGTGATGTTAGGTTTAGGTAGCTTAGTAATTTACTTCACTTCCTTCAACTTTATGATTGATTGGACCTGAATTCCTGTGTGTAACTTTACAACAGAACTTCAAGAAAGAGCAACAAATGTGAGAGTGCCTCTGTGATATAATAATAATATTTTTAAAACGAATTTGGAAAGCAACTGCAAATGAGTGAAGATTTATTGTTACACAGCCCAAGGAGGCTCATCACACTAAATAAAAAATCTGTTCATTTTAAAAGACTGAGCTAACATTTTACCACTTTAGTACAGCTTGTTTGGCTACATCACTTAGGAAATTAGAAATGTCATTCTCTATTTTAATTCACCTTCAGGAAAGAAGGTTAACTCATTGGCAGGGAAATTTTAACAGGTCAGATCTTTCAAAATCAATAATGAACTGGGCTGGAGATATCTTTCAGAAGGGATGACTTCAATTAAAGCAGCCCTCACCAGAGATAATGAGTAGAGAAGGAAGGTTAGTGTTGGACAAAGAAATGTTCACCCTCTTGCCAAATAGGTGATGCAAAGATCCATATCAGTTTGAATTACACTGAAAAAAATATATCTTCAAAAGCCTCTGAAAAACAGAAAGGTCGTTTTTTTTTTCAAGGAGACTCTCTACAAAGGGGCAACAAAAAGGTGAGAGTGACTGAAAAGTCTTTCCTAATCATTTTTAAAACTGAGTGTGAAAATGTTCTCTGGGATGACTAAGAAAAAAACCTATAAAACTATTATGGGAATTTCAGTGTCTCAAAAGACATTTACAGTGATCTTATGGCCACTGTTTTTGATTTTTTCTTCCTCTCCTTTTTTTTCCCCCCTAGAGGACGCATAAGTAGTAATTACCCACCCAGGCTACATTTGCAGCCATAAAAATCTCTTATCCTCCTCAGATGCACTAAAGAACAACATTTTTTGTCCAAACAGGGACACATATGCATTTGGCTTAGGTCTCCATTGCAGCATAAAATTTGACTCAATTCCAATTTCACTGAAGAACTGGAAAAGCTTTTGTTCCCTTTTAAGATATAAGATTTATGGGTGGACAACAGCAATTTGTCTCAAGGAGAAATTGTTTACCGTAAATTAATTATACATCAAATGCAGGAGCATAAATATGTCTTATGTAATTTGATCTTTGTTACTTTATCCTTGACACCATTGCCTTTTTTTTTTTCCTCCTTTTTATTATATCATTTGAGATACCTCTTAGTTGGAGTGAAAAATTGTCACAGTCATCTACAGAATGAGCCCAGATGTTTGTTCTACAACAGGTTAATATAGGTTCAACCCAGTATGGCACTGCTGAAAGACAAGTCAGCTGGGTAGCAAAGAATATACTCTTAGCCACATGCATCTGCTTAGTATATGCAAATAACTGTACTTTGCTTAATTAGTAAGGTCTGCATTTTTAAGGCAATGAACCTATTCCAGAGTAGGAGGTTATAGCAAGAAGAAAACTGATTTCATGCAGTTGATCAGAATTTCCTTAGAATAGCATAGGACCACCTGCATCTTATCAAAGATTGGTATTATAAAATAAAACTTGAACAGGGTGAGAAGCAACAGGAATCAAAACAGAATTGATATTTCTTTTTCAACCACTCAAACACCTTACCAAGAAGATAGTATTCTCTGCGTAGATGTCTTGAAGTTGAAACTAGGTGCTCTTCTGGAAGCTGCACTCAATTGCTTAAATGCATTTTATTAGTCTAAGAAACAACCACGTCTGGCCTTCCTATATTAGATGCTGTGCAACTTCAGAGAAGTAGAGAGTCCAGGTGCTACAACCAAGGTGTTCACAAATCACATCAGGCACAGGGGAGGTATATTTAATGCACATACATAATTAACTAGATGATGATTGCAAATAAGTTAGATTTTTTTTTTCTTTTTTTGACTGATGGATTGATATATTTTGCTGACCTTACCTGTGAAGGTTTAGGTTAAATAGAAATCACAATGGAAAAGAGAAGAGTCAATGAGAAGTGTGAGTGGAGCAACAGTAAGGCAGGAAGAGAGGTTTGAAAGAGTCAAAGAAAAGGGTAAGAGTTCAAAGCAGTTAGTTATTTTCATGTACAAAAAGCTCAACTTGAGCTAATTCTGCAGTTGCTACCATAGGTGGGAGTCTTCAACAGTCTCAAAAACTGAAATGATCTTGCCTCTGTTGAGCAAGAACAACCTTAAATAATTTTCAGAACAGATGGCAGTTGCACAATCTATAAAATTATAATATAACATTTCGTTTCAGAGCACATAAAGATGTTCACACAAGTAATGGTTTTTGCACCTGCCCATATATTAAAATCAGCCACCAGTTGAAAATCCACAGATAAATTTCAGTTAGGTATTAACTTAAAGCAAAAGTGAAAATACGATTAGTGGGTCAGGAAGCATTTGGCCAGCAAAAATTCATTTCACTTTTACTATTACCCAACCAAACTGTTACGAAACATACTAACAAAGTAAAATATGACCAAAAATGATTGAAAGATGTTACAGGGAATGTTTGTGTTTTATTGCCTTCTGAGGAAAAGTAAAATACAACATGTGCTGTTAACAAATCACTATAATTTTAAAACTGTAGAGAACACTATTTTATGAAGTAACTTAATATATTTACACTGATTAATAGATTTGCATTAAATGTATTTAAAGCAATAGCATTTATTGAAAGTATGTTTTGTTTTTTAAATAAGCAGATGGAATGCATACATTACAGTGAGAGGTTTAAAAAAACAGCTATTTTAGTGCTTTTTTTTTCAATAATTGAAACACTGATAGCAAAAATCCAACAATAGAAGCTTAGACAGCAATTCTACTGCTCCCTTGGTGGCCTTTAAGACCTTGGTTTCAGTCACTAATCCTGATGCTAACAGACCTTCCTCTATTACTGGGAATGATATCAGAAGCTTTCATAATTTCTCTGTAAGAAATGTAACACTTAACCCAACAAATTCAATATTAAGTGCATGTTTCACTTCAAACACTTTTTACAGCCAACAGGCTTCTTACTATCAGCAACTAAATACGTCAACCATATTATACAATTTACAGAGCAGGAATAAAAAATCTGAATGAAAAAAGAGGATTTATATAAAACAACCTGAGATAATAGAAGATAACTTGAGATGATAAAACTTGTCTGAGACGGTCTGTATTAAAATGTTTTCCTCTAGTTATTCTTCAGCTCCTCTTTGTTTCTCTGAAACACAGAGGTTTAAAAACAGCAATATAATGAAGGCAATTTCTCTAACAGTAGCGCTGCAATGACCAGGACTGATGTCTTGATTTTAGTTTCTAAGAAACACTTGGGTAGTATGAAAAGACGAATACCTTATCATCCCATATAAACTTAGAAATTTTAAGATTTAAGATTAAAAATTTAAGATCAAATAAGATCAAAAAAGTGTTGAATGTACAATTTCTATTGTACAGATAACAGTAATAATGGAGTAAGGTTATTTCTGCCATTTTGTGGTACCCACCTATTCTATATAGGCACCCTCCTCCTATCTAATGATGCTTAAAACTTCCAGGTATTGCTCACACATTTGATGAGGTTATTAGTGAATATGAGCCACCTGGGTTATTAACCATAAGATGAACATGGTAAATGTGATACAGGGTATTATTGTTCAGAAAATGAGAATGGCAGTGTATAGAGAGTACAATGCTTGAAAACTCTGATGTTGCAGCCTGGCATCAGCATTGGCGGGGAGCAAAGCACTAGTCCAGAGACTTCTTTTTTGTCCTGCAAAACATAAGATTCTTTTGTCCATTCTCTTGCAAGCGGTGAGTAGAAGTGATGATAAAAGATACAATTTCTCACTAAGAAATCCATATTCTGCAACAATACTGCAAACTAACAATTCATTAGTTCTATTTCAACAGTGCAGAACTGGGCCCCTGAAAATCTGTTTTGATGAACATAATTTAAAGAACCAGTGACAAAACCAAGGACCCTCACATTCCAGCATTATGCATTTTGGGTTCACTGGAAATGCATATAATGCATTTATCTGACTTTATCTGACTCTGCATATCTGTCAGAAGGTACCTTCAAAGTGGAGATAATACAATAAAGATTCCATATTACATACCATTTCAAGAACAACCATTTCAAAAGATTTTTTTTTTTTTTGTAACTGCATTTTAAATTGGTTAAAAAATTCAGTTGCTCAGTTAAAAATAATTCCATCAAGATGTTTCAGAAGAACAGAACCACGGCTGCAAACCATGGTTGCAACCATCAGAGCCTCAGGGAAGCATGCATACATTGCTGCCAGGGAGCCCTCTCTCCCCCATTTCTCTCTGCTTCAGAGATACATAAAAGAATCAGGCTAAGTCCTCTCACCTCTGCCCCAGGTGGGTTTCTAGTACCCATAACAATTTTACAGTTCAGTTTACTTTTGTCTATATATTTTGAAGGGTCCTTGAAGCTGGGTGATTAATACTCACACAGGGGATGCTTTCCTGACCTGAAATTACAAGCTTGCAGAGTGCTAGACACCAACAAACAAAACAGATTTTGATTCCAGGCAGTTTACAGAAGTGGACAAAATGAATAGGTTAATCCTATTCTCACGGGTCAATCCCAAGCCAGTAGGCATACCTCTATCTTAAATACCCTGACTACATTCACACTGTGGCCAAAACAGCATCTCAAGATTGTTTAAAATGAAGCTAGTTGAGCACAATTAAGTTACAACCAGCTGTCAGCAGCACAGAGCTGCATCTCAAAGATCCTAAGCACACACCACTAACACCTGTCTGATACAAAATGACCAAGAGTAATCCCAAGCTTTCTAGGTCACCACAAGACCACTTAGTGTGTGCTGCCATCAGCTCTGGGCCTTAATCCCAGTTTATAAACAAACCAATGTTACATATACAGTTGTGGGTTTACCCACCAAGCACCACAGATTACAACCTGCAATCCTACCTGGTTTTAATAACCCCTGCTCCCCTCCTCACATCCATCTTTATGGCTTTCCTCCATCCTATTCAGACAAGCCTCCCTTACCCATTGCCACCTTCTGTCACCCACTAAGGAAAGTAAGCATGTGGAAAGGTGATAGTCTGCTTACCATCCAAGATTGCAGGGTGGCAGTTGTCACATAAGCACCAAATCGGCTTTTGAAACACTCGCACAAAATATCCCAAACTGAAACCCAAGCTTGTGATCTGGAGCAGGCCTGGCGGTCAAGCCCCTGTCTGCAGTAGTGATGTGCTGAATGGTTACAGCCTCTGGTTTGGCAGCAGCTCCTGGTATAGACACTGATGCTGCCAAACAGGGATCTATGACAGGATGAAGGCCAAGCTCTCAGGAGAGGCCTTCACAACCAAACCACACGCAGGTAGACAGCATGGCTTCGCTGCCTCTTCTGCCAACATCCATCCTCCTACAGAGACACCAGGAGGACTGCATGCTCTGCACCCTGGTTATTTTAGACCTGCTCCAACAATCATGCCAAGGTCAGCACTTTGACCGCGAAAGCCTCCAAAACCACTGTACAGCAGCACAGTAGGAGCGCAGCTAGTGCTCAATCTGCTACATAACTGTAAAACCGTATCACTGTCCTGAAAATTGTCTGCTAAATAAATACATGACATTTGTGGAAAAAAACAAAACAAAACAACAACAAACAACTTGAGGAGGAGGGAGCGGGGGGGGGTAGCTCACATGCTTAAACTGCCACGGTCAGGATGCTATTCCTGAGGTCTACTCCCCATGAAAAGCTGGATTACCAGCTGGGTTGGCACAGTATGACCACAGTCTGACCGTGGCTGGTCCCATTTACTGCATAAATACCTACTTCTGTGAAATCCGCTAAGCTCTTGCCCTGATCAACTTCCTCATTCTAAACACCCACTATTTCAAAACAGCTAATATTGCCTAAAGTAAAGAGTTTTAAAAACTTTTATTTTACATGTCCGAATTAGATCTCTTGCTGCAAAAAACACATGGATTTGAGGTATTGGATCCTTAGGGACTGTGTTTATCATTTACACGTATACACATGAACAAGATAATTGGGTACAAAGCTGAGTCCCAGAGATTTAGGATAGCCTTGTCTTTCATAAACTGCTTGTTAATAAACAGCAGTGGTTTACCATCCCTTCTAATTAAGGAAGGAGGGTCTTAAAACAAAATTAGAAGAATAAATTGTAATTAAAAAAGAGGAAAACAACACAAGAGGTTCCTCACGTAACCTGTAAAAACAGCTTGGGGATAGTTACAGAGGAAAAATTCAACAACAGTTCATGCCCAGTAAAGGATTACTACTGGCTTAGGAAGACCGAGTTTGCTGGAAGTGGGAAGGTGGAATCACTGCATGATTGTCCTCATTTTGTACTCTTCCCCAGGCATCCAGAAAAAGAAAGGTCACAGAAGGGTTTTTCGGTTAGATATACCTTGATTTTGTCTTGATATGATTGCTCTGATACATTCATCAGCACGTATAAAAAAAATGTTGAAAATTTCTTCCTTCTATCCACAAATTATCATGTATACTTTCAGAAAATCCAGCAAAATTCACGCTGCCCAGTGTGTACCAAATATACCATGCTTAACATGGGGAAAGGACGTCTTATCAGGAAGATGCTATTTTAAGCTATTAGTAGCTTATAGACTGTCCAAAGAGATACTGAAAACAAACAAAAAACTCTACTTATCATAAAATTTTATTATTACATGCAGAATACACAAAATGCTCTAATATGCGTTATAATAATTTTCTCCCTGAGAATTGAGAGATGAAGAAAAAAGGGTAGGAAGAAGGCAAAACTCCCTCACATTGAAATAGTGAAGTTATTTTTTAATTTTTACCATTTTAATCAACGAATATGGAAATAAAACACATGCAGCTCTACCTAGAATGAAAGTATTTTAAGACTCCATGACATGACAGGCATTTTGCCTAATTGTTTGCCACTCAAGAAATAAGCAGCAGTACACAAGAAACAAGCCTTTAAGGAGTTTGAATATATTCCCCTTTAAGGGAAATAAACCTCTCATCCCATGACAGCAAGACCACACTGAAGAGCATGCTAATTGGCTGCTCCCCTCGGGAGCTCTCCACGTTTTATTTCAAGCCTGGCACTGCACCTTAGTGTGAGGTTAGCATATTAGTCAGTTCCTATTGTGAAATGGTGTGTGTGTGACTACTGTGTGAGTGCAAAGTGAGTGAGATTCACTCTGACTGCAGCATCAGCACAAAGTTCCTGTCACTAGCTATTGAGCAAATGTGATGCGCTAATGTGTCTTTGTCCACCTCATTAAAAAAAGGTGAGATGTACTACAGAAATATCAAAACTCAGTCTGAATGGTACTGCCATTTTATGAATGCCTGTTGCTATGTCTTCCATATTAACAAGTTATTACCTTTTAATAGAAAGAAAAAATTTTTTCATACTCAAATATTATTTATTAGATTTAGGAATGCAAAAATATCCTGCATTAGATCATAGCTTTCATATAGGTTTATACCTTTAAGTAAAGTAACGTGGATGTAAGTGCACATTTGAGAGAGATTCATGTGCTAACAGAGACTGCACAAAGCTGTCATCTTGAAAGATGTAAAGGAAGCCAATTGAAGAAAATCAGGAGGGACACAACTGTGTTGTCCATCTACTAGCTGCTGCAGAATGGCCAGTGAAAGATAATAAAGGTGGACATTATCCACTGTAATAGCTTAATCAAAAATAACTAAATTATAACACTCCCCAATGCCTATAAGAACTAAAAACCTCAGCCCCTTCTCTCACAATACCAGCCAACCATGTGCGTGAAGCCTGAGCATAAGTTAAACAACATCAGTTCTGCATGCACTGAACCATCCTGCTGATGCAATGAGCCGACCAATTCTTGAATCATCTCAGGAATCAAATACACATAAATTACATATACAACCTCCCTGAAAAAATATCTACTAGAAATAACTTTTGTCAAATACCGAATCAGTCTTTATCTACACAGCCTAACTTTTACATAAACACTCCCATTCCATCATACAGGCAAGAATATTTGGGACAAAGTTCTTTTTTTTTTTTTTTTTTTTTTTTAATACTTAGGCAACATACCTAATAGTATAAGAACTATACATATAAAACAAGCAAAAAAAAGCATACAAAAAAAAATAAACACTTACATTACTGCCCCATATTGTTTATTTAACTATTATACATGTATATTAAGAATATATATAAGTTCTGCTACCTTATAAAACCCCGATATTTTTTGTTGCTTCTCCTTACTTAAGGAATTTGGAAAAAAAAAAAAAAAATCCTCAAACATCCATGTTAGCAGGCACTAAAACTCTAGACTGCTTCATCTTTCAGAGGCTTCCAAAACATTGAAACATGACACAGAAGAAAACTTGTCTTACGAATCTTAGGAAGTAAAATTACGCAGCTAGCTGACAAATTAAAAGTGTTTTTAGCATTGAAAAACATTTATAACATCTTTTGATTTATAAATAATTGGTTAGTATCCACTATGCCTCAAAACATCACTCCCACTAATAAACACCTTGCCCGTTTCTTGTGCAATGCCACCATACAGATAGCATTCAGGGAAATCCTCAAACATCAACCAGGGTATTGGCTTTAGAAAGGGAGGCAGCCATGAAAGGATTTTAGATTTTATTTATCAAACTACCACTCCATTCCATAAGCAGAAACTAAGGGTATTTAGACAGGCACAACATTACAGGTATAGGTATATATACACACACAAATACATCAGCTGCAGTCTCAGGAACAAGAGGGAAATGAATCTTTCTTCACATTCTCAGATAAGTGAACATCAGGTACTTCTGTCCATCACCCCTTAGACCTTGGTTCAGCTGGTATTAGCTCAGAGTTGCTACCCCCTAAACATAATGATGGCATTCTTGATATGGTTTTCAAGGTTGTCTGTCTGAATATTCCAGGCAGTTCACTGCAGCAAACATCTATTTCAGTTTTGCAGAGAAAAAAAAAAAGTCTACATTCAAAATTTCACTTTAGAGTATGTGCTTACAGTTCTGCAAAACATCTTAATAGCTTCACAACTTATATAGATTTTATCTTACCTACATTTTGCAACTTTTTGTTGTTAATAAAAGAATTGAAGTATCAAAATTGTATTACTTCCACTGCTTTCAGGTATTTTATTTATTCTGATATTGTATTATAAGCCTTTAACCTAATACCTTTCTCCTTTTTACCCTTACACAAATTTAAAAAAGTTATTTTCAGGATTAGAGTTATTGTGGAGATTATTTTAACGGATTAGATTGATGTACTCTTCCTTTCTCGGAATAATGATTATTTGCCAGACTTGCCAGCATGCCAGCAAGCCTGTAACAGCATTTGATCTTCTGTGATCTCATCAAATTTATACTGACTTTTGCATATAGCCTCTATTTAAAAGCATGAATAAAGATATTTGTAAATCCCCAATCAGCCATTTTTCTACGCTGCCTTCTTTTTTGTATGTAAGAAGGCTATTTCATTCACTGAATATTTGTTTTTGTCAGTAAGTGAAGCTGGAAACACAGAAGCTTAAAATAGTGAGAAGAAAACAATCACCAAATTGATCTTGAAATAGACTAAGAAGGTTGAATAAATTAGAAGATTGTTACATCTGAATAAGTATTTTTTTCTTTGTAATAAACACTTGTCTTTAAATTTATATTTTTTCAACTATTTTGCAATGTTAAGTTTGCTTCAAAGAATTAAAATGCTGTTCCTCTGTGCTTCACTTAAGCATACAGCAGAAATTAACAGTTATATACTTGGTTTCTGAAAGAAAAGCTAAAACTCCACTGAAATTTCTACTATCAAGAAATAATAGCAGCATTAAGGAGAAACACTTCATGAACTTGTTTTGACAGTAAAACGAGAACTAATTGGGCTGTAATTGGCAGCAGTCAGAGACTGTTGGAGCAACAAAACTGATTCCCGAAGTTATTAGCTTATTACTTAGTTAGCAACTTCTTTCAATCATAAAGAAATCGTGATATTTAATCTACACAAGAAGAATTTAAAGGATAAGTCTAACTGAATCCACTGCTTTGTGCACAGCATTATTTAAGCCTATTTACACAAAAAATTTGTACACTTAGTATGGCAGAAAACACAAAGATATAGAGAAAATGGGTGTAATTTTTTCATGCCTGTTATATAACCTTGAAGATAAAATACAAATCCAAGATATTTTAAACTTATCAGATGAAGCAAAAAGTATCATGAGCTGCTATAGAAAGCCTTCATGGCATTATTTCTTATGATGAAAACACTGTGGATCAAAAATACTATTTTTCTACAGAATTCCACACAATGTTTATTTCTTGACATCAGTGAATGACTGGGGGACTCACTGTAATAGCATAGTGCTTATACTATTGCAGTTTTTAGAGGGTGTATTCCAACTGCACAGGAAGCAAAAAAGCACCTTTACAGGCTGTTTTAAAAGCAAAGAGGGTAAGTGATTATTCTTCCCATCCGCAATACAGGAGTTTGGAGGGAGGAACATGGTTAAACCAAAGCATTAAAAGGGTTAAATTCTCAGAAAACACTCCCAGTGGAAAGGCTAACAAAGTACTGGAATATATCAGCTCATGATGCTACAAGTTCCCAATGCTGGAATTCCTTAAAAACAAGTGAAGGCAAACCCTTCAGGATATACAGGGGCAGGTAACACCACTAAGTCAGTCATTCACAGCTTTGTGATTCTGTCTATGCAGTACAAAATCTGTGTAAAATGTAATTCTTGTCACTATGCCATTCAAAGAATTTAAATACAACTCAGCAAGCAGACAATACAAGGAAAGCAGGAATGTATGGAGGTATTAATACAAAGATCATGATCAATGAAAGGATCTGAAACCTTTAGTTGACATAGCAGGGTCTAGCTTAGGTTGCCAGTGAATGGATGAGCTTAAACTGTTCTGAGAAATCAGTGAGGAAATGCAAAAAAACCACTGGGATGAAGCTGGTCAAGAAGGATCAGAAATAAGAGGCAGCATCCAGCCCAGCTGTAATGAATGACAGTTGAAGTTGTTGAGCAGATGAGATTACAAAGGAACAGAGAAGAGAGGACGTGCCAGAGAACTGCCTTGTGACAAATCCATGGCACTGTATCAGCAACTTCAATACCCTCTGTAATTCATAACGCAATCTTCCTTGCAGAAAGGGCTGCCTCACTGGATAAGCTGGGCCATGATTTTCTCATGTGTAGAGCCTCTCTAGGGGGTCCAAGTTTCTTCTATAAATGAGCAGCTACAGCCACATTTACAGAAAGGAGAGAGGCACACAACAGAAAGAAGCTGTCCTGCATTCAGTGAACAATTTCTATGTGGTGCTACAGCTGGAAGCTGCTTACATGGAAGATGTAAGCAGAAGCAAATGCAGTTATTTGGGAAAAGTGCTGTTGATAGACATATTTGGACTCTGGTCATGTTAGGGTGGATATAGTGGCAATCAGCATTGCAGTGAGAGAAGATGTAGTGGGGGGATCAATTCTTTTCAAAGCACTGTTAGAAGCCAAGACCCTGCCTCACCTGCCAATCCCCTCATATTCCACAAAATGTAAAGACTGAAGAAATGTTTTAAACAACATTTTAGTTAACATTTGTTGCTTCTAACTAAGATGGGGGCAGATTTACTTGACACCCCAATTCAATAATAAAGTAAGAGGGAGGAAAGGAGCTGAAACCATGTCTATTTGTGGCATAATTTTAACTATGTTTTTCCCTCTTCTTTTTTGCAGTCAGTACAGTTATTTCTGCAATACACACATTCTATATTCATATGCAGCATGAAATGGGCAAAAAGGACAGCTGAACTGGGATGGCTCAAAGAACAGAATACATTGCTGCTGGATGATTAGCAATTACTTTCACATCTTCTACATGTTTGAACTTCCAAGCCAGGTGAACAGCAAAAGCAGAATTTTTTTATGGAGTAGTGTGGACAGTTGCACAATATGGATATAATAAAAAACAAACAAACAAAATAAAAAAACAGAATGTTGATTATTATTTTGGCAGTATTCTTCTAAAAAAAAAAAAAAAGCAAAACAACAAACAACAAGAAAGTGAGAGCGTTAGCAAACACAAACTGCTACTGCATAGGGCAAATAACCTCTTGTACTCTCTCACATAACTATTTCATTTCTCTAAGTACGTTTTGATTTTTTTTTTTGTTATTATTTTTATTTATTTATTTAAAAGGCGTTATGTTATATCATTTACCTTATCTGCTTCTACTGGCACAAAACCTGGAAACCTGTACTTAAGTCTCCCTTTCCATTTCTGTTGTCAAATCATATACATATGTATATCGCTATCTTGAATCTGTTTACGTATTATTGGTTGTTACTTTTTGCACGTACTGTTCTGATTTATTTATTTATTTATTAAGTATGTTGGAGCATAAAAGTGAAACATATTCCTTCTCAGTTTTCACTTGGCTTCAGTAAATAAAGCAACCTCATTCGAACTCTTCCTGCAAGGCAGGATGATCATCTCATCGATGCTCACAAGAAGGTGTTTTATGCACCAGCCTTACAAATTGAGTAGTTCCTCATGATTTGCTTTATGCAGAATTAATTGATTAATAGAGTAATATTACTGTAGAAAATAGCAGCATTTTAGCTACCATTTTCATGACGCGTTTTCCATAGCTATGTGGAACCTTCAAGCCAGATTCCTAACATTAAATTCCTCCGGTCACACTCCCATGTTGGGTAGTAATGACACAGAATTCCATGTATTTAACATATTCATAGTTTTCAGTGAATATTATTTTCCCCACGTTTTAAACTCTTCATTCCTTGAAAAAAGTATCAAGTATTATTCTTTTGCACTTGCCCTGGTTAGTTCCTATGACTTTTTTTCCCTTTGAGTAAAGATAGAAGATTGACAATGAAATCAATCTTACTATTACATTTGATATCTGATTATTTAAAATGATGTGGCTGTGACACATTGGTTCTTATTGTAAGAGCTTCATTATAAGAGCTTTCACTTGTACTGGCAAAAACAAACAAACTAAAAAAAACACAAAAAACACTGAAGTCATCCCATCATTTTTAAGATCTTTAACAGACCTAGTTCACAGAACTAGTTCAAAACCAGAAAGAGTATCAATACATAATGCCCAGAAGGCTAAATAAAGGAAGAGCCACAAAAATACCCCCTTGCACATAACATTCTCTTTCGGCATTTCTGTAGTAATTAAACATTGTTGCCTGCATTTACTGCTGGCTTTTTGAAGTCCTAATTAAGCACTAATAAAAGGTGAGGAAACATGCTCATTACATAGAGAACAATGTTGAATTTGGAGGGAAAGAAGGTTAAGCAAGAATTATGCATATATTGGATAATAATGCTTTTGCAGCCTTCATATAAAGTGTGGTGCTGTGATCACTAGAGCTCTGCATGTGTCACCTTATGTTCAGAAAGCATATATGCATTTTCTCCAACAAAAAAAATCAAACCTCAACATCAGCGCTTATGATTTTTTATAGTAAAAGACTCTTCAAAGCTTTAGGACGTTACTGAATCTGCACAGAATGCTGATTTTGTTGAATTTATGTAATCCAGAGAGACTTCTATTACCAAAAAGATTCTCCAGAAGATGACTTACATTTTGATTTGACAACCTGATTCTATCCCAAAGGCTATGCTCAGTGTTGTTGCAACACAAGTCCAATCACATCTGTACCAAGCTAAAAAGTAATCACCTTCTGTGAAGACCATTAGCAGATTAAGCCTGGTTTAAAAAAAATAAATAAATAAAAAGGAAAAAAAAGTTACATGTACTTATAAAAGGTCAGAGAACCAATGGCTTGTACATAAGCCATCTTTTCAATTGTATTTAGGTAAGTGATTAGTCTTCCTCTTATCACTATCATCTTACTATTTGGCTTCACCGCAGCCATACTGTGACCCAAATACAGTTAGATATATCAACAACCTGATCAAGTCTTATTCCAGCTGCAGGCCTTTTACATCTACTGATATATTAGGGATGACTGATGGTAGCTACCTTGCTTTGCTTACAAATTATTTTATTCAAATTTAGGGTGTCTGTGAGAAAAGTCTCTCAAATTCTAGAAATCGTTTCGCTGTACCAGCTTGAACAATCGAAAGAAAAATGGATCACCTGAATGAACTTGAACAGTAATGCAGTAAATACATGTTGTTAGCATACCTTCAAAAGCTGTAGTGTTACAAAGTTACTCGGTTCAGGTCTTGGTTAGGAACAGAGAACTGTTTATCTGTTCCTAATGACTTGAGAACAAATCCTGATATTCTGGATTGAGCAAGACTTGCAGGGCAAATGACAGGGAAAAGTATTGTGAGGTTGCTCTGAAGATTTCCCTAGTGTCATCTTGTCTGAGAGAAGGAATGAGGATTTTCCAAATAAAGTAGGCAGCAATTCAGTCCATAAACCTCTTGATCTTATGAACCCTTTGAAAACAGGAAGCCATCTGCCACAGAGACTGTTTCCTCCATGTGCAGCGTTCCTAGCCTTGCCCTTTGATTTACATGATGCTGTCAGAGCTTCTCCCTGCCACTGCTAAGAAAATTTGGAACGTACAGATCCTGAAACCACGCAGTAAGAGAATATTCCTTTTCTCTCCCTTTGTATTTTTACAGTTGCTTTCTCCCTAGCGTTTATTGTGAACTTTCTCTTATATTTTAAAAAGCCGCTCATTTTTTTTTTTTTTGGTTGTTGTTGTTTTTGTTGTGTGTGTGGCTTTTGCCTCCTCTTTCATGTAGCCTCTTTTGCAGGCTCCATGGGCAAACAAAACATCTTTGCATTTTCTCTAGGGCTGACACTTACAGACTTACAGACTCTCCCAGTACTGTAAAATACGTATCCTCTACCATTTTCACTGTTAGTCTTAAGACATTGCTCACACCATGCTTATCAGCTTTGGCTGTCACAGGACTATAGGAGTCACTACCCAGTACTGTTTTCCTATCTACATATTTTCCAGTCTAACTGATATGGATTGTAGTTTTGGAGTATTTTTTTTTTTTTTTTTTAATGATTTGGCCACCATTTGATACAGTGCTAATGTTATGAACTCCTAACTGCTTTCCACCCGTTTGTACTGCAGTTCCCATTAAGAATCTGGCTGTGTCCTTGTCTCTAAAAATACAAGTCATGTAATTACAGAGTGGGTGAATGACATCTATCACATATGCTTTTCTTTCTTTGCCCTCTGATTAACCTTGACAACAGAGTCAGGCTGTGTTTTGGATCCTAATTTACAACATGGAAATACAGACATAATGCCATGAACCATTCAGACCAGTTTATCCAGGAGCTGAAACCAGTGTTGAGACCATCAACTTGCCAAGTAGTTCAGACACAGCCGCATTTCTGCCAGGACTATTTTTGTCTTACAAGTCAGATCTCCAGGTTAGATAACAGTTGAAGCACACACATGCCCACATACGTCTATAATTAGTACTTAGCACAGAGACACACAAATCCAAGCAAATATGTCAATCCTTAATACTTGTCTTTGTCTCAATTCCCTTATTTCTCTAAAGCACTCTCCACAATAACTCAGGATTCCCAGACTCTTATCTGTTGGAGTCAGCCAAGTCAAAACACTACGCACTACCCTCTTGGTGCATAAAAATAGCTTTCTGATCCTTCTCAGGGTCCACAGAATTCCTCCTAGACCTGAGCCTTTGGTATTCATACAACTGCTTTTATTTTGTCAGATTATTCACTTGGATCTCTCTGCAGAGAAATCAGGACAAGTAGGCTCTGGAACAAGACTTGTGTGAGAAATGGCATCTGAATGGGCAAAATACCAGTACCTGAGAGATGACATCGCTTCTGTTGATTCATATCACATTAAAATTAGTAAAGCTTTCTACACAATTTCCTAACATCAACCCAGAAGTCAAAAATTACCTATGTTATCAATCATTTACTTCTAATCTTTGACAGAGAGAGTGATGAGTAAATCCAACACAAGGACAGTCAACTCCAAGCCCATGGATTTATACAGAAAGCCAACTTGGCTGTAGGATGCAAAATAAAACCAGAAACTTTAATTGAAAAAAAAAACCACCCTCACCCCACACAAATGCATGGTTTGGGTTAAATGCTCAACACCAAACAAAAGTATCCCAAATTTCACAGTATGCAGATGCAGCTGAGAACTAGCCATCCAATAATCCCACTGCCAACAACATTCATGAGATCTAGTGCTGCCTTATGGGATGGTCAGTTACAAGCAGCTGACCAGGAACCACCTTTTCCATTTGAACCTTGTACTTCTGTACAATGAGCTTCGAGCTTTAACCCAACTGTGGGACATGCAATTTTATTACTTGAAGCAAACATAACATCTTTCCATGATTCTGCATACATTGTAAGGGATCTCAGATGCACAGGCTCTATGCTTTCTGTCTGTATCAAAGCCTTTAGTTAACAGATTATTTATTTCTTCATTCCCTAGGCAGACTATTACCTCTGTAGAGTACAAAATTCTGTTGGGGAACAAGAATCCCTTCAAACATGACTTTCAGAAAAGAATGAGTCATTTATTAACAGAGTCCCACATGTGGGGACTGTGGTGATTTTTACTTTATTTTATTTTAAGGTAGATGGATCTCCTTTTCAGACTCTTCTATGTGTACACCTCATAGCATCTGACTAGACTGCAGAACTAACTACTTCCATCAGGCACGAGCCATTTTTGTATGTCAGCCGTCAGCAATTTTTGGCTCAGTTAAAACATATATGCCACTACCAGAGGCCCAAACACCCCAAGGATCTTTCTGCAGGTTTTAGCACATCAGCACTTTTACTTAGCACAGCTGTCTTTGATCTCTTTGAAAAGATTTGGCTTGTGCTGAGACTATTTCTCCAAAAAGGAGACATTCGTAAAACAAGATGTTACACAACATTAATTCATAAATATATTTGGAAAAGAAAAAAAAAATTTCTCGCGTTGTTTTAAAATATATGGTTTTCCAAAAAAATCTGCAGGGCAGTGAATCAAACTCTTGAGTTTCACATCACTTGAGAGCATTTCAACGGCAGCTGCCACCACCAGTGAGTATGCTAAACAAGGATACTAAGTAGTGTGAGACTTCAAGATGTGGGAGAAAGTCTGCCAACAAGGGATCTTGAAATCATTAGCCAGATCAACTTAAGGACTCTCAGGTCCCAGAATGACCCAGCAACCCATTATCACTTCTTATTCTTGGGACATGTCCACCCTTGAAGTTATTAAATGCCTGTCTTCCGGCTCTCTGCTGCACAAGGAGAGATTTATTCACTTATTTTCTGTAAAGTCAAAATTACTGCTCACTCTCGCTCAGAGTTCTTACTTCCAATATTAATGATATAATTAGACTGAAAGTGCATGGTGATCATGTGAATGCACACATATGCTGATACATCAATGTTTCATTGTTATTTGAATACTCTTTATCAGTTTTCTTACTCTGAATAGAGAGCTCCAGGCTCAGCATTGCTAGTCATCAGGTGCATAGGAATGGTTATAACTTGAGTTCATATTCTACATTTGCATGTAATTCTTAGAGTTTAAAACAGTCTCATTGTTACACTCTGCATTTTGATAAAATGCAGACTTAAGAATTCTACTTAATCCAAAATAAACCACTTGAAAGTAAACAAAGCTCTTGCCCAAACATCACTGCAGCATCTTCTGGGTTCTTAGTGGACATTATTTGTTTCTATAGTTTTCTAATGCAAATAATCACTCTTGGGTAGGGGAGACAGAAAGCATGAACATATCTAGGTAAGAAAAATTGACAGTGAGAACTGTCACCATTCATTAGAGAAACATGTTTACTTACAGTTCATATATGTTTGCCAAATTGAGTGCCTGATCAGTCATTATTTCTGCAAAACGTCCATCTTCTTGATGAGAAAAGAATTTTTATATCAGTACATACATGGAGCTCTGACACCACAGATGTATGTATGAAAAACACACCCCAACTTCATTTTTTTAAAAATACGTTGCTATATTTAAAAATATATGGCTTGAACTATGAAGTAGATTTTTGAATTAACCATGATGCAGCTTGGATTTGTTCTAAGTTAATGTTCTGTGACAGAGGTTAAATGATAAGAGCTAACAGTTAAATTATTAGAAACACCAGAAAACAGTGGAAAAAATAGAAAAAAAAATACTATACACTTCGTGGATTGCAGGTATTATATAATTGCTTCCCTCCTACATCCCACCTGCTAGTAAACTTTACAAACTGCTGCTAAAGGAAGAGTTGCTCTCAAATGTGGAGTTCTCCCTCCTCACACACTCCTACAAAAAAATAGATGATCCAAGGTCAGTTATGGGTGTTATTCAGTTCTGAGCCAAGTTCCAATTTACACTACAATATATCATAATTTTTCAGTGTCAGAAAAGTCAGCACTGTTATTTGATTAGCTGAATCCATTCCAATCTGAAAACGCCTCTGGCCTCACTGTTCTGACAAGATTGTCGTCTCACTGAACTCTAAACAATACACACATTGACCCCTGAAAGGAAGGGCAGTTTAAGGTGCTTGTGTGATCTAGGGGAGAACAGGACCAGACACGTAGCATGTAAATATGATTAAAATTACCAAAGTGGCTTGGCACGTATATAAGCAAATATCAGAGCTTTCAGACCATAGATATCAAAAATGTTAACACTAAGCAGGAATATATTTGTGATACATTGTGCTGCAGCACATCATTTATTTCACAGTAAGAAATCTCTTTGAATGAATTTCACATATACAGCTCTATTGAGATTCAGTTTTAGAACTATTCCCAGAGCACGTTGGGGAGGAGGCTTCAGATATTTCTGTAAGGTACAGCAGAGGACACAAAGACCTTCAGAAGTGGATTATCCAACATGCCTTCCAAACCTATTTGCTTATCTGTCTTGGCCTTTCATCCTCTAGGATCATGAGAGAAGGCAAACTTACCTAAAGCAATATTTATACCTAAACAATAAACCCCATAACTCAGCTTTTCCACCAGTAGGATTAAAAAAATGTTCTTTAATACTCTGATAAATAGCAACTACTAATTAGTCTGCAACCAAACAACAGATTCAACACATTGCGCTAATCCATTGTTTGTTTGAAACTCAGGTGCTTGTTCCAGACTCATACAGCTCTAACCCTTCCCCCCCAGGGTCTACCTGCCAACTATTTTAGTCAGCCAGAAAAATGAGGAGGAAAGGCTGGATTTTATTCCTTTTAGAGACACTATAGTGGTGACACATACTCTCAGACCCTTAGCATTTAGTGACACGCTCTCTCAGACCCATAGCATTTAGCAACACTTACCAGTTGTACTCTAGAAGACTTGTTAAGCACGTCTGCCCACAGAATTTCTCAAACATCTGATCCACACATCCTCTAATGACTTCCCTGAGTCCAACCAGGCATAGTTAAAGGAAGCCAAGACAGGCACGTTCAACAGCACCATAGCTACTTATTCTTTAGGAGGTATAGATGCAGAATCTGCACAATTGCAAAGCAAGCATGACTTTGTTTTCAAGTCACTGACTGAAAACTAAATTTTCCAGGAAAGAGCAATTGTGAACCTCTAGTGTAAGAAGGAAAACAAAACAAAACAAACAAAACAAAACAAAAAAAAAACTGAGAAATGGCAAGCATTGCTGCTGACAGGGTGGTACCAAATAATTATTTGCATTTTTGTTGATATCATTAGATGGGATCATGTTGTGATTACGCAGAGTTCTACTGCATACATACACACAGATAAGCACACAAGAAGCCTCTGTGGTAGAAAATGATGTAAGTTTAAAATCACATTTGAGTTTGATTTTACTTTTCACCATGAAAAACTTCAGGCTTTGACCACAAACACTGTCAATAACTAGCAAGAAAATATATCAGTTATTTTTTTCAGTGACCCTAAATCAACAATAATTAAATATATGTTTTCCCCAAACACTGGTGGGATCGATACTGGATTTTATAACAATTTCCTAAGATTTTATTTTTACCTTTTATTTCCCCCCCAAAAAAAGAAAACACAAGTAACCTACCACTTTAAAAAATAGTGAATAATTAATATCATGCATTGCTTATATATGCATTACTATGTACGCAATGCTTATATATATTGCATATATATGTAACCAGTATATGCTGGTTGCACAGCATATATTATCACAAAAGGAACAGGAATGATTCCATAACTGATTACAAGATCTATGTACCATCCTCTTTCTAAAAATGAGCAATTATTGTAGCATATATAGTGAGGTTTATGCCCACTACCCTCCAAGTGAAAACCTTACATTGGAAATTTAGTGTCATACTACATATAGTAACCCAGTCTTTTTATTTGTTACTAGATGAGTTTATATGGCTTTGTGTTTTTGATCAGAGCTACAACAGCATCTTTTACTCTTCCCTTATATACAAAATCAACCATCCTTAGTCTTTTATTCACATTATGTTGCAAAATACTGCTTTGTTTTGATGCTGGGAGACTGAAAGGTGAACCAGAGGTCACCCAGTTCCCTGAGGTCAGCCAGCACTAATAACGTCAGCCTCTGGAGAGCACCAGCAGCGTCCCATTTCTCTGAAGGTCAAGCAACTGCTGCAATCATTCAGCAAGGGCCTAATAAGACAATTCACAAGATTCACAAGTCCTTTTTTCTTCAGGGGTAAAGGACACACAGCCATGCTGTTCCAATGGTTTTAAATTTTTGTAAACAAATTTCCATTCACAGAAAAGGCTTCTGAGAAATAAATATGGTAACTACTGCACCATCATCACTGTGAATTCTGAGAGGTTCTCAGAGAATAGTTTTGCTATCTGATGACTCAAACTAGGGATTCAGTCAGCCATATAGGTTTCCTTTAGGTTATAGTACATACACAACGCTTTATCAACAGCAGTTAATGGATGATGAGAGCTATACAGAGGTATGGAAATAAATTTCAAAGCAGAAAACATGAAAATCAAAGTAGACTTCTAGATAGAGTCAACACAATGAAAAGCTGAAACAACGTTTCAATTTTTTTTATATTTTTTTCCATATTTTCTCAGCAACATCTCTGTGACTGACTTGAAAAAAAAAAGAAATAAACTGCAGCTACATATAGAAAGCCTATGCCTACATGGAGCCTGGAATATACTGAGCACACACATCAGAAGGTACAACTCTGCCACTGCAGAAAAGATCTGCAAAGCTTCATCAGCAATGGGATCCCAGGCAAGCACTGTGCTCTTCTCCATGTGCATCGCTGAGTGGATGCAGGGAATCTGTAACTTCCTGGGTTGCTTATACACTGCTGTGAAACACTCACTCTCTGGGAGCACTCTCCACAAAACATTAGTTGCAAAATTATTCCAGCTGATCATCACATTCCCTCTACATTCCCTCTTTCCAATCTGTAGTTAAGCACTTATTTCTGGTGCTTAATGCCTGCTGAACTGTTCTGTGCCTTACGCTTTTTGACTTTTCCTTTAGCAGTGACTAGCTGCATTATCCCTTCGCAAAGTCCCTGGGCAGTCTCTCTAGAAAAATTGCATCGCTGTACTAAACAGGCGTTATTCCTGCAAGGATTCTCTTTAAAGTCTCTCCCATACGCTTCATTATCAGCTAAAAACAGAACCAAATCTGTGCTCTTAGGCCTTAAAATCAACACCTACTAGTAAGAGAAAAAATTTAAACCAAAGCAAATTTGATTACCAGAACAGCAAACACGTTCCTGCCCTACTGAGGACATTGGATAGGTGTACCCACACCCTAGCTGTGCACAGCCTCCCTACCCACGCCTCTCCTGCTCCACTGTATCCAGCCTCTGCCTTTGCAGAGCTCCCTTTCCACAGCCTGGGTTTGCTAGGTGTCAGCACAGAACCCAGATGTATGCTGCAAATGCCCTTCCTCCTCCCTTCAGGCTGCCCCCAGTCTCCTCCTGTTTTAGTCTCCCAACTTCCACAGCATCCAATACAGATTGTATTTCGCAGGCAGCCATGCACAGGAAACTGCACACAGGAAAGTGATGCATGAAGGAACAGGCAATTAGTAGCCTGAACTTTGGATATCAGAAAATCCAGCATCCAACTCTAAACCACTGAGAATAGTGCAATCCACTTTGGTAGAAAAGAAATAGATTAAAACCCACCTTTCTGAATAAAGAAAAATAAACAGAAATCAACAACTTCCCCAAAACACAAATACACACAAAAACCCTAAAGTGTTACAAGCATCAATTGACTTAAATGTATGTGCAACTAAATTTAGAAAAACAAAACAAAGATAGCATCCTGCCTCTCTCTCTCTCAAGTACCAATTTATTTCATTAATAATATTCTGTTTCTGTTTTATAGTACAGTACTTTTAACCAGAGCACTGCTGAAGGTGAAATTGGGCAATCAGTTACCCAAACTACTTTGATTATATTTTATCTTAATACACTTTTTGACACTGGCACGCAACCCAAAACATCAAAAATCATCAGGAATTACAATACCAGCACCCTGTTTTTAAATGCTGCTCTTTATAACATGACAACTTTTGAATTTGGAGCAAGTTGCATAATTTATGTGCTCTCTTGCAATGTATTTGGCTTATTATTTCACCAATTTACTTCAAGCCTGTGGAGAGACTTTTAAGCATCTCTGTTAGAAGACACTGACTTTACAGTTCTCTGAAAAAATGCAAACCACAAGCGAAGTATTTCAGTCACAATAAAACTATTTGTGAGATTGCAACCTTGCAAGGAAGACCTTGTCTTCACCTTTCCGCCCCCCCCCTTATTGTACAGCAGCTGGCAGATTGTGTCCTACCCCCCCCCCCCCCACACACACACACCCTTTGAGATTTTTTAAGTATGAAGCTAAAACTAAAGTAGATTTTAATGTAAAGTGAAGTTGCTGGATTTTTGCATTCGTTTTTCAGGCATCTCATTTGCCATTTTCTGTAATGGTTGGCATAAGAGCAGTAGCTCAGGTATTTTTAAAGATAAAACTACAAGCAGATAGAAAGCAAAGGGTGAGGTCTGTATTTTTAAAAGAAATTCTGAAGTGGTCAAACTATTAAATGTAAATAGAATTAACCTCTAACAAAAATAAAAATGAAGGAGGTAAGAATTTTCTGATCTATATTAATGCTACTATTTGCAGTATTCTACATTATCTCCATATAACCAGGAAACACAAATCTTCTCTGAGAAGATACACGTCATGAGAGAACAACATAACATTACAGCTCCAGTTCCCATTAGTTGCTCACTTAACATGTTATAAAAATGTCTTTTCAATGGTATGCATCCACATTATGACAGCTAATTATGATCTTTCCGTAACAGTTCTCTCTGGGGCAAGCTATTGGGCCAGATTCTTTGCTGCTTACACTCTGCACATTATAACTGACTTCCATGAAGCTAATGGGATATATACCACCTGCCATATTTACTGAATTTAAAACTCAGATTGTTTATTTGTCTATTTTTAGTTGGAGCAGGAGAAAAAAAGTTAATTTCCTTTTTTTTTTTTTTTTCTGGGTTTAGAATTTGGGAAGTGACATATGATGGAACGGCAGCTCCTTCCCCAGACACACATAATTAATGATGACTCAAAAAACCTTTTTTTTTTTTTAAATTTATTTTTTTTCCCCTTCTTCTTTCCCCTCCTTTTTGGGCTAGGGAGGAGAGAAGCAGAAGTACGGAACATACTATCCTTCTACATATTACTGTAATCTCTTGATAGGTAGGTGAACTGGACAAAACGAGAATTTACATTACAAGACCAAATATTACAGGGAATGATTTCCACCAAATGGTTGAAAACATTTTTCATGCTGAAGCTATTCATATATTTTATTTTATGAAAACTAACCATCTAGGTTTTAAAAATGCATTACTGTTTCACTATACTTGGAACTGAAATAATATTTACACTCAGTGAACATTTCAAGGTTGATTTTGTCTAAATCATCTCTGTTCATCAAAATCATGTATAATTGTGACTCAGAAATCAAGCTGCACTTGTAAACATGCTTATCCAAAATTAAATGTTCATTACTCACATAACAGAAGACACAAAGAAGTATTTCATAAAGAATCAGAATTTCCTTTTGACTACTTTTGATCTTTAATCTATGTTGGCCTGAGGTCAGCTGGCAAATAGATATCATGCATTGATTTTTGTGTATGTATGTTAATGATGCCCCTTTCCACCTTTTTGCCCCAAATTGTCCTAAATTGTCATCAACTATCTTTCCTCAGAATTGCCCTAGTACTGGTTATAGATAAAAGTTCAGGTGCAAAAGAAAATAAATCCTGATACCACGAGGGTTTCCTGAAATTGATCCTGATACTGTTTGACTCTGAGTAGCTTAACTGTATGCATTGCCATTCGTTCACAACATCCCCTCTTATAAGTGCCAGTACATTTACTATTTTAGCAAAATCCAGATATCTCTATACACACTGGATCTAATTTGCCTTTTAAAACAGATGACAATTCACTTTCAATGACATGAGCCTAAGAAATTTGAGCCCTGAAGAGACTGGGCCCCTTTTTTTCTTATGATGTAACTGCATTAAGCAATATCACATGCTCAAAAAATTTATTCATGCAGCATGACAGATGCTTACACAGTTGCTTAACTTCTCAAAGTGTTTTTTCCACGCTAGCATCACTTGCTGTGTTAACTCAGAGATATCCAACGTAAAAAGTGACACTTCTCAAGTAATTAACATGACAGAAACCTACATGGGAGCACATAAGCAGAGATGGCTAGCATAAGGTTTGTTCTTCACTACCATTTCAAATAGTTTACTCTACAAAACCCCAATCAACATCAAGAGAAGTGTGTGGTCCATGCCTAATTACTGTAAATCTCCATGGACCAAATTATAATCCCTGCATAAAGCCTTCCCTCAAAGTACCACCGCACTTCACATTGAGCAGGACAGTTGCTTGGTTGCTGCTGGGCAGAGTTCAGAGTCTGATTCCAGTATCATTTTTGCAGCATTTGAGATGATAAACTGGAAGCTGAGTGTTTGGAAGAACAAACTGCAAAGCATGCATACTTCTCTTAGGCCAGTAGGTGATTCCTTCTTATAAAAGCTGGTCTACTGGTCAGACATTTATGAATTACTTGCAGGAAAATTTAACAGCAAATTATCCACCCAACCCCTAAAGACCTTAAATGGCCACCTCCTGCAAACAGAAGCTGATTATTCTGTAACTGGAACAGCAAACAAATAGGACAGAATACCACTGGACATTAATAGTTCTGATTTAATTCTCAGTTTCTCCTTCAGACTTAAATCAGCTACCTTTTCTCCTTCAATATTAAAGCGCATGATCTGAACAATGTCAATATGTATGTCATATCATATTTAGGTATTCTAAATGCCAGGATTGTTTGAATCTGGAAAATGTACATACTCATTAGGAGAAAGGTTAACATAAATAATTCTGTTTGGATTCAAATGCAACCTTTTTGGGTCGCAGCAATATAAGTGCTAACTCCCCTAATCAATAGCCCCCCAAAAGTTTATTTTTACTGCTGTTGAAGGAGGATGATAACAATAAATTGAACTTTAAATGTTTGTTTTATCATTCTGACTGACATACATGTATGCATAGAAAACCTTTGAATCTGTTGTTATATATATAAAAAATATCAATAAGGGATTCTAACTATCATTTCTTACAATCTGACAAACTGTATTCTACTCCTGCGTATGGACCTTGCTCATCCATTTTCATGGACTTTCAAAGAAAGCTGAATTATGCAGCTGCCACTCAATTTAAATGAAATTAATATATTACTGTCCACAAGAGAAGTGAATGTGCACCTAGGAAACATTTCCTTTTGTACAGAGAAAATGTAAGAGCTGCATGACATTCAGGAACACTTGGAATGATAAGAGAAGGAACAGAGCATAAAAATATTAACCTGTCTTTCAAAGGAAGTATACAAGTGAAAGGTGATATTAATATTCAAGCTCAGTTAACTTCCTGAGTTTTGGACTATGCTGCTGAATATCATACAATTAGCTGAGCACACTGAAAACGTTCAGTTTTCCAAAATAAGATTTACATTATATATGGCATATATTCCCTAATCTATAGGTACTGTGTGTAACATCTTTAACGCATGCTCAATTAAGTACCCTGTGAGCAGCAAAAGGAAGTTCAGAGAAAGTGTGGGTTGGATGTGGGCTGTTTAGTGAAGGACGATATGGCAAAGACTGATGTACTTCATTGCTTTTTTTTTTTTTTTTTTTGAGGGGGGTGGGGGGGAGGTGTGTCTTCAATCCTCATAGGCCATAACAGAGCAACATTAGGGAAAGAGGACAAGAGCCAACAATGGAGAATACCGAGGCAGAAACTACTTGGAGAAATCGGATACACTGAAACACACAGGATTCACCTGTGGGTGAAAGGTGTCTAATGTGACTTTGAGGCCACTGTCTATAAACTTAGAAAAGAACAACAGTAAAAATGATGATGCTGGGCAGACCCAGGGACCGCCAGGCTGAGAAAGCCCCAGTGCAGTCACAGGAAAGGTGAGGAAGCCTTCATGGATGTTGCTTACAAACACATGAAGGACAGTGAGACAGTATCATTAATATTCAAAATTGATTTACCAAGGGAAGACTCATCTGATAAGATGGTCAGCTATGCATGAGGGAAAGCAGTGCAGTATAACTTGACTTCAAGAAGGCTTTTGATACTGACTCGCACAATGTTCTCATTAATAAAATGAGAACTGAACAAATGGATTGTTAGATTGTTTCAAAACTGTGTGAACTGCAGGGCTCAAGAACTGGTAAACAGTGGCCTGAGTTGTGTATATTGTGCTCGGCATCAAGCACTGTACACCAGGGATCAATGCAGGGGCTCACAATGTTCATACTGCATTGTAATTGCAGACAATAGTGAATTAGGAAGGGTGCTCAACACACTGAATGGCAGTTTCAACCCACAGACACCTTCAGAAGCTTGAGGTCCACTCAAACTTCTCAACTCAACTCAAACCTGTGTTGCCCACCCTTTCTAATTCACTGGACCATCCTTATAACATTCAGAGTTATAGCCTGCGGAGTACTCTCTACTGAAAAGCATTTAATACCAATGAAACGTGTTTTCCATTCATGCATGGAAAAAAGCTGTGGTAGTGTTTACTCCATTATCCTACACTACAGACATTAGAAAATTAGATTCTCTACCTAAAATCAACAACCCAGAACAACTTTGTATTTCTTATTAATAGCTTTCAGCCAATAAACACAGCTTGTCAGAGCTGTTCCTTATTTACACATACTTTCAGGTCTACTAAAAGTACACACATTTCTAATGAGTGAACTGTTGTATTAGAAAGACTGTCCCTCTTACCAACTTAATTACATTGGTCTGTAACTACTGAATTCTGATGAAGGCAGGTGAAATCAAATTTGGAATAGAAAAAGCCTTCATTTGTGGTTAGCAACCCACAGTTTGAGTTCCACATAGAAAAGGAGGAAAATAATCAAAAGAAGTCTACAGACCTTCATGTCATCCACTTGCAATAAGAGATGAAGTGATACAGAAGCACAACTCACACAGGTCAGACCTATTGAAGAAGGCATTAACATCATCCCCAGTAAGCACAACTACAGGGTAGAGCAAACTGCTAACATATCTACTTTTATGCCTTCTGTGTCATAGGCATGCAAGGAATATCTCAGAAATTGGAAAAGCTTAGTGATCACAGAATTACTCGTTCCAGTCCCATACACATTACTTCTACTCAGTAAGGATGAAACTGAGGTTCTCAAAGAAGCAATGTCAACAGTAGCAACAAATTATTGTTTGTTTTTAGTGGACTAGCTCTGGTTTGGTCCCATGCAGGAGCCACATCAAGTACACTCTCAAAGAGCATCATCCAGTTTAATTTCACTCAATGGAAATCAGTTTGTGTAACTTGTTTTCCAGCGTAACTTGTTTTCCAGTTATGAGTTTTCCAACTCATAATTCACTCCTGTTCCAAGCTAAAACATTAATGCAGGTTTACTTCAGACACCATTATACCTGGCTCATTGGTGTTGCTTTTAAGAAACAGAGGTCCCTCAGACTAGTAACCTCAAAATAAAAAGGTTAGGTAAACTTTACCACAAGACAAAGATCCAGAATGCTTATGAATGTCTCAAAAAGGCCTCAGAATTTGGCTTATTTAGGTAACTGTCTTCTACCCATTTCACAATCATGGCCTAGACTTCTCCTTTTGCAGATGTGAGTTTTTGTCAATAAAATAAAATAAAAAAAATATCTTAAAAAGTAGAAACATTATAAAGTAAATATAACAAAAACATAAAGCTTAAAAAATCATTTGCTCTCAAAAAGATAATCCCATTTTATGCTTCTTTATAATGTATGACAAGGACCAGTTCATATATTAAACTAAAATTTCAAGAGCAATTAATTCTCTTCACAGTAGCACTCTCTGACCTTCCCACTTCTCTCTTATCCACCCACAGTTGCATAGGATGTGCATCTAACCAAAACATGCAGCACCCCAAGACCAAACCAAACCTTAAGTCTGGCAACAGAAGGCTGCCCTCACTTCAAACAAAATTTCTATTTAGCCAAAAATGTACATAATTTCAGGTTTTAAAAAAACAAACAAACAAAAAACACTATCGTGTCATTTGCACAGTGATTTATCTCCTTCGAATCTTGGGGGGGGTGCAAGTTACCAAAAGGCAACAATTCATTCAAAGTGGCATTTCCCTTACCCTCCTACCACTGTCAGCTACTGAAAAACAGAATGAAGTAATTCACACTTACCTAGTGACTATCTATAATGGTAGCATGATCCTGTTAATTCATTTGACAATAAGATGCTACTCAAAACACATTCATCAGAGAATGCAATTTTGCAGTATGACTGATCATTTTTCCTCAGTCAAATGTCCAACTTAATGTAGCAAGTATATTACATGCATTTTCTTTTATGATCTGTACAGGATTATGGAATTTCATAATTTACAATACTGTAGAGACTATCACGTGCAATAAGACTTCAAATACTAGGACAACTATGTTTATTTGCTAGTTCTGCTCTGATACTTTTGAAAGCTTACCAATATTTTTATGGAACTGACTGACACAATACTCAGTAATCAGTCATATTTCTATCTGTATAAATCAATCCAGAGATGAAATTTCAGGGTTTCTAAAGCTGAATTGCAGTGTAAATATATAATCCATCATAAAGTATAGCACATAGTATTGTATTCCTATTAAAAAAGAAATAATAATAACAAGTTCTTCTCTCATTACCAAACAATTTTGCAAACAAATCCCCAGCACCACAAGGTTTTTGTAACCTGCAAATGGTGACCAACAAGAGGAAAGTTCTCCATACTCATTTAACTGTAACTTTCTCTGTTTCTCCCTCCATAAACTTTATTCTCCTTTTAGGATTTTTGTACACTTCCAAAAAAGGTGGATTAAAATGTGAGAGACATTATACGTAAAAATCATAATTTCCATAACTAAGCAAGGAGAATGTTCTCATCTGCTTATAGTTCCCTCCTCCGCTTGCCTGCTGTATTATTCAGAACATGCACTGGACTCCCTATCTACCTCAATTTTATTTTCCACTCAGCTCTCTGCTGTGCTAGAGTCAGTTGTGTGCAGTAGTAAAAGATCGCCTTTCTCCATTCAACAGCATTGCACACATTATTAGTTCAGACAAAAACACATCCTGATAACTTCCTAAAATTTTGATATCTTCTTCTGTTCTCCCCATTTACTAGACAGTTGATGATGAACAATGATGATGATAAAAATCAAGAACCTGGTTTTGTGCATTCACTTGTATGGATTTTTTTTCTTTTGTTTTGAGAGAGAGGAAACACAAATTCAAAATATGGTTTTGGGGATGGACAGCTGAAGGTGGATGGGAGGGAGCATCAGAATTGCTATTAATGCCAGCTATTGAAAATGTGACTTGACCTAGCTTTGGTTTAACCCAAAGCAATTAGGAATATTACCCTTGCTATTATTCTGTCACTGTCATCTAACTTGTGTCTTTTTTTACTCCACAACACATTATGTTTATTTACTTCCTAAAGACAGAACACAGACAGAGATAGAATTTTGGCTCAGGCAGCCAAAACTGCAACTTTTGTTAAAATGCTGTAAGTTTGTACCCAGAAGGAGAGGATAAGATCATCACCATAAATAGTCTAATTCTGACAAGTTTGTCAAACTGACAAGGAGGCTGATGAAATGATCTTATTAAAGGGAATAAAATTAACATATTACTTAATTTTGCTTTTAAAAACATTTCAACCACATTCTACCCTCCCCTAGCATCTCTAACAAAAAAAGTTTGGAAAAGATTTTTCTTGAGATGGAACTAAGTGTTCAAAAGCCTACTGCAAAAAACCTAAAATAATACATATGTTAACGTAGACTATGGCAGAACATAACAGACATTCAGTAAACTTTTTCCTTTGTGAAGTAAGAGAGAAAAAAAAAAAGTCCATTGAAAATAAAAGCAACAATAGACTTTTGTTTTCTGGAAATTTTTGTTGACCATTAGGAAGGTAAAACAGAAAAGAAAAAAAGATGTGTTTTAATAACAAGACAATTAACACACTATCAGATTGTCTGTGGATACCATGAAACCTCTACTAGTATAGGTTTAAGATAAATTAGACATGACTTCAGTGAAGTTGAACTTTCCAAGGCTGAACTAATTTTCTATTTTATTTTGATTTTCTATGGTGCTAAGGCTTTGCCTCTTAGAACTATACATTTAGAGATTAATAAAGAATAAATTACAAATTACCAGAATTTGTGATCAGAATCACCATCAAGATAGATTTTTAATAAGCTAGAAATTAAAATACTGAGCTTTGTGAAACAAAAATGACCACAAGCTGAGCCTCCACAGTAGTCTGATAAGAGAGACCCTATTGTTAGGTATTGTAGAGAAGGATTGAACAATAACAGGCAGTCCTATCTGTCCAACAAAATATAAGAGCAATGGCTGACATAACCCAAAATTCACACCAGAAGAAATAATGTCATTGCTGCAGTACAGAATGATATTTAAGGAACAACAAAGTGGAAGTCAGAATTGACACCCACTTAAATTAAAAAGAAAAGTTTTATTTGAATACAGATTCTTCAAACTGCAAAGCCTGAAAATAAATTAGTCCTAATGAAAACAAGTGAGAAATATGCATGAGGACACAGAAGAATTAATACCGATTACAAATTACAAGCAAAAGATGACTGAAGATGGAAGAATCCAGAACTTGGTAACTGTGAATGATAAGTAAAATTTATATGAACTAAATATAGTAGCATAACCTTAACCTCTTAACTGGAGTACAAACGCAACTTGCAGTTACCATATATATATATATATATACACACAGGTATATTATATTAATATCTCTACACACACACACATATAAGTTTGATTCCTTCCAGATATTAACTTACAAATGACACCTCTTACTCTTGTTACAACATTTTAAGACAAATTCTTATCCAGTAGCATGCTTCTTCAGAGAAGCACCTTATAAGTGGTGAAACAGCAGATACAGAGCACTGGAATGGGTTGCCCAGAGAGGCTGTGCAGTCTCCCTCTCTGTAGGTGTTCAAAACCCACTTGGATGTCATTTTGTGCAATGTGTTCTGAGTGACCCTGCTTGTCACTCAGTCAGGGTGACTCAATCTCCAGAAGTCCCTTCCAGCCTCAACCATTCTGTGATTCTTTGAACTTTGATATTGGAAAAATATGTATTTTTAACAGTAACTCCCTGAAAACAGAAAACTCCCTGAAAATGGTTACATATAACTATATATATTATTTCCCCATGGCCATCCTTTAAGGATGCAAAAAAATCCTTCTCAACAAATATTCCAATTTTGCATTTCAAAGTGTCAGAAACCAAAGCACACATTACCAAATACCCATTATGGATTTTCCTACTGACATACTTTTTGCAGGAAAAACCCGTAAACAGAATACAGGGCAAAAAGAAACATATGCAGAAGGAAAGATACTTGAAGGCTTGACTCTAGTTTACAAAAGAGTTTGTTGTGCCTTAAAACAGACAGGTGGAGAAAGACAGAGGCGGGATAATCATGCCAATCACATTTCAATTTGCTAGATAGCAGTTCTGACTGGAAACAAGTCACACGAGGTGAAGAGCCAGGCGATACTGGGGGTACTGAGAGGAATTAGAGGCTTGTTTTTTGCCCATCATGAAATGGACATGGGATTACAGACTGCTACTCCGGGCAACCTGTGGCAGTGTTCAGTTCAGTGTTTCCTGATGTTCAGATTGTACCTCCTGTGTTCCAGTTTGTGCCCATTACCTCTTGTCCTGCCACTGGGCACAACTTAAAAGAGTCTGGTTCCATCCTCTTTAACCCTCCCTCTGTGGTATGCATATGGTTAAAATCCCCCATGAGCCTCCTCTTCTCCAGGCTGAACAGTCCCGGTTCTCTCAGTCTTTCCTCAGAGGACAGATTCCAATCCCCTTTCATTATCTTTTTGTGTCCCCTTCACTGCACTCTCTCCAGGAGCTCCATATCTCTTGTAATTGGGGGCACAGAACTGGACCCAGCACTCCAGATGAGACCTCAACAGTGCTGAGGAGAAGGCAAGGATGACCTCCCTCAGCCTGCTACCAATGCTTCTCCTAATGCAGCCCATGAGGCAATTAGCCTTCATTTCCACATGGGCTCATTGTTCAATGCGGATGCTCAGCTTGGTTTCCACAGGTCCTGGACCCCACAGGTTTGGTGTCCCCCACCATATATTGGTGTATGGGGTTGTTCCTCTTCATGAGGTTCCTATCAGCCCAATTCTCCAGCCTGTCCAGGTCACTCTGGGTGACCCTCTGGTGTATCAACCACTCCCCCCATTTTTGTGTCATCTGCAGAGGGTGCACTCTATCCCTTCCTCTAGATCGTTAAAGATGATGTTGGATGCTACTAGACCTACACGTAGTATTAACCACCAGGATACATAATTATTGGTCCTCAGTTATGTGTCACAAATTGTAACCAGGATAGTAACTTTCAGATGTTTTTTGTTTTGTTTTGTTTTCCAATATCTACGCTACACCGCAGAATGCCAGAGACGGCATTTTGTGCCAATGGTGCTGGTTCTGTTTTAAATGACATCATGAAGATATTTTTTAAACCAATATGCAATACCTCCATGAGGAGAACTTAAATAATTTATAATTTGCCACAGCATAGTACTGACATAAAAACAAACAAACAAAAAAAAAAAAACAGTGGGATGGAGAATTCATCCCTCTTTTATGCAGCTATCACAAGAAAGCAGCTCTAGCAGCCTGAGGGGTCAAACGGTCCGCCGCATATTAAAGTTTTCATTATAATTTCTTTTTGTATCCATCACATTCCCTCTCTGCTTTTCTGTCTCTGAATTCCTGTTTTGCCTTGCACTTTTTTCTTGTGTATTTTGTCCTCCTCCTGACCCTTTCTCTTTGCACACCCATAATCATCCTGTCTCCCAGTTTTTCATAAGTAAATACTACTGGCTTTACATTACATTTGAACTTTTGGATATCTGGTCTGGGTCATCCTGTAATGCAGCCAAAGAGACATGTACCTGGACACTTATATATGCAAAAATTTCTGAAAAAACAAACAAACAAACAAAAAAAAAAAAAACAAAAAAAACAGAACTCAAAGATGAAAGCATAGCATTACATAATGCATTCAGCATTAAGAAGTATTTTACAGGTTGCTCAGAACTTCAAGTCAAATGTCTTCTCGGCTCTCCTTCTGAGTTCTACGCATTTCATTACCATGAACAGTTTTTGACATCATTTTTCCTCATACTCCGTACATTGCTGTTTATCTGTAGAAATGTAGGATGCCAAAATCCAATGTTTATATTCACTGAATATCGAGTCCTACCTTACAGTCTCAAGTGAAGATGTAACTTGTACAAACATCCCAAGTATCTAACAAAGCAGCTCGCTTGCTACCTACAGTCATTAGTATCTTCACCACAAGTGGTGCTCTAGAGTTAAGATATTTAGATATTTATTTATAAGATATCAAGATATTTAGGGGCCAGAGGAAGCGTCATACATCTTGCCATTGCTGTCAGAAGTCTTGTAAGCTGATACTTGCCATGTCTCAGTAGATAGTTTGATTTTTATAAGCTTGTATTAGAGCTGGGTGCAATAACTACAGCATAGTGGAAGTTTTTCCTCCAAGAGAAGAAGCAGTTTACTGGTCATGCCAAAGCACGCGATATGCCCTGACAGAGCTCTCCAGATTTTTTCAGATTGCTGAGTGCCCGGTATAATTGTTTAAAAACCTGGCTAATGCCTTGTATCAGCAGCTTCTTAACACAGCCTGTGAATCTGGCAGCATTACACAAACAATGTGCAATGGCTTAGAGAGGAAGGGCAAGGGATGTCGTGGCTGATTCAGCCAGGACATGCATTACAGCCATCCACAGATTTTCTTCTGAGTGATGTCTAAGCCAAAATGGCACAAAGGAACCTGAGTCCACAGTGCCAAGCTCACTTAGCCAACACCACCCACTGGCATAGGCCCAGGGCAAGGAACGTGAGACTCCCTGGTCTTGTGTTTGGTTTGAGCCTCAGAACTTGGGAGGCTAGGGTTAAAGAGGACAGATGAAAAAGTAATAGATAAAAATTGTGAATTTAGGGTAAGTCCTTCATTCCAGCTACAAGATGGAATTGATAGACAATATAGCAGAACTGATAGACAGTTGAACAACAACGTACAAGTATGGCCAATACATGTAAAAGCCTAGTTTCACCTGATTTCCCTCAGTGGGGACACTAATTTGTAGTTTTCTTTCCTGGATACTCACATTTTCTTTTTTCTTTTTTTTAATTAAGAAAAATCTTTTAGTCTTTGAAGTTTCAACTTTTATTTCAGATTTAAATCATTCAATAATTTAATGAAGTCCAAAATTAGTCAAACAGATAACAGAGTCAGTTTCATAGAAACACATGCTACAAGAGGTACAGGCTTTGGGGAAAGGGAGAGCAGTGTCAAGGAAAGAAGAGTGGGAACACACAACAAAACCATTTGCTTGTGCCGTTCAGGGGCTTCTCCTCAGCACATGCTCATGAAAATTGAGATGATCTCTGGTTTGAGAGCTTACATGCAGACAGATAGCCCAGCTCAAAAGTTGTATTTTTATTTTTGACTAAGAATTCATTTTATACATAAATTCTTTGACCTTTAACATTCAAAGTTTTATGTCATGTTAGAATTAAATTTAGTTCTGTTACTTTACGGGCAGTGTAAGGGCTAGCCAAGTTTAAAACAATTGTGACATTTGTAAGAGATACTTAAACAACTTGTTATTGCCAAACTAGACACTCATTAATTTTACAACATATGCTATTTCACGTGTATTTTCCCCCAGTACTGCTTAATTTTGGAGTAATCCATTACCAACCACCCAGCCTGTAAGAACATAAATTAACTCCAGGAATTACTAAGGTTTGGGATTTTACAAGGGCTGGATTCAAACTAGTATCCTAAGTTTTACAGCTCTATCCCAAAACAGTAATTTCCAGATGTTTCTCATTTACTACATTATTTCAATCATATTAAGCAGCCATAAAAAGAATGTGAGGATGACAACTAAGGTGGCACGCTTACTAAAAATGATTCCACAAGCCTTTCGACACAGGACAGTAAATATCATCTTATAAGAGACCTTGACTAGATTCCTAGTACTAAACAAAACAAAACAAAAAAACAAAACAAAACAAAACAAAAAAAAAAAAAACACCACACATGTAACAAAGGACCAATTCACATTTGTTATTCAACACTAAGCTGATGGCAAACAGAATAATGAAGCTCTAAAGAAGGAAATGAAGCAAGGGCACTGCAGGACCTTGAGGATGAAGACTTCAGGGTATACCTTCAGCACTGTGATAAGAGGGACAAAGAAAAACTAGAGGTAACAAAAGCAAGGTCAAAAAGCAGGCCAGCAAAAGCCTGTATCAGAGAGCAGATCATGCTAACACTAAAGTAACGTGATGTTATAAGCATAAGATCTTCGGACTAGAAGATGAGTTCTCCTAAACACCAAATTCATATATTCCTGACCAGTTAAGGAAATTGTATACACAACTGAGGAAATATAGTGTGAAATAAAACTATTCTAATTTAGGTGCAGGTAATGTTGCCATCAATGTCATTAATACCTCTGCAAGACAGTGACAAATCAGTAATAAATGGGGATTAAAAATTCCAGAATGTTAGTACTGTATATTGGTACAAAAAAATTAGGATAATAATAATAATAATAAAATATAACTGGGTAAAACAATCATGCATGTACATCTGAAGATATCTTTGTTTCTTTCTTCACTTTTTTCTTTTTAACCCTACAAACTTATGGGTTTCAAGCAGAACCCAAAAAATATAGTACTGTACTTTGAACATTTGGTTTAAACTTACAGAAGCAAATCTAAAAAGCACCAAAACACTAATTTTTCCATGTTTTTTATGTAACCTTTAAAGCCTTATCAGAAATACTGCTTATGAATGCAAACTGAAAACCAAAAACACATGAGAAATGACTGGCTGAAGTGGAAGAAAGGACAAAGAAAAGATCTTTCTGAAGAACTACTATTTGCAGCAAAGAAAACAGACAGGAAATTGAACATGTAACAGCACAGTTTTCTGCTTAAACATGATCATATGTTGGATCATATCTGTGTATATAACTCAATACAAAATGATCTCAAATGGTTGTGGAACCATGGTTAATTTAGACATATATAAAATACATCCTTAAATATCTATATTATACATAAATGTATAATTTCAGATTAAATGCGATAAAAATGATCTGTTTTCAAACCAAAACAATGGTGTTGCACTGATACACAGACATTAGGTTTTCTTAGCTGGAAACAGTCAAAGAAACGAGTTGGAAGTGATACTATCTTTAAAAGTTCTGGTCTAATGTTATAAACAGAAGTCAGATAGGCAGGTTCATGTGAAGCATATTTTCATAAGTACATATTATTATTTATAATGCTTACATTCCTAATATTTTTGCTCTTATTTTATCTATTTATTTTTAAATTAATTAGTGTATTTTCAAGAGTGAAGTGTTTCCTTGGGTTAATTACCTGCACCTACAATACCCTTTTGCTTTCCCATGACACTACTATCAACAACATTTTCTAGGATAAAACTTGGCTCATGGTTTCTTTCTAGATAGGAAAGGGAACCAGATCTTTACGTGTTTTCTTCCCAGATGGAGCAATATTACAGCTGTCCTTTAGAAAGTGTCCAAGCTGCTGATCCACCTTTGTAAGGTATCAACTGCCTCAGCCCCAATTTCCTTCTGTCCTTTAGGTGACCACATAAACAGACATTTTAAAGCTAAATCAGTAAGACTGTTTCTCAGTCCTGTTGCCTTTCTTCACAAAACACACTTCTTCATTCAAGATATCCTGTCCATTTTCAGAGCATGGGCATACACATGTGTAACATAGTAAATTATTTTCTCTTTGAGTTAAACATGAAGAAAACAAAAAAAAAAACACAAACTTGTGCAAACCACTCCAGAGTTCAGACAGATTTCTTAGCTTGTGAGTTCAAATCCATTTGGTGCTCTTTCTACCATTTTAACTGCTAAATACTATTCTCCTGCAATGGGATCCTTATTAGTGCAGTACTCTGGAAGTAAACATCCCAGTGCACACATCTCCTGCGGTGACAATTCACTATGCAAACTGCTGCCTCATGCTTGATCATTACTGATGATGGGCAATATTTCACCGTGTCAGCAAGAACTTGGCGCGGGGCGAGGGAACAGCTACTGCTCATACACAGACTACACTTTTATCAGCAAAACAGAAGTAGTTCTAAATCATGAGCTTTGTGGTGCAGCTGACTCTTGCCCTGTACCCTCCAGGCCCAAGCAATCAGAGTATTTATGACTAGACTGGTCTCTGACCCAGATACAGTACTGATTATTGCAGCTTTCATTTGGCAGTAGTAATTCTGACCTACTGTGCTAATAATTTTGCTGATGGGAACTAATTAACAACCAGGCAGTCTACAGTCTCTCTTTACACTTGCTGTTAACAAGTTCATAATGAAATTTCAATCAAGTCACACTGTGCACTGGGTAAATAAACAAACATACATATGTGCATGTGTAGACACGTGCTGAAATGATAACTACAGTCATATGTAAAAAGTGAAAGTTTAAATTATAATTAAGTAAAACATTCTAAAATACAGTCCAAGTGTCCTGCATTTCTTACCATTGGCAAAGATATGGAGAAAAAACGGAAGTGGCTACATTTCTCCCTACAGATATTTCACACAGGTCAACACAGGCCAATCCAAATGAGACTCAAATCTCACAACTGGGCAAACATAGCCTTTCTCTGCAATGATGCATCAAAGAAATGCAAACAAATTTACCTAATTACATACAGGAGAAAATGAATAAATGTTTATTAGATTATCTCAATGATTTGAAGTAATTGGATATCCCTTGTTACTGTCCAAACAGTAAGTTTGTTCTAAGCAAACTTAAGCATTTAGCTTTGATGCCTAGAGCAGAGTGTTGTGAGTATCCTCATGTTAGGACAGACTGGGTCTGTCTCTGAAACAACGTTTTCATCCATTTAAATTGTTGCTGTGCTAACCCACCAGAAGTCACATGTCACCCAGCTGTGGTTAGTACTTAGAACAGAGCTAAATCTTAAAAACAATACAAAACAAACAAAAAAAAATGACAACCAATTTGTCATATTGAAATTTAGGGAAAAAAGAAAAGGAGAAAAAAGTACCATTACAGTAAATAGACAACACTACATGCAACATTCTAAGTTCTAAACATTAATGCAACATGCTAAGTAAATTCCTGTATCTCTGAATGCATAGATCAGCAGCAATGAATCAATGAGATTAGGTCAACAGTGAAAGCAGGAAAGAAAATAACTTAACCATTCCCTGCTAAAACACTTCAAGATTCTGAATAATCAAACAGAAAATAATCTTAATGGATTAAATCAATATATATTGAAGAAAAACATGCAGACTGATTGCTCTTCATTTCCTTTTGATGGATTTGTGATTCAGCATAGAAGCAGTAGTTAACACCATGCGAATGTTATAAGTTCTCCAACAGCAGAAGAGCTTTGGAAAATAGCCTGGATAAATTCATCTATAGATCACATTTTATCTGATCAATATCTATCAATTTTCCCCACAGACAAGCGTTTGTCTCTCAATTCTATGAAATAGTAGTTATATATGTATTAAAGGTCCCCCACAACTTTATAATAAAACTAAACTACTGCACCTGTGAAAACTGAAAAGAAGCCCAAGACTTTTGGTTTTGTTTAGCACTTACGAACTAACACTCTGGATGACACTAAGTCTTCTACACCACTTGTTTGCCTATACCAGATGCATTAATACCCCTGTTAGATACTTAGTTACATCCTGTACTTTTACTTCTAAAAAAGAACACTAGATCTAAACTATCTTAAATCACAATCTTTGACCTTTTCTTATTACTAGTGCCCACTCAACCTTCTCAAGATAAATGGCAGATATCTTCATCCAAGACAGTTCATTCAGCAATTACAATATTTCCTATAAGTTAGATAAATTGAGTGGTCACTTAACAGGGAGAAAGGCCAACATCAATTGCAGCAAAGGTCATTCAGTCCAGTTATCACATACTGTATTAAATTGTCATCTGATCTGAACAGCAATTTCATCAATAACCCAACCAACTAGAATGACTGTGAATGTTTGAAGCCATCCACACACCCTATGGTGGATGTAGAATAGACAGGGAACTCACACAGCTCTGTAAAGCAGCAATAGCAAAGGTCACTGCATAACGAACACCAGTTCTTACCCATATGCTGGGGGAAAAGGAAGTGGAACAGAAAGACACTAAAAACTAGATACTATGCAGGATAGTTTTTCACTGTACTATAAACGCAGTCCTATATGCTACAAATGAAGAGTAAACATTCTTTCCATGAACCCTGGAGTTGGACCTTTACAAAAGCACAGTGTCTCTTCGAGTCATAGGAAAACTAAATGATACACTGAGAAAACACGACCAACAGGAAGATGTACATTCTTGATATAAGAGAGAACGTAACTACCCCCACCTGCTAAGGTGTTCAGCTTGAAATTTTGCTGTGTCACAAGATTCTGGGTGCTTTCAGAGGAATATGGAAATACCCTATTTTTCCTAGCCCCTCAAAGTCACTGGTCAGTTCTGCTGACTCAGCTTTCATAAAGGAGCAAGATTCAGGAAAAGCAATATTTATTAGAAACGTTAGATGAGTACGAGTACTATAGAACCGTTGGTACAGAACAGTTTTTTATTTTGATCCAGATACTTCTAAGTCTTAAATAAGCTTTATCTTACATAATAAGCATGTGTTTATATCATTCAACAAACATTATTTTATGATTTTAATGAAATGAAGATAATTGAGTAGATGTAAAAATCCCCATAAATGTAAATATTTCAGGTATGAAATACACACTTCAAACATTTATATTAAAAAGAGCCATGATATATGTAAACTGACTCTATAAAGAGTGCTTTTTAAAATAGATTATTTTGAAAGACTAATAATTGTTTCAACATGTATATCTTTGCAAAATAAAAGTGATGTCTTTGCATCACAAAAAAGCCACACCATGTGGTGCTTTTATTTAGTATACAAGGCTGCAGGCGGCTAACTGAAATTACACATTTTTAAATAATATCCATATCCATAGATCCTTCTCATATTTTCAACTAAATCATAACCTAATTTTTAGACAATCCATGCTGACAACAAATCTGAAAGTAAATGCCTGAGCATCTACAGACAAAATCTATATTGTCTACTCAGGAACTTGCAGCATAACAGCTGGTGTTACATCCAATCAGTATAGACAGGCAATACCATATGGCATATTTTTCTAATACAGTTCAAAACACTGAATATCCAGAATAGTGTATTTGGGAGATAGGGTAGGGGGAGAAGAAGAGGGTTGAAATCCATCCTTCATTAGTAATTAGCCTACTTTGCTCTAAATTATTTATTCCTAGCATGACCTCTCACCTACAATATTTAGGTCTAACAATACCATTTGATATTAACATATCAGTAAAACAAAATGATTTACCATTAATAAATACTTGTTTAGGAAAGAGGGCACGAAAGTACAAAAACAAAAGCTTAGACTTCATGTAAACTCAGTATTTTATATTTAAGATGTTTTGCTTTTTTTTGTTTGTTTGTTTTTTTAAGAATCACTGAATTACTGTTTTGTTTACATTTAATTAAATGATGTTATTTCTGAATGCCAGGAATTAGTCAAGAGATTATCTTGAAGCTACACTTCCTAAAATTTGTTCACAACAAAGCACAAAATACAAATTTTTAAAAATTGTCAGAAAGGAAGGTTACTCTAAGAGCAGAAGCTAGCAGTGGCTGACAGATACATGTATTTATAGAGATTTTGATATTACTTATATATTCTGAGATGCAGTTATAGCAACCCATCACCAAATCGTCTGGATAAATGGCAGAATACTCTGGCACAAAAGGAACATTGCATGAAAACAACATGCTAATAAAGTAACATTAGTACTGTGAATTTCACTTACCATCAAGCTAAAGACAATATAGCTATTGCACTGATAGCCTTAACATATTTCAACAACAAACAGCAAACCTCTTTTGCGGTTATGACTTCGCATGTATAAAAGGATGTTTTAAATAAAAATTGAAGTCATCAACGTTTTTCAAGTCTGCGTTTTTATATTTTGCTTCAAATTGTCATGAAGATAATTACAACAAAAAGACTACACAATAGGTAAATAAGTTGAAAATCCACATAAAATAATCTATTTAATACATTTCAAACAAAACCAAAAACCACAATTTCTTTATTCTCAGGTGCTAAGCTTCCCTTTTCTCATGTAAGATTATTTGAACTTCTCTTAAAAGTTGTAAGGGACCTACTTAACAAGTGAAATGAAGTTGTCTTTTTGATAAATGAGTATTTTAATGACATTAACATTTTTGCACAAGATTATAGTGGTGCTAGCTCTATTTCACAACAGATTTTACTGCTCTAAAGACTATTATGTGTTGCAACTGCAACAAACAGGACTGAACCCATCTGTCCCACCACTATTCCATAGCTAAGAATGAAACAGATAAATTCCAAACCTTCAGTTTGAGTTTAGTGATTAAAGATCAAGGCTAGGGCCATCTGCTAAATTTCAATAATCTGTTAGGATTTCAGAAATCCTGACAGTGAAAAAACAGACAGCAAAGATCTTTCAGCAGTGAAAACTATATTAAATAATTTTATAGCATCGTCATGATGGTATAAGCATTTCCAAGAAATTACTTTTATTTAATCACCAAAAATTATTAAGAATATTTTAAAACAGAAGTACCAGACCACACTGGTGAAGTGTATTTTTACAAACATTATTGAATAGACTTTAATAATTTATAAACTAAGAAACTCAATTGCACTGGCCTAAAAAGAAATGCTACATATATGTCTAAATATGTCACTCAATTTCTTGTTTGTAAATAAAATAAGAATAAAAAATAAAAATCTTATTAGCTACTTGGAAAAGATGCATGTAATTGAAACTGGAGGCAGTTATAAAGCTGGAAAAATGGTCAGAAGTTCATTTTGTGCAACCCTTTATCCCTGTGGTAAAAACATCGCTGAAGTTCTCATGTTGTACTGAAAAGCTAAAGGACACTAAATCAAATATGGAACAAGCTTAAAATTCCACAAAACCAAGACCGACCAAATTTATCAAAAAAGCTTAATTACTAATTCATGAAAACATTGCACATTCATGACCTTTAAAATTAAAGCAGGCATTGCTTTCATGCTGCTAGGAACAATTAATGTATCTTTATCAATGCTGAAGATTGATGCACTATTATTAAGGCAGATAAAAGCAAAAGCTTAGAATCATACTATAATGCCTCTGTTTACAAGTGGCTACCATGAATTAAATTTCAGTTTGAAAGCTTTTCCATTAAACAGACTTTACAACAATATTCTTGTTTTGAAACTTTTCCTGACACCAGTTATTATTAAATACACGTGACATTCTCTGCTTCAAAAATTGAATAATAATGAAAGCTTTCTCGAAATACAAAATCACTTCCAACAGCAGATGTACAAGAGTCAACCAGGCCGATGGAACTCACCTACAAGATTTCAAAAAACATGAGATTTTTTTTTTGCAAACATGAGGAGTAAATTCCTTTTTGCCTGTATTGTACAGAAATTTAAAATTACTTTTCTCACCTTAGGGGTGAGAAAAACCACATGAGTAAAAATTGTTTCCATTACTTCGGTTCTATAGAAATACAACCATTTTGACAGATGCAGAAGGGAGATGGAAATAGGTTAGACACACAAAAAACTGCATAACTCCTACTCAGAATCTTAAACCATCAGCCAAATTGCAGCAACTACAGGAACTAGCAAAAACCTATAACTTTCCTGATGATATAATGAAAGGTTAACTGAAAGAATACGGCTTTCATTCTAACTGGAAAAGGAGTAAAACAATCTACATTAATCCAAAACTCCAGTTTACTAAACCTGCCTGCTAAACCTATGTTGGCATTATGCTAGAGAATCAACTTTAACAGTCACTCATATTTCTGAGGGATAAAGGAGTAACCTTTTAAAAAATCTTCCTAAATAAGAGAAAAATCTTGTTTTCTCAGGAACTAGCTTGAATTCATCTTCTGCTTCTCATTCTTTTATTGAAAGGATTAGGTGCTACTACTCAACTAAAGCAAAATGAGTAATCCATACATTACCTAAGATTCTCCTGGAAAGAAAAGATCAAGACAACCATTTTAGACTTTTTTTTTTTAAATAGGTTTTATCATGGCTAGTAACCATGATAATGACCTTTTTTAAAAAAAAAAAAATATAAAATATATATATATATATATATATTATATATATATATATATATATTGCTTTCATGTGTGTGTGTATATATATATATATATATATATACACACATGAAAGCAACTAATACGAATTCCACAAACTAAAACTGAAAGTTCATGAGCTTCTGGGAAGCTGCCCTACAGGATGTTCTTGCAACTAGAGGTAAATGCAATGACATAAGAAGAAATAAGGTTTTAAAGATGTTTCCACAATGGGAAGAATCTCATCATTATGACCTATATCAAACTTTAATAGATGCTCTGTAGGAAATATTGAGAGCTGCCTGCACTAAGCTCAATATTTTAAAGAAAGTGATACTACAAAACACATACTGAAGAAAAAAAAATGGCATAAATTACAAATTATAATGGCAAACAAACACCTCAATATTTTGGGACTTCTCAAAGAGAGCATTTCCCCCTTTCAATCCAACAAACAAGAAGCTGACTTTATATATTTCTTATCTCAAATGTTAATTTTCAAATTAAAATATAAAATATTATCTAGTATAGATATTAGTATTAAAAAAGTACCTCCTCTGTAGACATCTAAAATTATGTCTGGGCAAAATATAGCCTTTTTTTTTTTTTTTTAAAAATCTTCTTACATCCCTGAATTGAGAACTCACTGAAGCATTAGCTCGATTCATGGCATTAAAGTCATAGGAGGTAAATGCATGTAAAATTTTACTTTCTCAATGGAAAAATCCTCCAGAAGTGCACATATTGTGATCTGTATGGTAAAAGAGAATATGTTCGCATTATATATATATTGCTAGAAATATTCAGATTTACCTCTCTTGACCACAGTAAAAGGATAAAATTCAGAATTATTAAATGAAAAGGAATTAGGAAAAAAAAATCCTATGATTAAAGACTGTGTAGGTATGTGTCACACTTTGCTTATTCAACTTATAATAAAAGTTTATCAACTTTTTATGAAGTGAGGAAAAAGATATGATCTCTTAATGTCACATACATGTATATGATGACATCAAGAGCACTGTAAGTGACAAGGTGGCTTGTAGCCCAGGAACTAGAGCATAGCAAAGCACTTGGAGTTTTGCTCTAATCTGGCATTCCAGGTCATCTGCAAGACTGCAGGCTCTCTGGAAAAGTCAGTAAATGTCTTCTGAAGTACCAAATATCTCCAAGGACTGCAGCTGAAAATTCAAATGAAGGTTTACATCACCATCATGGTGTGACATTCAGGGTTTGTAACTTAAAAATTTAAAATACCATTAACAAAAACAGCAAAATGGTTCAGAATTTTTTTCTAACTTCAGTAGTTTAGTTTTGATAAAAATTCTCAAATGTTGGCAGCCTGAGGAAAAAAAATAAGTTCTCTTATTTTTCTCTTTGGAAGTTCATTAGTATAAGATGACCAAAAGGTGAGCTAATGTTTCTTGCTGCAGGTAGGGGCCTATGGTACTATGGGTACATTTGTTTTCTAGAATTCTGAGAAGTTACGGAATGAGCAATTATCACAGACACTCTTCACAGGGACAAACATCTCAATATAAGATCTATTAAGCCACTGAGATACGAAAAGGATATTATACGGAAGAGTTAATATATGTCAGATGAGACATTGTGGGGAGGAGTTACGGATTATCATACCTACTAAAATTAAAAAAAATAAAATAAAAAAAAAAAAAAAACAGATTTAAAACCTCTGTATATACAAAAACTGCGTCTTAAAGAACCAGTCTGCTTCATTTCTTATGTGACTACAGTGTTGAATCCCTTTGCAACTCGAGATACCTGAACAATCTGTACTGCAGCTAGTATTAACAACATGTATGCACACTATTTTTAGTGTGCATAACGTTAAACTGATATCGAAACACTGTAAGAACAAGTAAAGGCTCTCCATTCCAATAGTCATAGAATATCCCGAGGTAGAAGGTACTTACTAGGATCATTGCATCCAACTCCTAGCTCCACACAGGACCACACAAAAATCAAACCATATATCTGCAAATATTTCTTGAACTCCACTAGGCTTGGGGAGCAGTTCCCTGGGGATACTGTCCCAGTGTTTGGCCATCCTCTCAGTGAAGAGTCCAGTATGTTTCTGGGGCTTTTTGTTTATTTTTATTTTTTTTTCCCTCTTCTTCTTCCTTCCTTGTAATGGGTTCTCCAGGACAAATCCCAGCTTCAGTGTGCTATATAACTTAATTAAAGGACTGATTAACAGTCAACTCCGTAATTGGAATGTATACATATTTGGGCAATCATTGCGTCTCAGAAGGAAATAACTCGCAACCCGAAGTTAGGAGATAAAAGTCACATTAAAGCAACTAGAGGAACCATTATGTAAATGGCAGATACTGTGTTGCTTGGCACAACACTAATAGGTTGATTTATCAAGAAAGATTAGAGTTCACTAAGCACAGTTCAGCTAAGTGATAGCTGAGGGGCATGACAGCTGACAAATACTCTTCTTGAGGAATCTAGTCACGAAGGGAAAAAGGATTACAGAAAAAAGCAAAACGGCTATAAAATACTGCAATATGCAGACAACAGTGTAGTCTTTCAATTACATGGATAGAAATCCTACTGTTTAAAATATTTACAGTAAGTGTAAAGTAGAGATTGGGAAAGACATGGCAGATTGGGAAGAAAGAAAAAAGAAAGGGTAATTATTCAGCCTCATTAAATTTTTCATCAGAAGCAGCAAACTATCATAGTTTGAGCATTCCCTTTTTCATTAGAGTGCTTTTTAATATTGACATCCAACCAATTATGTTCAAACTAATTCCCAGAATACTGTGAAAATGTAGCTACTTTCAGAAGTTTTTCCAGATTAATGAACTGCATTATTTTTTCATTAGAAGCTGCAGTGTGCTCTGAGACATACAAAGTGAGGAACAAAAAGCCACCCTGAACTGAACGTATTCTCCAAAAAGCCCTTGGCTTTCTTAATGAGTTTCTTTCTTCAGGGAGCCTTCTTCATCTTTAAAAATTCAAAACCAAAGCAACACTACTACTTCAAATGGACTCCTTGCTTATAACCAACTATTGCAAATGAGACTAACTCTGCATCTATTAGCTTCAGACACAGGTAAAGTGATATAACATAAGTGTAAATTCTTGTTTGTTCGTTGTTTTTTAATTGCCATCCTATCTTTGATGCTCTAAACTCCAAATTTTATGTAGTATCTTCCCCCCTACGTGCTATTCATTAAACTGTTTTCCCTTTCTAGATTAAACTAGTTCTGAAAGGTTCTAAACATTTAGTAAACCTTCACCAATAGTAACTTGTTTATTTTTAAATACTTTCAGTGAAAAAAAAAAAAAGTTAACAAAAATGCAATATATTACCTGATTCATTACAAAGTAAGCAGGACATCTTTGTTTTATAGTTTCTTAATGTATTTTATCTTTCCTTTCCATAATAACTCTCTCTCAAGTGGTAACATTTACATAAAAGGTGAAAAATGTCTGTCTTAAACTGAAAAGAATTTGCAACACTGAATTGCATTAGCAAATGATGTAGGCATCACAAGACTGAAGACTCATTTTTTGCTCTTCCTGACTGTCCCCAATTAAGTTGCACATTTTTTTCATCTCAGGTTCTCTTTACATCCATGTTTTCTTTAATGAATGCCAGTCTCTAGGAATGCTATTAATTTCTCTAAAGGGATTATATACAGACTGGGTTCCATTCTTAGTATAATAATGGTGAGTTTTCTGGATAATGGTGTTTTTACTTGCTGAGAAAATATATTTGAAAGATATAGGCATATATATAACATTGCCTTTAGTTTACTGAAGTAGGAAGGTCTTCGTTCAGAAAATGTACATACAAACCTCCTCAGAGCAACATAAGCTTGACTTCAGTAGCAAATTATCTACCAACTTTCTTACAATGGCTTACACCCAACTATCAGTAACAGGAACGTAACTTACTCTCAGAGATACACAGTCACTATTTCATCTGTTTCTAGTATAATACTAAAGACTTCTCATCAGATCGAACACAGCTATAAGATACTTTTTAAATGATAGTGATGAAGGCATTATATAAGCAACAGTTTTTTTTTTCTCATTTTGAAATATTTTTCCTGTTTGTATGGCAGCAATTTTTTGTTCACTGAATTGCTACTTCATTTCTAATGAGAAACATTAGAACCATTTATATGCAAGGGTTCAAAATGAACAACAACAAAAACATTTTGGAAGAAGTACTTCTACATCCAAAAGGTAAAAATATTGACTACTCAATTTCAGCTTTAGTTTATGAACCCTGATCCTTAGAGACCATTAACTTTTGTATTAAGAGAGAAACTAGGCACTGCACTGTTCAAGAGAAATTCTGAAACACTTTAATAGCAAATTCAATATTTTCAAGGGTAGGTATTTACTACATAACATCCTCAGCACAATAGTGCTTACTCTTGTAGAGTAAGTATTAGAAAAAGACAAAAACATTGCTATCTAAAAATAAAATCATGATTTTAGTTACTTCTATCACGTATAATTGATGGCACATCTGAGAAAATAGCTCAAATCTGTGCTATAAAAAAGAAACCAAGTCTCAATTATAATCTGTACATATGCTCATCATCTTGATTTATTCCATAAGGCTTTTAAAGCATTTTAAAACTCAACAGTACAATGTATTTCTGCAGCTCCCTACAGACACAGGGTATAGAAAACTTGAAATTCCTAGTTTTATGGTTCAGGTACCCAAGGTGTTCACACTCATAAATCAAGCTGAAATATGGAGAGCCACAACCCATTCATCCACGTCAAGTTAAAGACTACAAATCTTCCTTGCATGTTCAGCTGCTTTATCACTCCCCCTCTTCTTCCTTTTATTATCTTTTGCATGACACCAAACATGTCTCACAGAAACAAGCTGGTCTTTCCAATACTGCCGTCTGAAAAGCAATGCTTTGACTTTCATTTAGGGTTACAAGAGGAAAAAAAAAAAAAAAAAGGTTTCAATGACAGCCTTCAAAGTATTCCTGTTAATAATAGCAAGCAACAGCAAAGCTGGAATTTCTTAAAATAAGTTAGTGGTATATGAGAAACATACTTCTGTTATTAGATGAGACCACGAATTCATGATGTGCTATATTTTCAGTCAGACATTGAAGCCTTAGGTCTGAAGACTATTATATTTTAAGGTAGTGCCATTGGATCCATACAACAATGTGTGGATATAGTATCTATACATGGAAGAATGAACACACACACACACACACACAATGTTGGAAATGTCCTAAGAAAATAGATTCAAGATAGATTCATTAGAAAACTTGTGTTAGTTAAAAAATATTTGTATTTGTTTATGTAATAATTGCCTTAATTCTCTCAGTCCCTTGAGATTTTAATCTCACATTCCATTTTAAACATTTGTATTTGACAGAAAGTAGCTGCTGATTGCTTGCCCTTACTTTCCATGCTTTTGATCTTCACTCCTGTAACTTGTTTCTTCCTCTTTCATTTCATCTTTTTTTTTTTTTCTTTGCATATGGCAAGTACTACACATGTGCTAAAGTAATGGTGTCTTGGAAGCAGTAAAACTGAACCAAAACACACAGCACTCAGTGTTTCTATGGCACATTTATTTTTTGCACAGACACCTACAGAATATATTATAATGCAACTATTGTAAAGTTGCATTATTTTGAGCAAAAGTCACAAGTAAACCAATAAAAACAGAATAAAAGAGGGCAAAACACATTGCCATAAACAGTTGGTTCAGTGAGTCAGGAGAAAATTGCAAAACAAGTAAAACCTGTTTACATAATCCAAGTGATCTTTTAGGATAATCAAGCACATTCTTATTAAATTGAAACAAGAATTTTGTTACATGCAAATAGAAAAAGGGATGACTGCCAAATCTGCCAATGTGGAAATGCTAAGTAACATTTAAAAATCTCTCTTTCTAGGAATGTTTTCTACTGAAAACATTTTTCTCCCAACATTTTGGAACTATTACATCGACAGAACAGCTTCAAAGGTTTTTCCTAGCATTGTTTTCCTCTGAAAACATTTTTTTCCTTTTCTGTCTTCCAGTATGATATCTTGAGTATCACCTATTTAAACTATTTGTGGCACTTGAAATTATTTGAATGTTCTTTTAAAATGTTAATAATTTATCTTTGTATCTTTGTGAACAGCCTCTTTAACAAGTCTTAATTATATCATTTTGTATAAAGCTGTGGTACATAGGAGCACCAGCAACTGAGGAGAATTCAATTGTGCTAGGCACTGTACAAACACAAGTCATTATAAAACAATCTCTCTCTGTTCCATTCCTTATTTCTCTAATGGCTTTTGGGTAAAATAGCTATTCCCCAATACACATAGGGAGAGTTACATTATTGCTCAGTAATATAAACATTTCATTTTGCATAATACAGGATGTAGAAGCTAATAACATCTCATTAGGAAATTTCTCATTGGCTTAGGAGATGTCGTTAATTTTTTTAAGTACATCTCATCACATTAGAAACCCTTTCCAATTAATAGCCTCAAAAAGACAGTGCAATATTAACAGTCTACACAGAAAGTTATTTATTCGTTCTCTCTTTCTTTCAAAATACCTATGGAAAACTCTTACCAGGATTTGGATGTTGGAAAGCTAGCTCTGTTTCCAGCAACACCATTCTCTATTGGGCCAGTAAGGGCTATGTCTACAGGCACTAAGCTCACACAAGCACGTAATTTTTTTCTGCTCTATTCCACAGACATAAAAATACCAAAACAATCTTGGAACACACACAAAATGGAAAAAAAAAAAAAAAAGATACTGTGACAACCTGAAATGTCAGCCATGGCAAAAGGCACAGTCCTATTTGATGCTGAGAGCACACTGATTGACACAGTATATGCCTTTTGGATTTTGTTTGAAATGCCAGGCACCGGTACGTTTAACATACATGAAAGTGGGAAATAATGGGAACACTAGGGGAGTTTAATTTCTGATAGTTGTAACAAAACTGCTTACGTTAGCTTTTGTTTGACTTGCATTTAATAACCAGAACAATATGGCTATGCTAATTGTGATCATTTAAAATCCTACTTCCTAGTAGGATCTCGTCTTTTCTGACAGGGAAATTCACAGCTCAGAACAAGGATAACTTTTGCCAATTACTGTGATTTTTGAAATTTTCTGGATGTTTCATCTGATTCTTCCATTATTTTAATAACTATTATTTCAGTATATTATTACTGCCTTACTCGACAAAAATAGATTTTTCAAAAAATCCATAAATAAAATCCCAAGTCAATAATACTACTGTTATCTCAACTTTAGGCTATGCCATTCCAGTACCTCCTCTGAGGCTCCGTGCAATACAACTGAGTATTTCAATTCTGTCAGTCTGAATTCAAAGAGACCTTTAAGCAACCTAAACCACCTAGGCAACCCAAAATGTTTTGTTTTTTTTTTTTTTTCAGCTTCATTTGTCTAAGATAAAGAAACACAATAGAAACAGAGATTTTGACTAATCAAGAAATCAGGAAAAGAATTTCCCTATAGCCTGGGAGAGGGAGGCTTCTGCCTCCCTAGGCCTGGAGACACCTTGTTTGTGGACCAACAGAGGAATATAGGAAAGGAAAAAAAAGACATATACAATGAAGAAACTTGTGAATGCAGTAAAGGACCTCCAATAAACAACATAAATACATGTATTGCCCATAAACTAGAAATAATTCTCAGCTACAGTACTTAATTGAATACACAATTTAGTTTACACCACGACAAATGTCAAAATTACTACTTGACTTTCAGAATAATAACCTTTATACTATGGGAACTGGGCTTTCTATTAAATCTGTAGTTATGTTGTTAAAAATTAAATGCTTCTGATATGAACAAGTGAGTGGATGAACACCATAAAAAGAAAACTTCAACATCAAGTGGAGTGGGGAACTAAAAAAGCTAAATCTTGTAAAGCTAAATATTTGACTATAAGATACTAATAAACAGATTTAACCCAACACTAGAGCAGCCAGCCTTAGAACAAAACAACCTACAGCTTTTAGGGGCTTCTCTTATTCCAGTATCCCCATAAACTGAGGGATTCAGCTTATTCAGCTAGCATAAGCACTCCAGGGCACCTGCTAAAAACAATACAGACATTCTTAGCTGCCAGTACAACATGACCTGCTGCCATTTTATGCTTTTCTGACAACTTGAAAATGCTATCCTGCAAAAAAAGTCAACCATTAGCCCAGAGCATACCACTTCTCTATGTTAACAAAAGGCTTACAATATCAGCCACACTTCCATCTATTTCCCTATTTCAGATAAGGTAAAGTAACTGGAAAAAAAAAAGTCTTTTTTTTCCTCCAATCACTACTTAAATATTTAATTTAGTTTTGTTAAATAAGGATACATTACTAAAAAGCATTTAAATAATTTTCTTGAAGTATGCATTTTCTGCATCTCTGCCAAATGTTTCATTGCTAGGCTGCACTAAAAACCTTTCACATTGATCAAAGACTGAATACTTGCCTTGTACAATTTCCATTCAATAAAAAATCTGAAGGGATACTTTATAAATGAGTCCAAAGAACAAGAATGATGAACATGTCTAAAGAAAATGAGTATTTCCTTATTCAAGTCATAGACAACCCCTCACCCCTTGACTAAATAAAAGTCAGATTTAATTGGGAGACAGACAGTAAACAGTGAGGTTGCTTAGGTACACATTACAGAACGCAATAAAAGTGATAAATTTTAATCCTAATTAATATGAATTTACACAGGGCATATGTAACCAACACTTAACCACATTCAGTCTTGGAGGATCATTTATATTTAAGTCAATGATGCATCTTTAAGACATTGTGTTCGAACAATTTTTATGCTTTGAAAAGCAGATGAAATGCGGCTTTTACTAAAACTCCATTTATCTTATTCTGTAACTGAAGGCCTGGGAATCAAGATGAAGCCCAAAAAACACCTTTTATGTTAATAATTTAAAAATTTTGACCTCTTTCTAACCTCACAGATATGTAGGTAAGAACTCTAATTCACTGTATCATAACTAGAGATCTGTTTTCCACTGAAGAAGTCCTCATTGCTCTCTTTCATCATCACTAGAGACACCATGTGAATTCCCTTCCTGTCAATCAGGCCTGAAGTTAAAGTATCTTTTCTCATTCACCATTTTCCCTAGCTCTTCCCATCTAATCCGCTTCTTCAGATCATTTCTTCGTAATCTTTTTAAAATCAGGAGTTTTCTATTTACTGACATAGGCTTATCTGTCTCTCGTCTCAAGTTGTGATTACTGCAAAATTCTTTAGTCTACTTTTGAAAAGGAAAAAAAAAAAAAGAGGTACAATGCTGAAATGTAGGGATTTTTTGTGCTACATGATGGAACACCCTCAACAAACAAGTTGATGGTACAGCCTTTGAAAGGTAAGTGCTTTAATCAGAGAGCTGTTAGTTAATATTTTCTCTCCCTCTTCCCTTGTGATCATCCCTGTCTGTGCACATTTAGGTTCATTTCGAAATGCCTGCTGGACTGAACTTCTAGGAAGGACTTCTGCTTTCCCTGCCCTGTCATTCCCCCCATCATATGAGTACGTGCTAGGAGCACTCAGTCCTGCAGCAATAAATACAGTCCTAGGGACATATGGAAAATGAAATGAACTTTTTATTCAGTGAAGTTTAGGTATGTTACCCACCAAAGGTGCTGGATGAGTAATTTCAAAGTGTTCAAGCCCTCTTCTCTCTAACTCCACTTCTGGCACCAAAGTCTTTTAAAAAGATCTGGGCCTTGGAATGCATATGAAAAGTATGCAACAGTAGAGAGGTTGTGTTCTCTCTAAGAGTGTGAAGCCAATGTTAACACAGATTAAAAAGTCAGAGGAGTTTTATGATCTGAGTTCTTATCAAGTAGTGAAGAAGGATATGTGGTTATAAGATCAGTAACATCCTGAAATGACAGGAAAAAACTGTTCATAGGCTCTTCAAGTGAAGAAAGATGTCCTTGCACAGTCCTCCTCCCAAGCACAGAAGAGTCAAAAATGTTGATGCCTGGAAAAGCTCAGAAAAAGCTTAAGGAGAGCCCTTAGCCAGCAAGAGTTTGTAACACCCTTCTAGTTCCACTAGAAACCACTTGGCACACTGGTTTGAAACTGGGCATCCACTCCCCCAGGCGAACCCTTGATCTTCTGTACATTTTCTATACCTGTAATTTTTTACTTGTAATTTTAAAAGGCACTTACTTACACTTACAGCAACTGTATTTAAATTTCTACCGTGGTTTGTTGGCAAGAATAGGAAAACAGCCATCAGCAATTGTTACAGAGAAGACCAAGTCTTCATAATCATACAACAGTAGATAACTCAAATAATTCAGCAGACCTATACTGATTTATACTATCTGAGATTTGATCAATAGTCTTTAAAAGACAGTGATGGTTAAGACATTACCTCCTGGACTTTTTCTGATGATTTATCTTATTCCAGAGATATCAACTCAATGATATCTTCCACTTCAAGAGTGTAACATGCATTACTTCAAACTGTCGGAAGAAGCAATTTTACAATGTGATTGAACCTTGCTGATCTTGTGCACTCTTCAGTAATTACATTAGTTCCTGTAGGCAGGCAATGCACCCAACACTGACAGCACATCACAGATCATAGTGTCAGTTGATTTGAAAAACAAATAAATAAATGAAGTACAGGGTAGAAGTAAAAGATAATTTTGATGTGACAAAAAATACCTGTGCTTAGTCAGTTGTGTATAAAAAAAATAGCATATATATCACCTGCATTATGAAACTACAAACCAAGAAAAAACATACATCTTCTTGTTTTGAAAGAGTGGTAACTATAGAAATATTTATTTCTATAAATATTCTCAGTAAATATACTCAGTTTGTTCACTGCAAGATGTACAGCGAGATCAAAATCTTAGCCTATGGAGATGGTATAAGCAAGAACATAAGCTGTTCTTAAATATGAAAAAAAATCACTTTAAAAGAAGAAAAATGAACAATAACAATCAGTAGAAGTTAATGGAAGCAGCTTATACTGCTTATGGCACAGAATATTTTCTCCTTTTTTCGGCTGCGTACAAAGAAACAATTCAATAGATCATTGTAATAGTTAGGATAAAATAATAATGAAATTCAAAAAATTTCATGAACACCTTCAAGTTCAGTGTAGGAGTGCACTAGCTGAACTAACAAACCATTCATTGCAACTCAGTCAGCTCTGAGAAGGTCATCCACTGATGAAGAGAACAGGTTGTTCAGTGGAAGCAAGGTTTCCAAATAATCTAGAGAAATTTACATTTTGAAATAGATCATTTGATTATCATTATCACTGGTGATTTATGTGTTAAAGTGTTCTTGGCCCACAACAAGTATTCAAAATGAAAGTGTGACTGCATCCCATTTTTACTATAACTTTCATGCTTCATGGAAGTTTTCATCAAGCTTTCAGCTTTACTGTGTTTGTTTTGTATGCAGTTATCAGTTTTGTATTATCCACAAACATTTGTGTTGCCCATACCATCTTATAACAGTTTTACATAGATATTTTTAAACATTGTGAGCCATCATCATTACATTGATCATCTAGCCATGAGTCATTCACAACACAATGCACAGAAATGTGCTTATTCTCCCGCCCAGTGTAGTTTCTCCTATACAGACACACCGCCTCCCCCCTCCCAGTTTGTACACGAAGCATGTTTTTTCAGGAAACAGAGATAATCTCCATTTCACACAACTATTAATAAATAGTAGAGCTCAATGCCCTAGTTGGTAAAAAATTATTTCAACTTCAAAACTCAAATGCTCCACCTCACATCAGAGGAATCACTGCCTCTCAATACAAGAAGTTCTGTTTGATGAGTAGTTAAAGACTGCAATTCTCAAGTCATAAAGCAGACAGACATAACAACCCAACTCTAGTAATTTAGCTGTTTCTTCATTTTGCCGTACAGAGCCAGGCATTCTGCACAGATGGAGACTTTGCCTTAGTTTATTTTAAAAAACTAGATGGCTTTGCCCAGAAACCAGTAAAATTAAGCCAGCTGTGTATTTGTACCCAAAGAAAATGCACACATTGGGTCTGCATAGTATGGAATGTGAATGTTTGGCAAGAAATCTAAAGTTTAAAGACTAGTAACTGTAATCAACTATATCCATCTCAATGTCATGCAATACACTGGAGATCCATTCATACACCATAATTCCAGCATAAATATGCAAAAGCAAATACTATTTTCATCTCATAGGAGATGAAAACTTCAAAAATTGATGACAGTCAAAACTTAAGTTTCAGTTGGTGAAGTAGAAATGACTTTGTGATGGCATCCATACTGCAGAATGGTGGAAGGAACCTCTGGAAATCGTTTAGTCCAACCTCCCTTCCCAAAGCAGGTTGTTCACAATGGTGTCCATGCTGAATTGAAGGTAATTAAACCCCAAGAGGGTTAAAGAGTACACTCTCCTCATATTTTTACAGGAGAATAGTGATAGGAAGAGTCATGACCCCCGAGAGGTTTTCAAAGGTTCAAAACAAACGTGAAATTTGAATTAGAAGAACAGCCCCTGACCTCATCCCATTCCCATCCCCAAAAACAAGTATCAAGACACTGTAATAGGTATCACAATTTTATAAGAGAAAATGTCATAACTCAAATTCCATAAGCCTTGTATATTATTTTCCAGGGTATTCTTAAAATAACACTGCAGTAAACCTGCTTAGAAGTCATGGAGCAGCATACACTAAGACATTATTTCAAAAAATCTTTAGAAATAAAAGTCAGGCACACTCAAGCCACTTACAATAGCTAATGCCAAACTAAAATTAATAACAAAAGTAGCATGTTTCTCAAGAAAACGGACATACTTCACCAATAACGGGTGCCAAAAGGCATACACACACACTCATGCCAATTTCCTAGACACAATTTTAGCCTTGACTTATGTTTCTTTCACAGAAAGAAAAGCTGAAATATTGTCTCAGTTGGATAAGCTCACTACTGTCCAGTTCAGTTTTATTTTCCCCTCTGATACTTTAGCTGAACTTTAGATTCATGCTGGATATACATTCAGATCACTGATGAGCAGTTATTCTAGTTCACTTTCTAGAACTTCCCACAAAGGAAGGAAAAAAAATAAATGGATGCTATGATATTAAACATTGTGCAGAGAACATGCTTATCCTATTCCTTATTGTGGGTAAAACAGGAGAAAGGTCAGAGAATGAAGAGCTTAAAGGAAAAACTAGCTCTTCATTACACAACATGATTATATCATACCTGTTCTAAACAAAAGTTCTTCAAGGAAGGGAGAAAAGGCGGAGGAAAAAAAGCCAAGCCAGTTTCCTCCTTGCTAGTTTAACTGACTTGACTTCAGAACACGTGTGCTATGTTCAAGGTAAACCAAGCTACCCCATAGCAAATTGGTGGTTCATTTTCATAAGTATTAGTTAACTACAGTTGTCATTATTCTCAACCAAGTTACTATTAACCTTTTAAAATTCAATCTACTAAATGGAGACATAATAACATGCTGGAGAGTTTAATCTACTGCTGCCTAGCAACGTAGTTTAAACGCAAAATGCTTTATGAAAATGCTACTATGATCACTATATTTTTCTATAAACCTATGTATGTATTTGATCTCTTTTTAAGTGTGTAGCAAACATTTACAGAACTCTAATAGAATTGATCACTATGTTTTGAATTTGTGAGTGTTTTAAAAGAAGAAGGAAAGGAAAGGGTCATCAGCGTCATTGTGCTACCCATCTTTCAGCAGAAGTGAAAGTTGTGAAGGACTTTCCCTTCTTCAGCTTTCTCTTTATAGCGTTATTGGAAAGCCTGTCTTTTTGTTTAAATGAATTTCCTTTTAATCTCCTTGAGCTGCTGGATAGATGAAGCCTCTAAAAAATTCAGGATAACACTTTAATTGTGAATTGATCTGTTTTTGTTTCAGAAGGCTGGGGCCCTCCATCCAGGGGAACACACTATCTTCTCAAAGTTGCTTTTCATACAGATAATGAATTTGCACATTCGTTTTCTATCATATTATTCCTTAATGGAAATGCATGTCTTAAACAACAGTCTACTTTTTGTATTGGTTTGTTCCTGGCAACATGCCAATAAAACCTGCCAAAGTCAGTGTGAAATATTTACTGTCTTGAAATTTTTAAATTTCCTAAAGGAGTTTTGGAAGCTTATGTAGGAAGTGTTACTATGTTAGAGAACTAAAACATATGTAGTCCTCATTATCAAAATTCTGAATTAACACAATATATTGACAGACGTAAGAAAATTCCCCATTGGTTTTTAATGCAAAGTTAATACTGGAACAGTGTTATGGCTATGCAATCTTTAAAACAGACACGTAACTCATTAGTGCCAAAGTAGAGGAAATTATCTATCTAGTGTGGTGCTGAATCCACATAGCCTATTTGCCTTTGGCTCTTTGGTTATGAGATCTGGCATCAGTTGGATTATTTCACCTAATCCATCATTAGCTTTCATGTGTCCTATATACTGTGCAACAAACCTAAATTTAACAAACCCAACTCCCCATCAATTACCACACTGAATATATTACATGTCAGCACAGAGCATGAAGATTAGACATGCTGCATTACATCTTTCTTTGTGAAATGTCAATATTTTTAGAGCACTGTTAACGTTGCTAACTCCAACTGTAACAAATGTTCCTTTCCATTGTGAGGAGGCACTAAAGCCCTGACCTTTGCTATTTACATACAACACAGAGCTACTAAATAAAACGAAAAACATCAAAAGACTCAAAGATGCATGAGAGATCCCAATAACAGCATGACAGTCACATTTCTTTTTTTTCTTTTTTTTTTTTTTTTTTTTAATTGCCTTAGTTGCTTGGCCAGTGAAATACTGGAAGGCGACCTAATTTGTTTTCCTATAATCCTGCAAATAAACATTACTAATGTAGATTTAACTTTCTCTCTGCACGTACACAAAGCACACAGAAAGGTTACTGCTTACTTACAACAAAAAATAATCATACTGCTGCTGTGTTAGTGTAGCATCCTTACTTACCAGTCTTCCACAAATACACAGATGAAGTTTGAAATTCACTCTGTGCCCGAGCGTCCCAGGCTCCCACCAGCAGAACCACAAGAACTCCCACGCAGCGGGCTGGCACAGCACAAACCCTCGGACCATGGGGGAAAGCAGCGCTCCCCTTACTCAACCCCATGCCTCCTCCAGCAGCCTGCTCCCACATCCAAAGCCTGCAGCACAACCGTGAAACCTTCTTCAAATAATATTCCCCTCTTCAGAATTTCTTCATGGGGAGATGCGGACTGGAAAGCTCTCTCCTGCTATTGTGCATGCCAGTTGAAAAGGAAAAACTGTTTAACACTAGGGAACAATAGAGTCCTTGCTCGCTCTTGCTGCAGCGGCTGCTGCTAGTATGGTTGCTACTCCACGCTCTTCCATTCAGCGGTTAGTTGCAGTTTTCCATCAGCTAAAAGAGAGACAGCTGTCCGCAGGGGGCTCCAGCTGACTGAGCAGGTTATCTTGCGCTGAGAGGCGGCAGCAGTCATTTACACCAGCTGGAGAGAGCGAGAGACAGAACAGGGATGAGGAGAAACACAAATAACCCAGTGCTGTAATCTCAAGGCAGAGAGTGACTGTGAAAGCCTGGTTTCCCAGACATCTCTCACTGGAATATCCCAGATGACACACATTAAGAAGAAAAGAAATCATCATCAGGATGTGCTTCAGAAACACAAGTTGTACAACCAGAACAGATATTACCAGAGCAATATATATTAATTAGGAAAGCATCAGACACTTGTCCTGATAATATATATGCTGCATTAACCATTTTGTAAACAACAAACAATAAGTGATTACTCATGCATTAAATAGACTTTTAAGTCTTCACAAAGGGAAATGAAAGGAAAGAAAAACATAACTTTTCTTGTGTATTTATCAAATCCAATTCAGGTAATAACACACAGTTGTCTGCTGTGTATGGAGGTGTAAGCGCACTATCTCTGTGGTAGAGAAAGTCTGTGTGTAATATATAATGCAAAATAACATCCTTTGCTACCCAGCAAGTATGTATACACATATATATGCATAAATGTCAACTATGTAATTTAGAATAATTTGAAGATCAAGTTATCAATCACTTTTAAAGCATGTACTGAGTTTTACATATGAAAGAATTCAGGATACATTAGGCTGTCGTGATGATACAAAAACGTGGAGAGAGACAAAGCTTTTAAAATAGGCATCTTTATCTCTCCCACCCACTGCCCAGTGAACAGATGCAATAACAAGCCTAAAGATCAGGTTTCAGACATCTATAAACTGCAAAGCAAATGAGATATTTTCAAGAAAACTGCTACCATATCCAAAATGTTCCATTCAAAGTGCAAGCAGCTACAGAAACATGCTGTAGGAACACAGGATCCAGAGTTTTAAAAGGACAGAGCTATTGTTGTTTAAAGAAACCTTCAGTGAACCTCTCTTGGGACGGCTGTCATTTTGCACAACCTTCCCAGACTCTGCCTTTTCACATGCATTAGATTAAAATCAGCCATGATCAAGTAATTCCCAAGTCCTTGCCTGTTTAAATATTCTGACATCAGAGCAAATTAGCAATGTTGAAGGTTGCAAATTTGTCTTTGTTTACTTTCCACTCTGTTACGCCTCTAAGAGGGAATTAAAGGCTCAGGGAGCTCTAGCACTGTGAGGCTGTGATTAAGAGAGATAAGCAAGTGTGGATTACTGTTCTTCAGCTGTTGAAAAACAGGCAACAATCAGGAGATTATAGGTTGATAAGGGATACATAGAAAGCCACGATCTTAACAAATTTATAGCATCCTTACTTGCAACCTCAGCTAAAGCACTTCTAGAGATACATTTTATTTATTTCTGCTACATCATACTGCATTCACCTTAGGAAGCATGGAAACCCCTTCATCCTGTCTTTTGCTGACTTGGACTACTAAAACAAAACACTCTCTGAGTTTATAGAAGTACAGCAATTCCACAGGAAAATTTAGGTTAAGTTATTCACATGTGCATTGCTTTACATGATACATAAGAATATAAGAATAAGAATACACTTGAAAAACTTAAAAATAATCCCATCTTCACAAATTTATGAAAAAAAGAAAAAGAAAAAGAAAAATTATTTCCAGTTATTAAAAAAAAATCCACTCTGAGTTTAAGGGCTTAAAAAGTCTTAAGACCATCAGGAAATCTGTAGCAATAGCTTTATTGACTTGCATAGTTACAATAAGATATATATAACATATACTTCTTTGAAGAATTAAGAATAAAACCCTTGGCTTTTTAACTGGAGTTCCACACCAGGGGAAAAGTTACATTTATGGGTTGACTAGGGGAAAAGGGACCTTTTCAGAGTTATTGATTGCAATGTATTCTATCTAGATTTTTTATGAACGTCTAAAGAAAGCCTCTGAAAATATTTTGTACATGACTCAGATCATCCGGAAACATCATCAGAAAACAGATCATCCATGCAGTTGGCACAATGAATCAAAGTGGGTTTTGACAGCAGAACAAAGCAGTATCATGTGAGGGTGAATACACATACACAAACACTCAAATGGTTTATATTTATGCAATAACAGGACCACATACTTTAAAAAAAATAGTGAAATATAGATGATTAAAACTCATATTTGTACACTACTTTTAATGGTTTTACTGTGCTTTTTTTTTTTTTTTTTTTTCCTGACAAAAACCAATAACCTATGGACAAGTAATTTCATTTTCATTCATTTTGGTGACAAGCTATGATGCATTTAAAACTGTTCAGAAAAACATCAAAGGGAAAGAACAGAGGCATAATTGGGAAAATTAGGGATTCCTGAAGAGCTGTCTTTGGTAAACACTCATTTCTGAGTGCATCATTTCTGCAGCCCAAACAGTCTTCTTTCACTTGGAGCAGGAAAAGATCAGTGAAAACACAGGCCAAAAAAGGTGGATGCCTGGAGATACACTAACCTATCTGCAGGAGTTAGACTTCAGGCATAAGAAGCAGCATATACAGATTGCAAGCTTCAACTTCTATTAACATGAATAATCCAGAGAGCTGCTGGTATCCTTTTCCACCCCAGTGTGCCCAACATGCTCTTACGTACTTCCTATTTGCTAGAGTAGATGAAGGGCCACCCTCACAGTTAATAATGCAGCCACTATTTCCAGCCCACGCTGACAACCCACATTCTAATACATATCTAAAGCTCATAAATTACCAGTTGTTTGTGGTTTATGCATTCCCAAAATAAACATTTAAGTACTTCTGAAAAGAAACCTCTAGACAAAGCATAAAAATAAACTGCAATCAACATTAGTCTCTGTATCTGTAGTAACATATAGTATTGTCAGTGCTGTACCTTGGAGCATCAACATATGGGTCTCAGTAGACCTGTATTCATATACATTTATTTATCTGAGGCACTGAAGCTATGTTGAGTCTGTAAACTGCTCTCTCAAGTGATTGACACATTAGCACTTTTTTACTTTCTAGGGAAAAGTGGCTAATCTTAAAGACTTAAAAGAAAACAAGGTAGAGTTAGTCAGAAAATATTGGAATTATTTTGTTCATGTTTCCTAGAATTAAAAACTTGGAGGATGACAAAACAAACATATCGTATCTTTTATTTAGTGAAAAGAGAAATGAAAACAAGATACAAATTTCATAGCCGCTGGGTATGAAAAGCTGCCTGCCAAGCAGAATCATCCCGCTAGTAGTAGTGTATTCCTGCGCTAGTAGGCAGTCGCATTTCATAAACCTGTCTCTGTGAAATGCCATGAATAAGTGCTTCAGGATCATCTTATGTTCTATCCTGAAGACATTGTATTTCTACACATACTGGACAAAGTCAAAGAGCATAGAGAGAGCAAGGCATACATATGGTACATTGGCTTCTAGGCTCAACATTCAATAAGGGGTGTGTCCAGCATCACTTTTGTCCACCTTTAACTTTGTAGGCTCTGCGTAAGCCAGCAGTTCTTAGTAAAGCTTCAGTCTCCATTCTTCTAGATCCATAAATGTTTATAGATAGAAAATTCTATAGTTTTCTCCCTCTAAATCTTCTGGCTGTGTGAATACTAGAATACCTGAAAAAATCACCCAAATTCTAGAGAATGAAAAGTGTTTCATTTCTTATGTAGGAAATCCAAATTCCTCCTTAACTGAACTCATTGGAATTTATATCCAAGAAGACTTTCCCCCTTCACTTAAGTATGAAAAGGACAAGTGTTGCCACAGACAACTAAGCTGACTATCTCCCTAGAAAGAGCTCTAGAGTTAGAATCACAGAATATTCCAAGCTGGAAGGGATCCACAAGAATCATCAAGTCCAACTCCTGGCTCCACACAGGACCACTCAAAAAACAGACCATATATCTGAGAGCGTTGTCCAAATGCTTCTTGAACTCCAGCAGGCTCAGTGCTGTGAACCACTCAGTGCTGGGAAGCCAGGGGAGCCTGTTCCAGTGCCCAACCACCCTCCTGGTGAAGAACCTTTTCCTAACACCAGCCCGATCCTCCCCTGTCCCAGCTACATGCCATTCCCTCAGGTCCTGTCACTGTCCCCAGAGCTCAGCGCCTGCCCCTCTGCTACCCTCCTGAGGAAGCTGCAGGCCACCGTGAGGCCTCCCCTAAGCCTGCTCTGCTCTGGGCTGAAGAAACCAAGTGACTTCATAACTCAAATGTCCTGCCCTCTAGACCCTTCACTATTTTCATAGTCCTTCTTTGGATGCTCTCTAATATTTTCATGTCCTTCTTATTTTGTGGTACCCAAATGTTCAAACGGTACTCAAGTTACAGCAGTACAGAGTAGAACAGGACAATCACTTCCTTTGATTGGCTAACAGGACTGTACCTGATACACCCCAATGTGTGGTTGTTGAGTTTCTTACAGATAACACCAATCTGATAACAATTTCCAAAAAGCCCCCTACATTTTTACCATACTGATCTGGTTCAATCACTATATTAGGAGACCCTTGGCTATTTCTACTTTATGGGATGGAGTGGGCCCTTGGATATATCCACTGCACTCCCACACAGTGCACTGTATGGGTCTCACACCTGAATTTTAAAGAAAGTATTAGAGGTGGCATGTTCCCTTTCATGCTTGTTTATTTTACAAGCTTCATCAACTAAACATTCCAAAACAACAGCTCAAATGAACTTATATTCTCTATATACCCCTGAATAAATTCCCTTGCCAAAATTCCTAACTCTGCATTTTTATAGGAACCTGACTTTCTTGCAGATATTTTACTACAGACAGAAATGTATTTAAATGATTCTCTTGAGCTGGGATCTTCAAGAATTTTAAAAGATTTTCAGAACTCTGAGCCAGAATAAGATGTACAGGGTTCTTTAGGTTTTCCTGTGGAGTTTTGAGCATTTATCAACACACTCAGTAGTGGTCTATTATTTTTCTTCATATGAAAGCAAGAGAGCATAGTCAGGGAAGCCACAAAAATATGCTAAATGTGAACAACCTAAATATATATATATATTTATATATATTGCAATGCATATATGTTGTAACATACTTAATTTCTCAAAATATAGTATCTGCATAACTTAACTCCCAAATAAAATATATGTTGTGCAAAACTTGAAGCTGAAAAAAAATTATTCTTTAGGGAGCCTAAACATCTGGCCTCTAGGTGTCACACTTGTCCATGTCATAATACACTATTTATGGATTTCTTATTCTTTCATAGCAGATAAGAGACCTTAATTTTATACTTTCAAGGAGTGATATTATGAAATATTCTCCTTTCAAACTTGTAATTAAAAAACAAAACAAAACAACAACAACAAAAAAAAAAAACAACAAAAAAAACCACAAACAACTTTCATAAAAGAAAACCTTGTTTTTAGAACATGAATAAAGACTCTACTTGCATGAATGCACAAGCAGCAAACATCTCACACAGGCTTTACAAATGCTTAGTTTTTATTAAGGAAAATAAATGATGCTTGGCCAGATTGCTCTCTTTTTCTTTTTGTTGTTGATGCTGTTTATTTTTAAATCTAGTTGAAATCTAGTCCATAGGTCAAAGTTTGCTTAGCCAATCCTTTTTTTTTTTTTTTTTTTTTTTTTTCTGCAGTGGCAAAAAGATACAATTTAGCTATTTATTTATTTATTTTTGTACCGCTGTTCTTGAGTAGCTGTCTTTGTTTGGCCGAAAACCTGTCTGTTATATTTTTCATTGATTCCTTTGGTAGGTGATTATCAATACCCCCAGCCTGGAATGTTCACGTAAAGAAACTATTCTTTGTAAAAAGGAACATATTAACATACCACAAGGATGTATTACCAAGAACTGCTTGCTAGAAGATAAAGCTAGAGAACTGCAGAAGGTCAGTCAGACTAAATGAACTAGTTCTACCTTTTGGCCCTAAGCACTGTGAATGAACGTTTTCCTTTCTTCCCAGATTAAATACGTTCCATCTTCAGACTGCATGAAGCAGAACCTTTGCAAGTACAAAACTGGCTGTTAAAGTCTCTGTGAAGTTCCCTACCATGAATTGCCGTCTCTATCAAGAATTCAAGCTCTGAAACTTTTCTCATCAATTCTCTTTAATATCATCTGGTGCAGCTTGCCTATTAGTAGGAAAACATAGTGTGAATTTTTCACTAGAAAATCAACTGCATTGATATGGTAGCTTGCTGGAAGAGATTTTGAGTGTGTTTATATTCATCCAGAATTGGATGTAGTAATCCTTCATACATGAATTTTCTCTTGCAAAGATCATACATACAAAATAATTCTAATCATACTTAAAATCTACAAACAAAATACCAATTAGAGTTTGTAGTGAGGTCTGCATCACTACTCTCTCTCAAATATATTAATATTTTTTTTAAGACTGACAAATTCATAGTTTCATAATAACTTATAAAGGATAAAAATAAGAAGTAGAAAAGGAAAAAAAAATATATATATATATATTTTCATCCTTGTCCCAGTCATTTTAAAGTAATGATTGTCTATCTTCTTCTTTTTTGATTCTTTGGGGGAGAAGTTTGAAATTTGCTTCTGCTAAGAGTGGTCAGTCACTTCTCATCACAACCTCTGAAATCTGCAGTCAGTTAGAACCCATTTTGAAATTGTGTACCAGTATGCACAGATAGAATCAGTGTTCTATCACCAAGCACATTGCACTAAGCTTTCACACAGAAAACTAAAAGGCAAGACTTTAAATGGGGCTTTCCAAGTCAATTCTATTCCTCTAATGTGTGCACATACTTTTTGAATTTGAGTTTCTAAAGTCAATAGGATCAATGTCAGCTAGCCCCTTTGCTGACATGGACCTGTGCTGAAAATAAATAACCTTATCCAGGCAGTATGTTCACTGGAGAAAAGTAACAGTTAAAACTGATAGCTGTAAGTGCAAATAAGTAGAATATACACAGTACTTGAAATGCAGTCAGGGAGATTTCAAAGACAATGGTGAGGTAAGTATTGAAATCCCTGGCAAGGGGAACAGAAAGACAGAGAATGGAATAAACAAAGAAAATCAGTGCCCAATATTGCTTTTGAAAATCCTCTCCAGGGACAGCTTAGTAATTTGCACATACCAAATCACCTTTAAACAAAAGCCACCTTCAGTCAATTTTAAGCCTTTTCTCCTTATTAAAATGCTATTGATTGATCATTCTTCATCTAAACGTTTGACAAGCCAATTTCCATTTTCTAGGAGGGAAACATTGGTCTTCTTTTTCAAACCATAAATCACTCAAACATTCTGTTATCAATTCTCAAATTAGTTAAATTATACAAATTAATAAGAAAATTAAATAAGACTGCATTTAAAAAAAAAATAAAAAATCAGCCCATATGTTTAATGGCTTCCAGAAGTGGATGGGTCCAGAAGCACCAACAAAAACAATATAGTTGGAAATAGCTTTCAATGATTTGTTAACTTCTTAAGAGTTTCAATTTAGCTGGCCAAAAGTACAGCTGCGTGTTTTGTGCAGGCATAACCAGATCAATAAACAAGAGGAGTATAACTTCAAGAAACTGGTTAAAGCATTTCACACCATTTTGACATGATGTGAGGTTTAAGCCATATTAAATTAATGATCATGTTTCAGCTGTGATTTACTAACAAACCAAGCTCTAAGCTAGAACTGTTATGTAATTAGCCATCATATTTAGTAGCACCTTATATGGTAATTATAGTACAAAAGAAACAATCTGAGAATAAATCCTTCCATCTTTAGCTTTATACAAAAGATTTACAAGGGTATTCCATCTGTCACAATTTGAATTGTATAGTTGTGCTTTAACTAGAGGTTCAAAAGGACACCTATTCCTACTGGCCAATCTTCCTATTGAAAATTTTAGGTCACTGAAGTCAACTCTGTAGCAAAATACAATATAAAAACTAAATCTAAACAAGGGAGGCAACAAAAATATTGAATTATAAGACTGTATTAATGATAACATGATTCTATTTCAAACCATTTCACTATTTAATCTTGAACATGGATAACTAGATCCAAAATGCTGAGTTGTATCAACAAAATCTCCCTATTCCTCTAAGGAATCAGGAATCCTCTAAGGAATTAGGATTCCTCTAAGGAATCAGGAATCCTTCCTGATCTTTCTTCCTCCTCCGCTGTTGCAGCAGTCTCCTCTCCTACACTCCATTGCTGCAGCGTTTCAGTGGCAAAAATAAAGCAGGTAGCCAAATCTATGCAAGTGAGATAGGTGACATCACAACTACATATAATTGGATTTTATTCATACAGACTACAAAGCACATTCTGCACGCTACAGAAAACTTTTCTCTAAATTATCAGCATTAGTGTTAAAATTAGAGCTTCACTATGGGGGATCAAACCAAGCTTAAGGTGATGTGACACTTTCGGGATGGGAAAAAAAATAATCATTAAATTGGCACCATTGTTCTTACCTATGGCGACAAAAAGACATTACCAGTTTTCTCCAATCACTATTATACTTGCATCACCAAAAAGGAAATAAAAAGATTTCCGATTATCTGTTAGTGGCAACTCTGGTACTTCCACAAGTTGCTCCCATGAGACTCAAAACTAACATTGGTCTAAATAAGTGACAGTTCTGTAATCTCTGCAGGATATATGACAACTTATATTGCTCACTGAAGGAAGAAACAGGATGGAGGAGATAAAAAGAACAAGGAGTTTTCTCAATGATTGTCCTATTACTGAAGTAGTGTAGAAACATACAAAGCAGATGGCTCTTGATCAGAATTGAATTCACTTGCTACCACACAACTAGATGAGTTGAGCATGACTTCCCTGGGACAAAAACTTAATCTACACATATGAAGTAGGGTGGGCTGTGCTCAGAAAATGAAGCACTATTAGCACTATTGAACCGCAAACAGCAATATTTGAATGACGCAGAGTTTAGGTTAAAACAAACAAAGAAACAAACAAACAAACACTGAATTCAGGTAAAGATTCAAGTTTTCCAGTACAAAAAAAAAAAAAAAAAAAAAAAAAAAAAGCACATGTAACACATAAAGCAGAAAAAATATTAGAGAAAACATTATAAACAACCTGCTTCGTAGACCTTGGTGTACGACTGCATGTTCAAACACCCCCTGATCATTTCAGTTCTTCCTTCTTCTTACAGACATATAGTTGTACCCATAACATACACAGAAGTTTGCCCTTATTTTATTGTCTAAAGAAAGAGTTTAATTATTTTATGCTGTTGAATGCATGCTAAATACTGAAACTTGCTGAAAAGCAGGGCACACTGTACCTCACTTAGGCTGATTTACAGTTCAATAAATTACACTTCTGTACAAGGTTGCTGTAGAGTATTACACTGACAGAATTCAGAAAAGAAATCCCTTCATTATGTCAAACATTTAAAGATGCATACGCCTACCATACGTCCCCTCTCTCTGTCAATAACTGGTTTACTGGCAACCAACCAGAAATACTGATTGATTGCTAATCTTGTGAATCATATGTTTTCAATGTAAAACTTAACTATATTGAGTTATCTAAACTACCACGATCTCTTACGCAAATTACCCTAGATTTTGTTATAGGCAGTTTGGCAGGGCTTCTTCTAAGCTCCTAGCCAAGATTTAATTTTCATTTCAAAAAGACACTGGGAAAGTGCACTGTGGGTTCCTAGCCTCAAAAAAAAAAAAAAAAAAAAAAAGCCTCAAAAGTCAAGACTTCTGACTTCATGTCCTAATTATATAGGTGAATACATAGTTTTCACAAAGGAAAATAAAACATATCTTGGATCTTTGGAGGAATGGAGGACGTCCATCTACTTCTTTATTACAGATATGCAAAAAAAAAAAAAAAAAAAAGTTGTTATTGCTTTGTTCAAGATAGAACTTCTTATTCCCATCAAGCACTAGAAAAGTGTAAAGTTCATTAAAATATGAAAAGGGAATAGCATTTTTATTGCATTCACATCTTCAGAATATAATTCAGAAACCTAGTCTCAATTTTTCCTCTATTCAAATAAAGTTCTATTTTTAAAAATGTGCAAGAATTTTATTTTTCATATTCTCTTTCACATTGCTATCCTTATGTTAACCTGCAATTTCAAGTACTGATTTTCAGATGCTAACATAATGAAATGATCCCAAATAGTTTTCTTTGGTTTTGCATAATGGAATACAAAAGATTGTATTCATTTGATTTCAGAATGGACCATTAGCCACTGTAGTCTTAAGCCATTAAATGAAAGAACTTGAAATCAAACAATAAATAACCCTAATGCATACCTCTAAGCAGTAAGTAATTAAAATAGATAGTAAACATTTGCTTTATTGTTTGTTTTTCCTTCTTAAATTATGATTTTTGCAACAGTTCTTTAAATGGTTTTCATTTTAACTGCATTGCAAAAATGAGATCATATTCATTCTATGCTCTTCATTAACTCAACTGATGGTGTTTTAATTCCTGCAACTTACAAAGCCTAGTGTTCCTTTTGCAATTCAGCATAGCTAGTGTGTGTTAAGAATAATTAGCTTCACTATGGAAGAACAAGTGATTTCTTTGCAAAATACAAACACTGCTTTTGACAAAGATTATTATTAAACTTTCAAGGTATTTCTTTTCCTGCAGTAATTTTATTTTTAAGAAACTTTTCTGTACCCCAGTTTCCCTAATGAAATAAAAACCCACGTTGTCTCTGATGGTAAATACTTTCAACATATCTAGAAGAAGATCAGAAAGGATACTTAATGCAAGGTTTTTGTCTGATGTACCAAAATACTTCAGCTTTATTATAAACAGTGAATGCAGTTTAAAAGACTAAGGGTTAGTGAGAAAGACAGTATCATGGAATTTCATTACAAATTATTATACTGTGATAATGTTTTGCATAAGACTTGCCATGGAAAGCCAAGCACCACACCTACAATTTAGCAGGCATGCTGTCTTAACTTACACAGATATATAGCCAAAACTGAACAGTCACACTCTCACACGAAATTATTCTACTCATCCATTTTCAGAATTACAACATAGGATCCATGATGTGACCCCTTGAAATTTGCAGTTATGTTAAAATAATAAATAATGAGTTGTCAGTGAAGCATCTTGACCTTGCCTTGATCAAGAGCTGAGTATAAGCCATAGCTAAAAGGCAGTGCAACCCTGATACTGTCAGTAGCTGATTTGATCAGTGGTCTGTAGCTCTTTGGCTAGCCCCTCAACACACAAATATGGGTGATAGAGGAAGATTGGTTAGAGGTCTAATGCCATGTTGAACTGCTGCCCAGAGCCTGAAACAGGTGTAAATGAATATTGCATTCTGTACACTTTGTACACATTCTGTACACTGAATACTACATTCAATACATTTTGACCCAGTTTACCTGTGCCAAACCACTGCAGTGCTAATTGGGATAGGTCTGTTAACTTTCTAGATATGTCTACTTACATGTGCAAGAAGCTTCCCTGACACAGTCCATCCCTACTTGCTTGGTCCACTAACAACTTGAACACAATATCACCACATTGTTTGGTGTACAACTCCCCTTCCCACCATCACAACACAGTTAGAATCTTCTCAAAAAATGCTGGCATTTTATGTTCTTCATAATAAAAATAACATATTCAAAAAGAATAAGCATTTAAACCTTACTGTATTCCCTAAAACCCTAAAGTAAGATAATTAATTTTGAAGTCAGACAACTTCCAGCACATAACTTCTATTCTTTAGCCTCCCCCCTTCCAATTCCCCTCCTTACCAAAGACATTTAAGGTGTTTCTACAGAAGCAGCATTACTAATCTTCTATTATAGTAGAAAAGAGATGAGCTTCATCACATCAGTCAGACGAAGCCATTGGACTCTAGGTCAAAAACACCACCTTGAATATCAGTCATCAGACAAGAAAGTCATTATGATCTTAAAAATAAATAAATAAATAAAATATGTATGGATGCAATATTAACATTAACATTTCTTAATTAGGAAGAATAATTCAAATTATGTTGGCAAAAACAAGAGAAAAACTCCATCAATGTAAATCAGAATATATATCTGTGTGTGCATATATAAATGAAAACCTGAAATTAACAGAGCCTTCAGATCTTCTAGAGGAATGAACAGAAACACCAGCCTGAGTTAATGGAGGTAGCTAATATAGTAGATAAACTACCATAAGTTTGCTAATGCTCAGTTTGAACCATTCAAAAGTTAAACTACCAACAGACCAACTTTCACTTTTCTGTAATATTCTAACATTCCACATACAACAGATGGCAAAAAGAAAAAAGAAACAAAAAAAAAAAGAAGGAAGGGAAAAAAAAAAAACACCCACTTTGAATATTGTTGTGGGTTAGCCCTGCAGGCAGCTAAGCAACACATAGCTGTTTGCTCACCTCCCACCAGTGGGATAGCGAAGAGAATTGGAAGAAAAAGTAAAATTCATGGACTGAGAAAAAGACAGTTTAGTAGGACAGAAGAAGAAGAGAACATAACAAATAATAATAATAATAATAATAATAAATTAACAATAATAATAGAATACACAAAGCAAGTGATACACAGTGAAATTGCTCACCACCATCTGACCAACTTACAGCCAGTCCCCAAGTAGCAGCAGTCCTCACTCCAGCCAACTCCACCCTTTTTTATTGTTCAGCTTAATGCGGTATAGTATGGAATATCCCTTTGGCCAGTTTGTGTCAGCTGTACTGATTGTTTCCCCTTCTAGCCTCCCCAGACTCTTCACTGGCTGGGCAGTATGAGCAGTTGAAAAGTCTTTGATTAGTATAAACAAATACATAGTATAAGCACTGCTCAACAGCAAAACATCAGTGTGTTATCAGCATTAATATCATTCTAAATCCAAAACATGGCACCATATCACCCGCTAGGAAGAAAATTAATTCTATCTCATCCCAAACCAGAACAAATATAATCTTGCAATAAATGCACTGATTTGTGGCAGACAACTGTTCAAACAACCCACAGTTTGCCTTCTGTACGAGGTGAGATACCTTCTCAACATGCTGAGACCAATCCCAGTACTCAGGACCTTGGACAGGGTCTGGTGAAGCTCCGTTGATGTCACAACCATTCCTGCTACTATTTGATCATTAAACAGAGCATAAGGACTCTGTTTAGAGCATACTGCTTATGTGAAAAGATAATGGACTGTTTTAACACGCATGTAGATCGAAAAACAAACTGAACTGGCATAAAGAGCTTCTTTACTGAAAGGGTTGTGAGGCATTGGAACAGGCTGCCCAGGGAGGTGGTGGAGTCACCATCCCTGGAAGTCTTCAAAAGACGTTTAGATGTGGAGCTTGGGGATATGGTTTAGTGGGGACTGTTAGTGTTAGGTTAGAGGTTGGACTCGATGATCTTGAGGTCTCTTCCAACCTAGAAATTCTGTGATTCTGTGAAACTTGAGGTCATCTATACCTTGATTTTTACAGTCACAACAAGGAAGTTTTATACTCTAAGATTGTGTTATATATATATATATTACACATATTGAAGTATATCTATGCAAGAATATTGTACTTAGAACTCTTTTGAATAGAATATTGTACCCTTATGTACCTATTGTACCCTTTTGAAAGAATATTGTACCCTTAGAACTCTTTAGCTCTACTGTACAGGAATCAAAACACTTATCTTTGAACTGCAGCACTGTTGTCCTTCAAGGTTAAAATATTTCTGTTTAAGATTAAATCAAAAAAAAGTCAAACTATCAAATGAACACAAAATAAAATTAAGCAGATGTACAAAATGAACTAAAATTATACCTCCATTAAGAACATCATGGCTTTAATGGAAAAACAAAAAAAATCCACTTCCTTAAACGTGCATTGTAGGGTAATGTTATCAAAGTTAGGAGAAAAGAGTTCATGGAAAGAGAAAGGGGAAATCAGAATCAGTAGAGCAAGCTTATTTTAAAAAGGAAGAGAAAGGAAGAGAAGAGGAGGGTAAGAGAGAGAAAAGAGAAAAAAAAAATAAAGAACTATGGACTAAGATTGTTAAGATTGTTTGAAAGGTACCCCCCCCCATGGCAAAACTATTCAAATTAATCATAAAAAAAATAAGCATAGTCATTAAAAGTTTCATCTCTTCCTCCATGAGAAAAAATAAATAAATAAATAAAATAATAATAATAATGCAATTTTAACATTGAAACAATTGTGATTTTATTGAGCCAGTTAAAATTGTTATTCTTAAAGTCAATGCAAAGCAAATTGAATTCAAACCTCCAGTTATCATGTAGATTATACTTGGATGAGGCATAGGAGATTTTTTTGCTGATGTTCACTGCAACAAATCAATGTAAAACTAAAAAACATATATATTTATTTTAGAGATGCTCTTAAAAATAGGCTTAAAAATTATTATTTGGATCCACCTGCAGGCCATTTCAGCAAGATTGCAGCTGAGGGGATGAGACAGCAGGGAGACCCATTCAAGCTGATCCAATTTAGATATGCAAATTTTATCTTGTGTGTTTGAAAAGAACATTATGGCACAGCATAATTTGTACCTTGAGTTCCAAAGAATAATATTTCTAATCTAATGAAAACATGCCTCCATTGTTCATTTTCTCAGTCTCCAGGTTTGGTCCAATCTACTGCTCTCCTACCTATTTAAACTGTTTTTTGTTTGTTTGTTTGATTGATTGATTTTTGTTTGTTTTGTTTTGTTTTCTCCACATATAAAACAATTAACTAACATTAAGAAAATGAAGAGGGAAAATAGAAATGTATTTATTATTGTATTTTTATTACCTAAAAAAGACAATGCTACAAGTGCCTGACTGATGTGTGATAAAGCCTGTAATAGCGATGGGCCTAATATAAGCCCTATTGATGATGAAATGCTAAATGAAGCAAGCAAAGTTTAAGATCATGTGCCTGACATAGTGCCCTGATAGCTTAATTTTATTTTTCTTGGTTGTTCCAAATAGTGGTATTTGCTTAATGATAAACTTCTGCCAAAATATACTTCTTTTTTCTTTTCTTTTTTTTTTGTTTCCATCAAAGTGAATGGAACAATGTTGAGATTTGTTTTCGACAACACTGGCCAAAAACAGTTTACTATTATTTCTCCTGATTCAGCGGTGTTATTAACAAAGAAGAAGACAGTATGTCTTATAATTCACAAATATACATATTATCTTAAAAAGAACTAGCACAGGTGAACTAGCATGAACACTTATTGCTGTAGAGCTCAATAAACTCAATGCTTCAAAGTAAATTTTCTTCTCAAAGCTGCAGAAGAAGCGCTTATTGTCCTCCCTGCAAACAAATCTAAAGCATATGTTTCTATAATAACAAGCAACAACATATCTGAGTAAATATGGCCAGGAAAACTTTTAAAAGGAGATTCACAGAGGACTTCTTTTTTTTTTTTTTTTTTTTTTTAATATATATAAATACAGAGTTGGACAGAAACTGCTCTTCACTTTAAAGAAGCTCAGGGCTGTGTTAAAGCTCCAAAGAACAGAATATTTTAAAATATTGAATAAGAAATGGCATATCTGATGCTGTAAAGTACAGTCAGAAATCAAATCCATTTTGGAAGAAATACCTAAAAGATTAATATACATTTAAAGTCATATTATAGCAAACTAAAATGTTAAGTATAGTCTCAGAATTAGATCATGTACTCAAGAAACACTTATCGATCCTCTCACTATCATACAATTATACAATTTTAAAAGCAAGAAAGAAAAAGAAAAAGAAAAATACTGTAATTACTGTGAACTGACTGATTTAAGTGGAAATTAAAATTTTGAAGTCACTAAAATATTACTTGATGTTCATAAAATTGTATTCCAGGTATGCCCTGAATTAAAAAGGTGCAGAGGTGTTTTGATTTAAGAAACATATTTTGGGGAAAATTCAACCTTCTTGTTGAACCCAACTCACTTAAGACAGACTCTCAGGTCTTTTGTTAACCTGCCATTACAGTAAATTAGCTGTAATATTCAGCTCCCATGAGGATAAGCAAATAACAAGCTCTGTTCTGATAAAACCTCAGGATCTCATTTGTTTCATGGACATAAAACTTACCTATTCCTTGCTTTCACTGACTCTGGTCATGGTTTTGGCAAAATAACCAACACTATACATTATTGAAAACTACAAGTCTTTTGCTTGTTAACCCAACTATATCTAACTGATATTCTGTCAACACAGATTATAAAAACAAGCAAACAAACACACACAACACAAACAAAAACCCAACACAACAGGAGCAACGGCTTCAGCAGTGAATTGCTTCCAGGCCTCCAGCACATGTAGTTTGTCAGACTGACAGTTTAGTAAAAACATAGTTCTTAAACTACAAGTGCAGTGTAGGAGGGAAGGGTAGCCACAGAAATCTGGAACCTCCAGTAGCAGATAGGAGCATGTCTGCTACCATTACAAAGCTTCTTATTCATTTAGAAAAGATAAAGTATTTTTGTAATATATAAATTTCGCATGTCAAACTGCAATTGGAAGAGGGAACAGCAAATAAGCGGTTAATACACTGAAAATTAGCTTAATGGAGGTCTCCTCCTAAACTCTCCATCCAGAACAATAACTGGAATAGCCCCAGTGCTGATGTTAGTGTGAGTTGGCACAGATTCCTAATCAGGAAATCAGCACAGGAAAAGTTCAAGGCTTATGCTTGTGCTACCCAAAACAGAAAAGCCACAAAAATAAGTTTGCAACAGTAAGTTTTTACCAGTCACCACAAAGGAATGACACTTGGTTTGACACGTGCTGAACTACCCTGGCCTTTGCTGAGGTGAAAGAGCACAGGGGGTGCTGGGGGATGCCTGAAAGCAGGACAGCTATTATGGTAGCTTCAAAAATCTCATGTTCTTTTGTGCTTGATTACAAATTGCTTAGTGGAAGTTTAATAAACATATGAGGAAAGCAGAGGAAATTAAATTATTTCAGAAGTCACAAAGCTAGACAGAATTTTTCATACTACAAAAGGGTGCAGAGGAGACAAGTTGTGAGAACACCCTATTCAGATGGGGTTAAAGAAGACACTTGACATCTATTTGAGTCAAGAGCACTTAGCCATGTTTGCAGTGAGAACCATGCCCATCTATCACCAGCATCCTTCAACTGCTATCCTATGCAATTTCTGTGGCTATGCTACAAAATTTTTGAAAATAAAAAACATTTTGGACAATTAAAAATCTTAAAAAATAAAAAAAGAAAAAGTTTTTTTTTTGTTTTGCACACATGCTAAACTTTATAAAATGAAAGAAAAGTTTAAAGACTGTAGTCAAGGTAAGCATTCAGAGACTCCAAAATATCACAATATTTTTTCTGATATCCTTCTGGAAGTAATTTAAACAAAGAATACAGAGGGATTCATATAAAAAGAAAATAATTCTTATTAACATCATAGAGTCATTAAGGTTGGAAGAGACCTTCAAGGTCATCTGGTCCAACCATCAAATATTGATACCTCTCAAAGTGTGTAAAACTACCAATGTAAGACTTCAATAGACATCTTGACAAATACTATTTAAAATTCACTGCTCTGCAAGATTTTGAAAAGATTTTTTAGTGTTTTTAAGACTCTAACCTCAAGTTAAATTTTTATTAATTCATAATGTAAAGAGAAACCAAATTACAATCCAATATTTACTTTATTTACTAAAATGTGATTATATTAATGACAAAAATGATACAGAAATAGGTACTGTTAAAGCAAAATATAATTGATATAATAAACTATTTAGCACTGTCAAATTATTTTATTATATATAAAAATACTCTGTACTAGAAGAAAAGCCTTTAGCTAATTTACAGTCAAGCATATCTTTGCTTCTTGGTCATTTATAAAGTCTATGAGATATTTTAGCAAAATATGATACTATGATACAATTTGTATTTTCCAACTAAGTTACTTCCTTGCTATAATTTAGTTTATACAGTGACAAGTTAATTCTATAGTGTAATTATGTTCACTAACATCCTTTCACAATTAACACTTTCCTTTCCTGCTTTAAAAATAACCTACATTTCCTTTTAAATATGCTTTCCAGGAAGATTAACAGATTAGTTTCCTGCAGATATTTTTCATTGTGCCAGGAGGGGTGTAGGAGTGGGTGAGATCCAAGTTTTCAAAACAAATTGTTTGGCAGGAAACAAACTCCTCAACCAAGTTAAATGAGACCATACTTACATAAGCTCATGTAATAATAAAGTTTAAGCAACAAAATGCCTAAGCACCATTAGGGATTAAAAAACTACTCTGGGGGATTTCACATACATATTTGTCTGTAGAAAAATAATGGAAAGAAATGAATGCGCAAGCTGATGGATTTTTCATGAATTTGTATTATGTTCCAAAATATATCATGCAAGTGTTTTGAATCAAAGCTTTTACTCACTTCAATCTTTCCTGTCATTGAAAAAAATCTTGTTTTAAGAGTAAATCCTGGATAACCTTAACATTGTCATTTTGCAGGTAAATCTCAAAATCTTTCCTTAAACTCCAGGGAGAGAGACTTCTGCAAGATTCACAGACATTTGAACTAGGTACATCAAAACTAATGGTAGAGTTACTACTTCTAAATTTTACCTGACTCTTGACTTTGACTAACTGCTCATGAATTCAGAATAACTGCTCACCACCGCCTTTCAAATCTACCAGATTATCCAGGCATCACAGCATTCTCAGTCCTGTAAATATTTGCAATACTGTATAGCCTCTGTTTTGGTGATTAACAATCCATAAAGAGATTTTAAGCAAAGCTATCAGTTTAATCTAGCGGGGCTTTGCATCCTGTATGCCAGACTGAGTCAGACAGTTTCAGTGGTGAGGCAATGATGCAGCCACAATATCTGAACTAAGGCAGTGAATTTTTAAAAACCCAGGGGACTTACAGCCCCATTTACTCCATCTGTGATACACTATGGGAGGAAAAGCAGCAAGATTTACTCTGTATTTATCTACAAAACATGTTGTCGAAAGGCAATTTTCAGTACACAAAAATCAGTATAATTTTTGGAATGCATATAAAACATCTGGAATATACTTATTTTCAGCAGAAACAATATTTACACATCCTGACAGAAAGTACTTTTAAAAATAGCATTTGTTCAGCCTGCGTAACATTTGAGACCAATAGTTTTCTTTAGAGCTGACTGTACATTTCTTCTATAGTGGAGCCACAAAGGTGTGCCCTTTTATAAAGGAGCAGAGCAGTTCTGGACACTCCAAGATAAGACCAGGGCTGCAGCAATCATTCAGCCCCAAGTTCAGGCTTGGGTATTCTAGGATTGCACTAGCTTCTGACACTATTTCTGCTTTCCTCCTTGCTTTTACACTATCACTGGGTTGAACATTGAGGGTGGTTGTGCCCAGATTTAGGAAGCAGGACTTTACACTACTCTTAAGCCATGAACAACTTTTTGCCACACCATTGGGGCAGTAAAGGGTTATATGACCCCTGCAGCAATCTGACCCATCTGGCTATAATCTGTAAAAGCCATGAACAGCTTTTTGCCACACCATTGGGGCAGTAAAGGGTTATATGACCCCTGCAGCAATCTGACCCATCTGGCTATAATCTGTAAAAGCCTATGAAAACAGAATAGTGCACAACAATTTGCACATAATTAACTTGATAGTTATCCACCTACCATGTCCACATTTCTGCATGCAATGGGCAAACCTGAACTCCTCCATTAACATATAACAGAACATAATATGCACATCACTTTTTCTAATGCAAAGCAGGGCAAAACACTTATTTCATTTATTTAATTAATGTAGTGCAACTAGAGAAATGCACAAGATATATTTTTCAATTTTGCAATAAACTTGAAACTTAAGCTGTTATGCCAGTATTAGCAGAGGTCATGAGCCTGAAACATTTCCTAGTCAAATGTGACTGATATTTTAGTTTGTCTGTATCACAGGATGACAGAATGCTTTTTAAAAAGAAGTCACAGTAAATATTAGAATTTGACCTACTTTACCAATGCTGAGGCAAATATGGTGTGGTTAAGTTGTCTGCTTAGATAGTGGCTCTAATATCCAGCAATCTTAAGTAACTATGAACACATGCAATTCACTGGGGGAGGGGGAAGGGGGGGGGGGGCAGTATTGTTCTCAACTCGATTTATTTAGCATCAAATCCCAATGTTGTTGATCATTTTGACCAGGGCTGATTTTTACCATCAATAATAGGTCTTGTAAAGAGAAAATAAAGAAAAAATTACTAAAATGATGGCTGAAATAATCTGTTTTTTGTGATTTTTGTGGAACAGCTTAAAATTACCTCACAGTTTTTTTATTCTTAGTTATTTTGAATAAAATGGGTGATATTTTTAGAGGACTACTTCATACATGTCATCATGGTTTTTAAAAATTACTGAATTATTTTAAGACCTGTAAAGTACTCTGAAGATCAAGACAATGTTCAATTATTAGAGAGGTAAGTCTGAATATACATCAGATATTTTCTCTCTGAGATATAGCTCTCAGCAGACTGATGTTTGGACTGACTTTTAAACCTGCAAGTTCATTGATGAACAGAAGCTATAAACCAACAACTAGCTTGCCCAAAATGCCCTTTTTTTTTTTTTTTTTTTTTTTTGGTGGAGTTTGGGTTTTTAACCTTTTTTTGTTGAAGGAAAAGAAAAGTTGACCAAAGTTTGTCTTTTTCATTTTTTTTTTAATCTAAATTTAGAAATTTAAATTTGTTCAAATGCTGTTTTCTGTCGACATATTTTTCTTCTCATGAGTCGGATTTTTCTGTCACTTAGTTCAGGTTCTTCAATGACCTCTTTTTTAACAGAAATATAAGAATTATTCTGATACTCATAAATGACTATCAGCTATTTCCAACGACAGAAACTTTGAGATATCTTTTACAAGGCTAGGATCATTCGTTAGCTTTTCTCTCCGTACAGAGTATATATGAGAGCTCTTCTACTTAAAAAGTACTTTTGTATAATTTTCAATGAATATTTTGAAGAGCAGAAAACATACACCCCTGCACTTGAAGTCTGTTAGTACTTACAACTCTGGGACAAGCTTGCTGGGGACCAACACATGCACCAATAGTAAGCTTAACAATTTCTACAGGAGTAACTTAATTTTCAAAACAGGACTTAAGATTTTTCTTTTATTAATTATTATTATTCTATATCTCCCTATACAAATTCAATAGTTGTTAAGAGATATTTCACTCTGAAATCTGATACAACTTTAGGAATAACAGGAAAAATATATGGAAACAGGTAAGTTTTAGTCCAGCTGAAGTGCTCCCTGTCTAAAGAACTTCCATGTATTTCTGTTTTCCTTGCTGGAAACATACACGTAGATTTGATTCAATTCTCTAATTTTATAGAGACAGTCATTTCCATTGATGATAGCACTCTATTTCTAAGAACCTAGCACTGTAAGTTAAACATTCAAACTTTCACATCTCCTCTTTATTCATACTTAGGAAGGAGAGCTCAGATATAAAGATGAGTAGAGACAGGAAAAATATGGGAACTGAAGATCATCAACAGTTTGATTTTAGAGACTAAAATCTGTTGTCATTTCAATTAAAAGTGTATCTAGTGTCACTTGGATGACCCAATACCTATACCCACATGAAACAAAATCAAAAATATTTCACAAGCACAGGAAGTGGTTAAATGTCTGTGTTTGTTTGGGTGTTTGATTTTTTGTTTGTTTGGTTTTGGTTAATCAGTTTCTTGCATGGAACTTCATGAAAAAAATAGGTGTTTTGCAGCAGTCAGTGTTTCTCCTCGGTATCCATGATATTACACTATATCCATATATTACACTATAGTTTAGCTTTATTTAGGGTAGCCAAGTACTTTACAGACACCTTGCTTGCAAACCCAAGTCCTCTAATTATTCTACACCATAACACCTCAAGAATGCTGACCAGGCACAAATAAGCAACTTTAACAATCTTTCAGTCTTTAGTAATTTGAATGTATGGGTTACAGTTTAAGAAATGTATATGCAAGAAGATTCTATTGTCTTCAATGTAATAATAAAGAGCTGGGAATAAATTCAAATTCACTGTTGTAAAATCTCCTAATCGAGATCATTAGTGATATCTTTGTCAAGTGTTTGTTACACAATATGTGAGAGTTCTAAGCTATAAATGACTGCAAAAGCATGTCTCTTTCAACTGCTTACAACTCTTACTAACTCATTAGAATTAGAGGTAACATTAAGATAAAACTTAGCTCTATAACCTATAAACAATTCCATCAATAAATAAGAGCACATATAAATTAGAATGGAATTATATAAATCTATTATTTTACCAAGAGTTTTTTTTTTGTTATTGTTGTTGGTTTTTTTAGTTTGCTGTGTCAGAAAAAGAAATGTGTGATTGCTTAAGTATAGCATTATGTTACTGCAAACTATTCTTGAAGAGTTCTCACACTTCAATCACGTTGTTATCTTAATATCTTTAATTTCATTATCAAGAGTGCTAGGCAGGCATGAAAGTGAATGGAATACATATCCTAATCATGAAAGCCAGAATGACGCTTCAAATTACTGACAAAAAGTAAAAAAAAAAAAAGTATATATTACCAGACAATTTATTGTAAGAGGTACTGGGGAAAAAAAAAATTAATAACTCCATAAAAATAGCTCTTGCTAGTGATGGAACATGTATTTGTAGCTCTGGCTTCTAGGATTCAATCATAGAAAATATAGAGATGTGCAATAACTGTATGCAAAACACAAATTAAAAGGATGTGTTTGCCATCTAAAAGTCAGAAGCCCACATAATTAATTTGCGGTTCATGTAAACAATATACTGAAAGTGAGGAAGATTTAATTTCACTACAAATATCCATAGACATGTTTCTTATCAAGATTCAGCTATCATACTGTTCATGTGATCTTGTTTCATGCAGGAAAACAGGCAAAAAGGAATGCACCTAATTTTTGAAATACAGTAAGAAGCAAAAAAGTATTAGCAAAAGAAGTGAAATACGAGAACTCATGCTTAAATTGAATATATATACATATATATTATATGCATATTTGGCTTGGAAGCCAAAAAAAAAAAAAAAAAAAAAAAAAACAACCACTAACTAATCACTAAGAAACAAGAAGAAATATTATCTGAAATTAGATCCTTCTAAAAAGCATCCTGAGAAGTGGCATTCTTGAATGCTGGTAGCTTATGAAGATAAATAAAGGCTCAAACCTGTGGAAAATTACTGCTGGCCTGTCCTTCACAGTGTAGCTGCCTTACTTCAAAAAATTTCCCTGAGTTTTTCAGTTAAAAGTTTTGAGTTAAATCCTTGCAAGAAATATTCTCTACCTCCAATGGGCCTTCATCACGATTTTGTTAATTCATTTACAATTCCAGCTATTTGCAAAAGCTTTATTATTTTATGCATATTTAACAACTTTGTATGAGTATGCATTTTGCTTAAAATCACAACTTTCAGATCACAATTCAGGAGGAAAAGCAGCACAGCAAGAATCTGAACACACAGGACGCTGAAAGAATGCATGCAATGACTTCTGGGACACGTGGCAATGTCTGAGGGTGACAGGGCATATGATACCACCAGACAGTGCATTTTGGTGACACCTGATGCTGGCACTGAACCAGGAGCAGATCTCAACAGCAAGACAGAATATTCCCAGTGGTGAAAGAAAGCAGCTGCAGGCATTTCCCTCAGCCAGGCCAAACATCCCCTGTCTCAGCTGGGTGCATGAAACACTTGGCAGGTCTGGTTGCACAATCATACGTGTTGTCCCTTTCAAACTTCCTGATGCAGATAGGCTTAAACTTCATGCCAAAGTACATGACATGACACATTACTTTTAATGGCACGATGACAATTCATTTGTAGTGGGAGATTAAATGCATTTAATGGTGCAATAATTCAGCATGCAAATCTAGTCTCAAATCATGGCCTGTGCATATAAGTGCACTGACAGTATTTACAGCAAGCCAAGTCTCAGACACCCAGCATTCCTGCAAGTTACGGAATAAGCATTTGGATTTTCAAATTCCAACACAAACTGTACAAAACTGGGACCGAAATAATTAGGAAACCACATTATACTACTTAATTTTTATATATATATATACATATGATATAAAATATATGTAATATATATATATATATATATACATATACATATATATATATATGTGTGTGTGTGTGTGTATATACATATATATATACATATATATATATATATATATATATATATATATATATATATATATATATATATATGTTTCCCTCCTGATGACTTCTGAATACAAACATGAACTGATTCCATAACTGGAGTGTTATCACAGCTAGTTGATTTTGGAAACAGAATTTCCACGGACTTTCAATGGATCTGGTAACACTAAAACAAAAACATACCACGAACACTGGAAAAGTTTCCTTTACTCTCTGACACAACACCAAAAACATATCTAAAATCTTAAAACAATTATTATATCTCATATGATAAAGTAGTTCAGTGTGTTAAAATGCCTTCTTTAAGGATAGCAGAGGTAAATCAACTGATCCAATGACTGCCCAATCACTTGGGGTTTACATTCTTTTATTCCAACTGTTCAGCAAAAGAGTAGGTAAGAACATTATCCTTGAATTCTACAATCCTTTGTTTTGCTGCCTGGCATGGAAGCTTGGGAGTTACTGGTGCCAGGAAGATATTAAAAAGGACTTTTCATGGGTGGAATCATCATGCATCAAGACACTCACTACCCTAACCAGTCACTCAATGTTGTGTCTTGTACTTTTAATGAATAAATTAAACTAGCTGTTAGCTGCTTTAATTGTATATTTTGAACTGCACCTAAAACTACCTACTTGCTCCACAAAATTAGAAACAACACAAGCACTTCAACACTTTGATATGACTAATGAAGAAAAAAATCATTACAATACTAAGTGAAAACACCATTGGAAGACTTTCCTTCATTTGTTTGTTTGTTTGTTGATTTATCTTAAATTCAGACTGTTTGTCAAATAATTTTTTAAAAGAGATAGAGAACCCTACAGTCCATTTGATGAAAAAAAAAAAAAAACACACTTCTGGCCAGAACCCCATTTCCTATTTTCAGTAAGTCACTTAAGATCTATTATTACAATGTAGATTTTTTTTAGAATGTATCACACACATGGCATTAACACTACAAACCATACAAAAGATCTCAATACTTTAATTTTTTAAAAGGATAAACTCAACAAATGTCAATGTCCGAACTATTCTAAAAGTTAAAAGACAAACAGAAATGCTTTTTTTTTTTTTTTTTTTTTTCCCCAGAAGTTAGTAGTTTATCAAGGAAATTTCAAGTGTAAAAAGAAAGTCTCAGTTATGCTGGGTATGTTGGCAACGATTTAAAAATATACACTTTATAAAAATATTTGGTTTCTAAAAATATTTATTCATACTTCCTGTAAAATTATTTTTCTAAAGTCCATAAATAAGTCTCAATATTTGTGCAGAAAGGTATGTGAACAAATACAGAAAGCAAACTTGAGTAAAGCATTGAGCTTTCTTGATTGGAGATCATTCAGGAAAATGGAACAGAATCATTAATCAGTACTTTTCTCCTCTAGCTCCAAAATACCAGCTAAGGGTTAGTGCTATTTATGATAGCTGGGGGTCACTACCCAAGCCTGCATTTATTATATGCAGGATAGGCTACAGCTGGAGAAAACTACTTGGCTTTTGTTAGAAAGAAATCTTTCATGCACGTATCTGTTCAATCGTATCTGCACAGAACATTCTGAAACAAAAGGAAAAGTTTCACAAGCCAGACTGACCTGCAATTTGAGAGTTCAAAGATAAACAGCACTTTTCAGCATAAATCAGTCAACTATACAATGCATATGAATTTTTTCCTCCATTAATGAAATGCTTGATCTTTCATGTTACTATGCTGGGAAGAATGGATATAATTTTCTCGCAACTATTTCAGAAAGTACATTCATTTTGATGGAAATGTGCAATATTTTACTGCCTGCAGGGGTTCTATGGTACATATCTTGAATAGGATTCATCATTCCCCATTGTTGGTATCTACATTTCCAGTATACTTCATTATAGTTAATAAAGATCTTGTCAATAAGATGGATACAATTTATCTTGCCTGGAAGAATGTAAAACCTGTCAGAAGAATCCAGTCCTAACATATCAAAACATTCTTTGTCTATAGAAGAGAGAACCAACTCAGCTACAGATACCTACATCAGATTAAGCCCATATTCTCTGGCTTTCAGATTTGGAGTGTTATTTCCCTTCCTTCTAAAAAAATAAATAAATAAAAATGAAATTTATTTATATGGTAATTAAGGTTCTTTAACACTTCAATTCAAAAACCACTCTACTTCCAGTTCTTAATGTTTCTCATAAGCTTCCTTTTCAGCCAGTCATCTGTCTGGACTGGGAAATGTTTACAAACCTTTGATCATAAACATGCAAGTTTCCAGTATCTTGAACCTTTTCTATGCTTACAGTTTGAAATACAAATATAGACAGCTTGGTAGGCCAAGAACAGAAGAGACTGTACAACCTGTTAAGAGAAACATAACTCTACCAAAACAGCTTGTTTGCTATCCATCCTTCTATCCATGGTAGCACAGCTACCTTCAAATATTAGTTAGAACAAATAAAATGAAAATGGGTCCAGGCTCTACTATTCCCTCTCCATGCTTCCATGATCCAGCAGCCCTGTAAATGTGGGTGCCTGTCGTGGTTTCGCTCGAGTGGGCAGCCGAGCTCCACCACAGCCGCTCTCTCACTCCCCCTCCTCAAAGAGGAATGGGGAGAAAATATGTGAAAGGGGCTCAAGGATTGAGATAAGGACGAGAAAATCACGCAATAATTAGTGTAACGGGCAAACCAGACTCAGCATAAGAAGACAGATAGTAAGATTTATTGCTCATTACTAACAAGCTAGAGAAGTGAGAAACAAAGGAAAGAAACCAAAAGCACCTCCCCCCCATCCACCCTCTTCTACCTCCTCCCCCCGAGCGGTGCAGGGGAACGGGGGAATGGGGGTTATGGTCAGTCTACAGCACTTCTTCTCTGCCGCTCCTTCTTGGTCACTCTCGTCCCCTGTGCTGTGGGGTCCCACCCACGGGATGCAGTCCTTGACGAACTGATCCGGCGTGGGCTTCCCACAGGCAGCAGCTCTTCCAGAACTGCTCCAGATATGGGTCCATACCACGGGGTCCATCCCTCAGGAGAAAACTGCTCCAACCTGGCTCCCCTACGGGCAGCAGCTCCTGCCAGATCACCTGCTCCTGCGTGGTCTCCTCTCCACAGGCTACAGGTCCGGCCCGGAATCTGCTCCGGCAGGGGTCTTCCACAGGCGGCAGCCTCCGTCGGTGCAGGGCCACCTGCTCCACCGTGGTCTCCTCCACGGGCTGCAGCGTGAAACCCTGCTCCACCGTGGTACTCCGTGGGCTGCAGGGGGACATCCTGCTTCACCATGGTCCTCACCACAGGCCGCAGGGGACTTCTGCTCCGGCGCCTGGAGCACCTCTCCCCCTCCTTCTACAGTGACCTTGGCACCTGCAAGGCTGTTTCTCACTCCCTTGACTCTCCCGGCTGCTGTGTGGCGCAGCGTTTTTTTCCCTGTCTTAAATATGCTCTCACAGAGGCGCAAAACAACATCGCTTATTGGCTCAGATCTGGAAAACAACGGGGCCCTTCCCAAACATGGGGCGGCTTCTAGATCTTTCTCACAGAAACCACCCCTATGGCCCCCTGCTACCAAAACCTTGCCACGTAAACCCACTACAGTGCCACGACCAAACAAACATGCTCTGAAGCCAGGCTGAAATGCAGATTCAAGAACTGGGAGCTTGGCTACATATATGTATGCATGCATCCATCAAGGCAGCAATTTTAACTATTTTAACTGAAGTCTCTACTGCTATACCTTAGGTTCTATCTGATAGCCTAAGTGCATAACTGCAAGATATTTGTCAGTGATGGACCACTCATGGCAATCAAATCTGATTTATAACTTTTATGAAAAAAAAATATATCACTGTATCAAAAGACAATAGTAGTATTTAAATAAAAATTGAACACCCCAAATCTACAAAATGACAGAATTGGAACTTCAGCGTTGCTTACTTTTTTCTCTACACAGCATCTGAATCATAGAATCATAAAATCATTAAGTTTGGAAGAGACCAAGATCATCTGGTCCAGCCATCACCCTACTACTAATATCAACCACTAAAACATGTCCCTATCTCTGACTACATGCAAGATATCAGTCCCCCGGATTTTCACAGGTTACTAGGGTTCAGAGTTCCAGAAGGGTTTGCTGGGTTATTTCAAAACCTTAAAACTCACTGAAGAAGTATTTCCAAATCATTAAATATAATCCATTCTCTAGTGTGCACCTTGCAGAAATACATGTACTTTAACAGAACATTTTTTGCACACAATATTTATTTTATCTTCTGAAGTGATTTACGCATCTTACACCCTATAATAATATGATTGTTGTTGATGAAATATACAGATTTTTTGGAAAGTTTCCTCAAGCATTGTTCATATGACCTTTTCTACACCTTGTGCTCTTCTGCACCCTTTTAAACTCTCAACATCAATCACCATGCATCGTTCCAGTATTGATTTCACAGATTAAAGAACACAGCTCTCAACATTTCTACTAAAAGCTGACTTCTAGTCTTTCCTGCACTATTTCACAGCCAGAGACTGAACTAATCTTGATCAGACTGAGAGCTCATTTGTCTGCTCTGATTCCCTAAGTCTGCTTTAGAGTCAGTGCTTTCACCAGTCAAGAATATAGGATCTTTCTGAAAACATAGTCTGCACTTCTTGTTCCTAGATTCATCATTTTGACTTTGGTTAGATCAAGTCATACACTGTCTACATAAAATCCATATTTTCAGCCAGTGCAGATTATTCCTGGGGCTACTCTGTTCTGCCACTCTAAAAAAAAAGTGTTATCAACTGCAAATTTCATGGGCATTGATTTTGAAGCTTAGCCGCGTGTGTTTTGAAATTTAGCAGCATTGAAACAATCCTGCTTTAGCAAACACAGATATTTTTGTGTTTCAAGAGAAACTCCACAATACAGTAACATTCCCAGGTATTTCTTTTTGACATGTGACCAATAATAGTTTTTTTGATCCATTTAATGGATTTTTCTTCACACATGCTAATGTGGAGGGCTAAACTTAGAATTTCACAGGGGACTTCATCAAGTGTCTGATCAAAGCCTTACTCATCTTTATCACTTCTTTGTGAATCACTACTAATAGAACTGAAATATCTTTCAGTCTTCTATGAGAGCAGTTTTTTATACATCAGCAATTATATTTTTTGTAACAAATTTTCAAAACAAGTTTGGTTCCAGCCATGAAGAACCACTGAGCCAAATTCCAGAAGAGAAACGCAGAGGAAAATAAGTTAACCTATCAAAATTGTCAGATGGGGACAGTGAACTGCATCACTTAAGATTCATTTAACATGTTAACTAGTAATTAGTTTGTAAAGGAGGAACCACTTTGATAAATAAGGTTGGGCAAGCAAAAAATACTTCCAAACTAAAAGCTCTGTGCAAGATATACAGAAATATCTGAGACACTATAAGGAATTTATTGACAGAAGAAGAATAAGAAAAGAAAAGAAAAGAAAAGAAAAGAAAAGAAAAGAAAAGAAAAGAAAAGAAAAGAAAAGAAAAGAAAAGAAAAGAAAAGAAAAGAAAAGAAAAGAAAAGAAAAGAAAAGAAAAGAAAAGAAAAGAAAAGAAAAGAAAGAAAACTATGTTGTTGTATTTTTTTTTTATCATGAATGTGAATGAAGAGCAAAAGAAAAAAATAAAATAAAATTTTGCATTAGGTAGGTAAGTAATGCACCTGAAAAGTAACAGAGTGAGAAATGCATCAATATTATAAAAAAAATAAGCAAGCAATAACAAGTAAGCAAACAACAACTATCAGTCATTTGAACCCTCCCAGCAGTCTCCAGTCAGTCTCCAAATGAAAAAGAAAACCCACACCCTATTTTTCCAAAATTCCTACTTTTCCTATGGAATGACAAAATAAAATGACTGAGGGTTCCATAAAAATGAAAAGATGGCTTTTGGAATGTTTCTTTAATATGTTTAGAATGCTTTGCTATTTAAAAAAAAAAAAAAAAAAAAGCCTTATACATATAGTTTATGGGAGAAATGCTCAATATAATTTAATAATTTCCATTGAAAGACCGTATTGATCATTATTCTCTCATTTTTAACTAATTTAATCTATTTATTCCACAATCAAAAACATTACTTGGTGTGATTCTTTGGGTGATGATTTTGGGGTTATTTTACCTGGATATTATATTTGTGGAGTGGTGAACTAAAAAACATTAGCTCTGGAAAAGGAAAAAATTAAAATAAACAACTGACAAATTCACTAAAAAAGGACTATACTGATATTCTTTCACGCTAGAACAGCATGAAGTTTATCAAGTAGAGAGTGTCTAGCACCAGAGACACCTCTTGACCTACTCAAAGTAAGAAAAGACTTCTCAGAAATATAATAAAGGTTTAAAAATCACAAGTCACACAATTCCCAGCAGAGAGAGTAATTGGAGAGCACTGATCAAAGATTTCTTTACACCAATCATGTGTTACCCTGTCTGTCAGATTAATTAGGCAGGTGCCATCCTGCCAGCATAAGCATTGCTACAACAGCCAAGCATAGACATTCCTGGCGATTGCTGCTCTCACTACAAAGTGCACCTGGAGCAGCTGCCTCCGTGTTCCCAACACTGCATCCAAAAGGGCACGTGATGGCAAGGAGGGGAAATAAATTGTTAGAATTTAAAGGATTGGAAAATAAAAACTTAAAATAAAGTAATAATAATTAAAAAAGAAAGAAAGATGCACAAAAAAAAAAAAAAAGAGGATTGAGAATTCGGAAGAGGAAAAAGACTGTGCATACCAACATTGGTAGTTCAGGAGTGCAACTGCCAAATCCAACCTGAAATGATGTGGTAAGATAAAGTGTCATATACCCTCAGGGCACACCTTTCAAAACTTTCAGCACCATAATCTACTAAAATAAGATTACATATTGTACAGAATTTTAAACATAGTTTAAACACTATCTCCAAACTTTTATTTAATTCACTTGAAATACACATGAAATTGTGCTGTCATACACATTTCTCTCAATAGCAAAACCCACTTATGCTTCATTCTTTAAAATTAGGAAATCACCTTTCAAATATATATGGAATTTTTTATCAGCATTTATAGCCTTATCACTATAGTGATTACACTTGAATTTTGTACTTTGTTATGAAATGAAAACAATTCTAGCAAGCAGCCCAAATTTTACCTTTGGAAAATTCTGAGAAGCTGTCCTAGATTATTGCACATTAGTTTTAAAAAGGAATAATAATGTCCAGTTTCAAAAGCTTGCAGATCTGGAAAGTAAAATCTTTAATTAACTAGTCTCAGATTTCTGGGCATATTAAACATGCAGTTTTGGGTTCTCTCCCTAAACAATACAATGTACTATGTCCTTTGCTCTGCCCTCAGCTACATTCAGATATACTCTGTACAAAGCTGTACAGAGCTGTACATAATCTGAAGACAAAGCAACTTTTCTGAAAGCTGCATCTGTATAATGGTCTTCCTGATAATGCAGCTGCCAGACAGCATTTCAGTACATTGTTTTTTAAATATATAGGGAAGATGGTTTAATAATGGGGAAAAAATATTAAATTCTCTTACATGTGTAAAACGAGCAGAAAGAATCAATAATATGTAGAATTAAGGAAGGGCCATTCTTTCCCCATTGTTTTAGAAAAGAACAATTTGAGAAGTGATATGTGATATATTTCCATCCTTAGGAGACAATTGCACAGTTTTGGAATGGGTTGAATATGATTTACATTTAGCAAGTATTCATTACATAACTTTTCTTCACTGTCTTTAATTACCCTATTAAGCACATTGGTATTTGCATTTGCACTTATAGCAGCTGCACTAGAGCTGCAGGGCAAAAATATATAAAACCAGGAAGAAAAATTAATAAAACATTGTCTTTTCCATTTAATAAGTTCACTTTCTTTTTAATGGAAACATTTGTATTAGTAGATATTATTTCAGCATTGTAAGGTAATAAATCACTTAAACCGTGTATTATTAAAGCTGACTGAACTGCCAGGAAGAAGTATCATCACTCACTAATGGCATAACTTGCCTTTAAGCTTTTCTCATTTTACTTTATTTCTGAGGAGTCACTTCATAATGGAAAATATTATTCAAAACATAGAAAGTGCTGCAAATATAACGAATCAGAAATCATTCTTGATCTAAACTTTTGACTTAGGAAAGAAGTTATGAATTTATTTTACCATGTTTTACATTAACTAATCCAGTTAAAATAAATATTTCAACTAATTAATTAAAAAGTCTGTAAGAATGTAACAAATTCTTAGAAACAATTCCTGAATTGTTTTATTTTTCAGCAGCCTGGATACTTTACAATATATCCATCATAAAACAGGAAAAATAGTTCAGCCACCTATTATGTCAGCATGAGACCATGCTCTTTAAATAGCATGCATACAATAAAGAGTAAGATAGAGAGTAATGAGAAGCACCAATTTATTCACCATTAGCCATCATCACTGAAAAGGCAATTCCAAATTGCTGGTTGCTGCACCACTAGCACCAGCTGTGTGGAAGCTCCTGTCCCTGTGGAGCAGGCTGTCATGTATTAGAAAACTGAAATCTTAAATATACAGATGAAGGAAGCAAAAGGAGAATAATTTTGATTTTCCTTGTTCCCAAAGTCCTGTTTTTATAACAGCAATAACAATGTCCTATTTATGTAAATAAATAAATAAATTATCTGGGAATATCTTGTTATAATTCTTTCCGGTATCTGACAGTAACAACACTATTCCAGGCTTTCTGTCAGCTTCATTAAGACCCTTCTCCTTTTAGTGAAAATCATTCCCATTGAGATCTTTTTGAACCATCTCTAACAGTGGAGCTAAGCTAAGGCAATTATTAAAAAACAGAAAAATCACTCTTAGAAGCATCAGAAGGATATTGCAGCTTGGATTAATGGGCTGTAAAGGTTTTGGTGCCAAATTTCAGGTATTAGCTATCATCTTACAGGATTTATCCTAAAAGTTCCCCTCCTACTCCAAGTAGGCCATGTATACAGGGGAAGTTCTTACATGTTTAAAGAGTGGCATGTGATTAGCACATATATCACAATATCTGTACACATTTAATAATACTTTGAGTTTTCTGTGTGACCTTTTTATGTCACCACACTAAATGCCTAAGAAACATCTTTTGAAGCTTTTGGAACAGCTTCCTAAAACAGTTTTTACTACCATCCCCCTTTTTCCGAGCTGTTTAATTGCATTGCTTGTGAAGGATTTTGAGGACGGAGGAAATGTGACTCAGCTCAGTGTGTTCCCTTCCTCCAAGAAAATATACACAGAGTAAAGATTCAGTGGAGCTCCATAACACAGACATGTCACACCAATAAAAAGAAAATGAAATTATCACACAGCTTTTTTAAGTTTTAATCTGACTTGTCATCTTATTTCAATAACTGAATTAGCAATACCAAAGTGTTTGGACACAACTGTCTATTCCTTCCAGCTGTTGGAGAAATATTTTTTCCTTTCTTTCTGAAATATTAAATATTTCTTTCCTATAAACAGACATGTGCCAGTGGTTAAATAGGGAACATTTTACAAGAAGAACTAAAATTTGTCACCAACACAATGGGAAAATATTGACATTTTTACAAGCACAACCATACCACAATTTAATTTCAGGTTGTAGAGTTCTTGAAGGCCAGCAGCTGCCACCCCGAGAAGCTCAGAAACCCAACACTTACTGCCAATCCCAGTTTCCTAATACTTATTCAGACTGGCAAGAAACATTCCTCCTACATCTCTTTCAAATATCTGACAGCTTGGCCATCCATTAAATGCATCTCATCAAGATGTCACTGTATCACTATATATTTCTTCCTCACAGCTAGTGAAAAATAATACGATGTGTAGATAGCTGAGGGGGCTCCCGGTTCCCATGGTGCTGGCTCGCAGGTCCAGAAGCCTGAAAGGCAGGTGTAAAGTGGTAGTAAAAACCAGCAGGGTGAAGGCACAGGACCGATGGGAGAAGGCCAGTAACAGATTACACTGATTAACGGATACTCTTCTTCACTGAGAACATGGAGAGCAGTGTTAGCTGCTTGGCAGGTAACAAATAGAGATACTACTCACTTCAGAGATCTGAAGTTAAAAGTGATGTAGCCAGTTGCCAAAAGTCATGCCATTCTGAGCAAGAGCAACACCAAGTGCCATAGGCTCACAGGGAATAAATTAGACAAACTGGGAAAAAGCAAAATAAAGTAATTTAACAACAAATCCCCCAAATCCTATTTCCTCTTCTCTCCTTTCTGAGAACTCCTACAAACTTTCTGAGAAACTCCTACAAACAAAGTAAAACCAACCCAGCTAGTTATGGCAGCTGTGTAGGTATAATTCTGTAATGCCATCTTCCTGAACTGAAAACTGGAGCCAAAACCACTGCAGTGGCTACACACATATAAACACACATGTACATAACAGGACATATAATTAAATGCAATTAAAGATGACAAAAGACAGACCAGACCACTCCTCTAGAAAACCTCTCCTGCCCAAAGATGGGAGAAGGTAGAGGAGGTGGTAGGGGTTAATTACCAACCAGAACCCAAATGCTGTATTTTTGACAATTCAGAATGTAAATCTGTTTAAGTAAGTGACAAAATTTTAACTAAGCACTGACACATTCTGTATTAACAGAAATATCCAGCTATTATGTCAGTCATTTTTAAACTTTTGTATGGGTGGTCTGAAAAAATATATATTTTTCTTTATTTTTTATTACACCACTACCCAGAGGATAAAAACTACAACAAAAATTCAGTGACAAAGACCAAATATTTAATATAAAGACCAAATATTTAATATAACCACATGAACAGTTTCATAAATGTGGTACTGTTCACACTCAATTCAAGACATTGCGCTCTGCAACACAAGGGAAAAAAATGAATCTTATATTACAGGAAAACTGTATGTGCTACAATCACTGTAAAACAGGTCCAGTTTATTTTATCAAAACAAGGTCTCCTCCAGTAAACACTGCTTCATCTTTTCAGGGATAAGACTGTCGTTCAGTTTGGAAGTGGTACAAGATACCCATGGCACCCTACACCAGCCATGGTGCTCTCTCACTGCACTGTCTTCACTCTGAGATATTAGTAGAAGACAGAGAGTCAGTAAATAATCCAGAACTTCATCTTGTTAGCCAAAACTGGTTTCCATTCTGAGATTTTTTAAACTTGCATTTACATTTGCCAAATGTTCGGATGATGTTTTCAAGTTCCATACGTCCATCAAGCTGACATATAAATATGAAGCTTTAGATAAAACAGTTCAGCCAACTATTGTGAAGAAAAATTCATGGCTTCTGTAATTTGACACACACACTGAATGCTCAAATTTGTAACCTTACAGTCATTTTATACCTATATCCAATAAATTTACCTAGCATGTGTAAATTTTAATAAGATAAAGCAAAATGAGTAGTTGGAGAACTTAGGAGGAAATATTTTCTAACAGCAACAGAAACCAAACAAAAAATTCTCATATTTATTCATATCGTAAAATGTTGGCTTTATACTTCATATTCTGTTACACTACATGAGACTGCATAAAATAACAACACTTATAATTGAACATAGTTCTTTCAACACATTTAACATTTTATTTTCTCTATTAGTATGGAATAATCAAAATGCTTTTAAACATTTATTACTTCAGTCAGGTTAAGCATCTATTGGGTTTAGAAGTTTAGAAGTTCATTTTATACTCTCCTGTTTTACTGTGAGGAAGTTAAACCTTTTTAAATATTTATTTTTTACTACTCAACAGGTCAAAATATATTATTGCTCTTAGCATTAAAGATTTCTGGAATAAAGGGGAGAAACAGCCATAACTCTTTTGCTTAAATCACTAATGACTTTCATTAAGGAAAATTTATTAGAATACTTGTTAGAATGCATAATGCAGCATTCGGTATTTCAAAATGTAAACACTCACATGAGCTTGATCTCAGAGAATAATGTTTCTGTTAAAAAAGCTAAAATTTTAATATAAAATTTAAATATATGTGCTCCATTGTACTACTATATTGAAATGAAATGGAAAAGCAGAAGTAGATGCAGCCTTCTGTCCTTTACCAGTCCATGGCTGAATTAGGAAGTCTCATCACAGATGGTAAAGAATATGAAATACAGGGAAGGTCCTCTGGGTTTGCTGTTCACCTGTCTCTTTTCAGCACCACCAAACTCTCATTTCCTCAATTAATACCTGCCAGAATCTGTAAACTGACATCCCTCTACATTATTTAGTTCGACCTTGCTATCATGAAAAAGAACGTGTAATTATGATAATGAACCAATTATTTTTATACAATATAGCAATCAAAAAGACTACTACTCCCTCCCTTTTCTCATGATACTTGAACATTCTGGTTTCATTTCATCTTCCATTGCTAACATACCATCATTATCATAAACATTTTATTTGGAGTTTTTATTGCTTATTTCCAAAATAAAAAATAATAATGGAAAAAAAAAAAAGGGTTTTAGAATATTCATAGCAGTATGGAGAAAGTTTGATTTATGTAGGAAAATAAAAAAGTATCTTAGTGCTTGGAATAATTTACAGGTTTTACTGGTATAAATTTTGAATGACAACACATCTGTCTGTTAGGACAACCAACTGTCAATAATGCAACAACTACACTATCATATGCATTGCAGATTTTTTACACTTGTATAATAACAGTTTTAAAGATGCTTGATAGGATTTTTTTTAGTAGTTTTCAGAAAATTCTGCCATATCTGTCTTCCATGAGACTTTTTTTGCCATCATTTTTATAATTTTCATAGGATTTTGTCCAATAATTCTTATATGAAACCCAATAAACTTAGAGTAATTTTAACTGCTTATAACCCTCTGATTATGAAAATAAAGTGTCCAAGTTATCATGAGGCTAGATCTGCCATGTATGGTAGAAAACCAAATGAATTAAACTGAGTACATAAAAATGACTTGAACTGGTTTTTGCTTACTGAAATATCAGTCATTAAAAAGTGTTACCTTAGGAAGACTACTGACTCTGTTAAAACACTGGCTCCACAAAAACTCTTGGCTTTGTCCTGAAAGACCATAAAGTGGCAAAAAAAAAAAATCGTGCTATTTTAGAGAAAATAATTTTTCATCTCCTGATTAGAAATGAATCTTTTCAACCTTGGTTGAAAATGATTTATGCTCAAACTACATATACACATACGTTGCTGAAGAAAAGAATCACAGAATCACAGAATTTCTAGGTTGGAAGAGACCTCAAGATCATCGAGTCCAACCTCTGACCTAACACTAACAGTCCTCCACTAAACCTCTAAGTTCAACATCTAAATGTCTTTTAAAGACCTCCAGGGATGGTGACTCTGAAAAAGCAGAACAACATTCTTCTGCTGCCATGATTGCTTTTTTAGTCAAAGGCAATTTCTCTGAGACAGATTCACTTCTGACAAACTGTGCAGACTCACAATCAATTTTTGACTTGAGATAACCTAAGTGCACAACAGCCAGTTAGCTATTATTGTCTAGGGAACAGTCTTATTTACTCAGACATATTTATAACTGGAACAAAAATATAAAACTAAAACTCTCAACATTTAATTTAGACAAACTGCAGTTTACTGTTACCCTCTTCAGAATCCTGTCAACTTTCTTAGTCTACCTGTAAGGCTAGACTTACATACCTTATGTAGAATACTGTAACTCTATTCGTAAACTTTGTTAAGAAAAAATAACTGCTACTGATTAAAAAAAAAAAAAAAAAGTTTTAAGTTTTCTGTAGGAAGTATCCAAAACTTGTTACGAGAGAGACCATCTAGTATTCTACATGGAATTCCTCCAGGTCTAAAAATTTGTAAATAAAAGAAGCTAAACATACCTTTCTGCTACAGGATTCATTCTCTGCTGCCGAGGAACTTCACGAATGATATGATTCCACTACAGTCATAAAATCTGGACAGACAACCCCTTTGCAGTGAATTTATAAGAAAGCTGTAAATAAGCAGATAAAAGGTCAAAAGGTAAAAATTAAACAAGTTGCCCATACAAGTTGCTCTGATGATTCACTAAGGAGAGGGATGGTGTGTTGTGATGATCTAAACTACGTACAGCAGGCAGTAAATTCAGTATTAATATTTACAAGAGCAGATGACAATAAGTTTATTTTAATGGCTCTCCCTGCATTTCCAAGCTTACTTTGCCACACATGACCCTGGATGCTAATTTCCCTGAATGGCCCAATGTTAAATTCTGCATAGCTTTATCATGTCTGGAAGGTCATTCCACACATTTTTTGTGCATGTGAAAGACTGATGCCAGGCATCTGTTTTGAACTTTTTTTCCTCCCTTTATTCTATTTATGCCATCTGATCACATTACTTATATCCATCTCAAAGTTCTAATTTAAGAGGACATTTCTCTGAATCATGATTTAGCCTTGCCCATACGTTTCCAGATACATTGAAAGAGACTTCTATTTTCAGTCTGTAGCTATGTTAGCAAATAGAAAAGTTAAACAGTCTGTTACCTGTCAGTGATTACTACACCAAATGATTAAGATTAAATCTTTACAGAGGCTTATTAAAATAAAGAAAAAGTGCAGACAAATAAACAGGGCCAGGCAACCAATTGGTATAAATTTAATATACTAAGTATGGAGCATTGCTACCAAATAATGAACAATGATTCTGCATTCAAACAATGACAAAGTTCCCTTGGCTACCAGAAATATGCCAGCTAAACATAAAAAAAAAAAAAAAACAAAAAAACAAAACAAAAAAAAAAAAAAACCACCACATAACTATAAATACTATCTTTTACTCCATTTACTCATAACTATCTTTTACTCCATTTACTCTATGTTACTGGTGAGATCTAGTTGCGTTTCTTTTGCCAGAGTTTAGGAACACCCTCAGCTTTATTGCTCATGTAACCTCTCTCTTTTTCTCTCTGAACACAGAAGAGCATAACATGTTAACTTAAAAAGAAGGACCATGATGAGGACAACTTTTTCCTTAGTTGCATCCATCTTTGCTCTATTGAGAAAACTCAAACTTTTGCATCCAGCGTTAGGATTATACCTAATCTAATTTGAGATCTTCTATTTTAGTTTGTGCTGTTAAAAAAAAAAAAAATAATGTCAGAAAATTTACATATAGTCAAAACTTTTTGTTATTAGGTTTTAACATCATCTAGATCTTACTACACAAATCATTCCACATATAATATTTAACATTGTCATTTTATTCTGACTTTTGTAAAAGAACTGCAGTAACAAGATGCAATTGGCTTTTCCTTTGCATCCTCATAGTTCTTTTTTTTTTTTCTTCTTTCTTTAAGGTATTGAAGAACCATTTGTTCATCTGGTTCATTATACTTACCCAATGAATGACAATAAAACACACACAGGAGATGTGTGTTTTATCTTAATGAAAATTAACCTCAGAGTAGTCTTACTAATATCTTGATATAAAGGCTACTTAAATATTCTCAATGATTTTTCCACCAAATTGACAATGTCCTCCTCTCACCCACATTATAATAAAATGCCCACAAGCCCTTACCATATAAAACAGTTTTCACTAGAGGATGGGTTGCCTGTTCTTGACATTTCAAAATTAGTGAGTTTACATCTAAGGATTCAGTAACAGTTCACATTATTCAGTAACTGTTTATGGCTTTTTTTTTTTTTTTTAATTTGATAAGTGTGAAATAAATATCAACAATTAAAAATTCAGACTCTCGTTCCCTCCTAAGGTCAAAGCAGAAATGTTTTAGATTTCAGCCATAAGGTCAATAAATTCTATTAAGACTCACATGAGAGCATTATTTAAAGAAAATTATCCCTAACAAAAGCAGAGACTTGCATTCCTGTGACTCATAAATGTAACCCTCATGTCTTATGCAACTCCAATGATTTAATGTACCTGACAGTTGGTGTAGATGTTCTTCCCAACCACTCACCCAATAACTAAGCTTTAAATTTTCAAAAAGAAAATGTAGTTCTGAACCTTCCACTAGTAAATAGTGGTGTCACAAATAGAATTCAGAAGAAACACGTATTCAGTAAAAGGCTGACATTTGGTGTCATTTACAAAAGAATCCGCAACAGATTGTATGAAGCAAACATACAGACACCTGAAATTAATTGCCAAGAACACAAATCCCTCAACTTGCAAACACAAACCTGAATATTAGAATAAGTATCTTAGTTTCCTATTCTAATACTCAGAAGATGATGAGGTAAAAACAATGTTTAACAAATGTACTTTGACTACATATGATTCCCTGTCCAGTGTATTCATTACATTACTTCATTAGATCACAACACTTGTACCAATAATACCAGGAATTATTAATACCAATAATACCATGAAAATACATTTTTACATTCTGTATTTTCTGTGTAGATCCCTTAAATACATGTAGACTTAGATTATAATGTCTAGAATTTTCACCTTCTGTTCAGTAACATACTGGATCAGGTAACATATTTACAGATAGCTAGGCCCTCTTGACAGAAATTATACTTTTCTAACATACATGTGACCAGACATATGCAAACGCATTTTTGACAATATGCTTTTTCCTTCTCCTCTTTTGGGCATAACAGTATTAGAAACATGTTCATTAATAATAATGAATAATGGCATTGGAAGGATTTCTTCAGATTTATTTATATAATCTGTGGCTTCTTGGACCCAAGTAGGCTTTTGTACAAACGTTACTGATACGTTTAAGCATCTTTAAGTGATGCTGAAACAAAAAATAGTCTATTTTTTTAAACCATTACCAAATATTCTTTGTAGAGATATCTGTTCATCTTAGCAGAGAGAAAATGACAGGGAGCAGGGCAGAAGGGTAGGAAGTTATGTGAATGAGTAAAAGGTAATATTAAAGTGAACACCATGTTACAAGACCTGCAAGGTCCTGATACAATGCTAGTGGAAGCAAACTTGAAAGAAATGAGATTTTGTCTGTGCATGTTCTGTGTTCTTTGCACAGTGGGGGGATTCTATTTCTAGCCTTCATACTGATATTATTTCACCCTCGCCACTCCATAAAGAATTTCCATTTCTATCAGTTACAGCACACTGTACCCTTTGCCTACTTGTTTAAAGAAAATGAATAAAGTACTTTCCCATATGAAAATGAGATCTGCTACCCTTTATTATTATTATTATTTGGAACAGGCAGAAGGGCAAACACTGAGGGACACCAGTGTGAAAATTTACTAACATCACCATCCCAATTACTCGAAGGGCCAACATGGATAAATAAAAAAGGCAATCATCTGTCACAGCATTTACTGAGAGCATTTTAATGAAACTTTCCTTTTTCTCTGCCTTTGCTATACTTACACAGAATGAAGATATGAAATATTTCAATACTTTTTCATGTCCTCACATCATTAAATTTCAGATGACTATCTAGTCTGCTTTGTATCCAATTTTGATGCCACTGGCTCCAGGAAAGAGCAAAAACGCTCCTGTGGGACTTTACCTAATGATTCTTTCACATTTTACTGCAGGGATTGACACAAATGGAAAAATAAAAAATAAAAATAAAAATATATTGGAGATCTTCCTCCATAAACTAACACTCATTGCTTTGCGATTTGAACATAATTTGGAATGCATCAAGAATTTTGACCATAATTTATATTTGCCAACTATATGTTAATTAATTCTAATGACATTAAAATAATCTCCTATTTTGTTGCTATCGTACGCCAAAATATATAAAAAAAAATCAATTAATTCCTACTAGATTTTATTTCAAACTACTTATAAAAGGATATTACATGATTAAATTTCATAATAACATTCCATAAGGAGAAAGATCAAAACAAGCTCTTCTATACACCATGAAAAAAAGTCACTTGAACTCCCTACAAAATTATTTTTCAAATATAAAATATTTTGTTCTCGATAATAGCTAAAAAAAAATTATTTTAAAATGTGTAATAGTAAAAATATTAAATGGGACACCATAATTTATATTTGGATCTCATTTCGTTGTAGATTCAAGTGATTGAACAGATTAACATGACCCACAACTATTTTTACGTTACTTGATGTTTTTAACATCTAACTAAAGAGATAATGAAGGGTTAAATGTTGACATGTGGCTAAACTGAGCATTAATTAGCAAAGTACATGCATACACACAGATACAGCTTAATGAAGCATTCTCCTAACAATACTGTGACCATAACAAGAGCTATTTCTCTTTATTATCATAGACCTACTGTTAGACTGCTGCAAATTTTAACCTCAAACATATTACAATTGCGGCCATTTCATGGAAGTCCTGGTAGTCACTGCTGTTCAATTCATGTTTGGTCCTGATAGCACTTTAAAACCAAAACAAGTTGCTGCATATCACCCTTAAGATGAGCATGTACTTCAATGAGCCCTTGATATCAAGCACACAAAAAATAGAAATAAAATAAATTAAAATAAATTCATTGTCACTTTTCTTGTTTTTTGATTGACATGTGTGTACAGGGTTTAATGGTTTTTCTGTGCAGAATTGAAAGTATAAAACCTATGTAAACCTGGAAAACATATGCTCATTAAGTGGTAAACTAAAATATTCCAACCCATTATACCCTGGAAACAGAGTAGGCTTTTTAAACAATGTACAAGGATTTAACTACAGAATTCATTAAAATTAATTCAAGTCATACAGCTAAAATTTACTGCCATTGAAAAAATTATCTTTAAAACAAATCCAATAAAATTTAAGTACAAGCTGTGGTGCCTGAATATTTTAAATATTCGCTGGACATAAAAATTGTTGTGAAGCTACAGCATAAAGCTGAAGGACAAACACAGAGCTCTACAATGTGTGTGTCCAGTAATCACGGCAATACATTATAATGTAAGTTATAAATGTCTAATTACTGGTGTTCTTTTATTTCATTTATTTTGACCACTTAAACTGTCTCTAAAGTGCCTATCTACATTTGCATTTTAATGAATAATAATTGATATTTATTCAGCACATTCTATTTGCATCGCAGAGTTTCATTTAGAGATTAATATTTCTTATTACCTAAAACAAACTATTCATAGATATTCAAGATCTGGGAATTACTAGTGAGTGAGCAAGACACTGTGGGTAGCATTATAATTTGGCCAAGCTGTTGGCTTCAGTTTTAGCTGTCGTGTTGCAGTTACTGTCAGTGGGACACCTGGTCTTTAGGAAGTTATATTGCAGTTCCAGGAAGATGAAAAATTAAAAACACAGCTCACTGAGATGCCTAAAGGAATCAACTTATGCCATTCTTGCTTGAATTAAGGTCTGTAAATCACCCAGGAGAAATGAATGGTAATCACTGTTTTCCCACAATAATACTTATCAGAAAGAAAACATTGATCAAAAATGAAAAATATAATTTTACCAAATACCATAAGGCTCATGCAAGTTTGTGAATCAGACTGTCAGGTATATATCATTCATAATTGTGCAAATCCAATGAAGATCAGCAAAAAGATGTAGCATTAATTCCAGATAGTGCTTCCACCTGGGTTAGTTTATTTGATTTCTGGTTTAGACAGTTATAATTCAGTAGGCATTCCAGTGATTTCCTGTGTTTGTCTGGCTCTTTTTTTAGGGTAAAATTAATAAAAAGCAAACTTTACTGCCACAGTAAATATCATTACAAAGTTTGCAGCTGTGAATATTCACAATATAGAGAAACAAATTCACACAAATGCAGAATTGACGTATGGATTTCATATTCATGTCTGGTTCTCTGGCAGATCAGGTTTAAATGTCAGGCTTCTGTGAAGAGACATCCTTTTCTCTAAACACAAACACACTGAAATTAGTCTTCTCATCCATGTGTTTTTCTCAGGAAATTCATATTCCAGCATTTTAGAAAGTACAATTATTAGTACTTTTCCAGAGTCAAAGTATTTTTTGTTCTTTGCTCATATACTTCACTATTTCCTAGGATAATGTCAAACCTAATCTAAAATAAGCATTTTTGCAATGGGTCACCCTAAATCTAAAAGCTGTCCAGTGAAGGCTGCACACCAAACTGAATCTATCTTCAGATTAATCTTTTCTCATACACATAATCTAAAAACAGACATTATGTGGTAGATGCTTCAACTAGTCTCCTAGGCAATACAGCTTAAGGATGAAGTAAATCAATCTCCAAGTAGACATCCAAAATAAATAAAACACACCCTGAAGTGTTTTTTTGTCCTCTCTGGCTGTAACTGGAGTTTACAGTGTCTAACTCAACCATGCACACCTACATGTACACCATAGACAATGAAAACATCTCTCTCCTTATGAAAGATAGTAACAAACATTGTAAACCTTGATAGAAGTAACACAATATTTAAAAACACATGTTGTGAAGACATTCTGCCTTAAGAAGGTTGCAGGCAGAGGAAAGTACCCTAAAGGCTAGAGCCAAAAATGTAATCAAATCAAGATAAGACACTACAAATATTTTTAAGAAACTTGGGAAAGATGAGGAAGGATATTACTATATGATATCCAACAGTATAATCTCTGGGAACAAGGATTATCCAAAAAAGAAAGCTAGGATCAAGCCATGTAATACCTAGTAAGAGAAAATAATGTTCTCAAACAGCTTGCTCTAGATATTTCCTTTAGAGATACGAACAGAAAAATTGCAGTGCTCAGAAGATTGCAGGTCAGATTGAACAAACTCAAAAGCTAGATAAGATATTGGAGCTGATAAGGAGATCCAATACTGTTAAGTATACTATTAAAACAACTCCTAATTTAAAATATATCTTTGTAACTTCGGTCTATTATTACAAACCTAGGTTTTTAACTAAACATGTTTGTTATTTTTTTACCCAACCATCACAGAATCACAGAATCATAGAATTTTTTCCTCATCTTTCATAACTAAGTTCCCCCCCTCCCTGCATCCAGTAAAGGCTGGAGATTCTCCTTAGTCCTCTGTTCTGCATTATATATTTGTAAAAACATTTTTTGTTATCTTTAACGGCAGTAGCCAGATTGAGCTCCAGATGAGCTTTGGCCTTTCTAATTTTGTCCCTGCACAGCCTCGCAACATCCTTATAGTCCTCCCTAGTGGCCTGCCCACTTTTCCAAAGATTATAAACCCTCTTTTTTCTCCTAAGCTTAAGCCACAATTCTCTGTTCAGCCAGGCCGGTCTTCTTCCCCGCCAGCTCGTCTTTGGGCACGTGGGGACAGACTGCTCCTGCGCCATTAAGATTTCCCTCTTGAAGAGCGCCCAGCCTTCCTGGACTCCTCTGCCCTTCAGAACCACCTCCCAAGGGACTCTACCAATCAGTGTCCTGAGCAGCTCAAAGTCAGCCCTCCGGAAGTCCAATACAGCGGTTTTACTGGTCCCCTTCCTGGCCTTGCCAAGAATAGTGAACTCCACCATTTCTTGGTCACTCTGCCCAAGACAGCTCCTGACAATCACATCCTCCACCAGTCCTTCTCTGTTTGTGAAGAGAAGGTCTAGCGGGGCGCCACCCCTGGTAGGCTCACTAACCAGCTGTGTCAGGAAGCTATCTTCCACGCTCTCCAGAAACCTCCTAGACTGCTTTCTCTGGGCTGTGTTGTGTTTCCAGGAAATGTCAGGGAAGTTGAAGTCCCCCACGAGAACAAGCGCTGAAGATTTCGCAACTTCTGTCAGCTGCCTGTAGAACTCCTCATCAGTCTCCTCATCCTGGTTTGGCGGTCTATAACAGACCCCAACCAGGACGCTAGCCTTGTTGGCCCCGCCGATCCTAACCCTAAGGGACTCGACATTGTCATTCCCAGCCTCGAGTTCTACAACATCGAAAGACTCGTTCACCTCCTTTGCAAGGGCTGCCAGGTCCTGGCGTTTCCCTCGAGTGGGCTCGGTGCCGGAAAAATGAGACCTGCCTGTCCGATCCCCCGCTCCGCTGCAGAACGCATCTTCCCCAGAGCTGATTGCCTCTCGATGATTCAGATGCATCATTCCATCAAAGTGCAACTCAAGAAAGGATCATTGACATCTACTACCCAAGAGATTGCGCTGAGCTCCTACAACCTGCCTGGCAATCCACTCTGCTAAAGCAAGGTTAAACAAGAAGAGCTATTGTGCTGTGGCTAACTTGGTCAGTATAAGCCTGTTACATTTGGCAAGAAGTATCATAACAGTGAAGGGAGCCTACATCACAGGCCCATTTTTCACCTGCTTAAAGCTTTTTTGTTGTTGTCTGCAACCTGTATGTTTTTCTGGAACTTTCTCTCTTATCTTTCTTGCAGTTTTCCATACTCAACATTTAGTCCAATGAAGAGGCTGAAAATCAAGGAGGTACTGACTTAAAAATACTCACAACGTTTAAGACAGAGGTTACAACACAATTATGCTTTTTATTTTTTTTTTTTTTTTGAGAGAGAGAGTGAATTAAAATGAGATAAAAGAAGTAAGATCACAGGATCGCAGAACCCAGCGGATTTAAAGAATAAATGTAATCATTGCATAGTATGAAATGGTCTCTGAATTACAAAAAATCTGGAACCTTTTATAAAATTATTACAGTGATACATTGGAGTGTTTCTGATTCAAAATATCAGAGCACTAATATTGAGTGACATCTTTGCCCTTATTCATCTTAATAAATGATTGCGGCATGGAGATACATAGTTCCCCACAGCTTTACACAGTGGTTCTAGGAAAGCATTATGACTGTGAGGGAGTTTTTAGGATGAGCCTGCAGCAACTTTTTAGATATGCAGATAACTTCGCTAACACCAGAAAACACGAACATATGATACAGATGATGATGCATGGTCACTTGAAGAGAAATAGGACTTAAGATTAGTAAAGACAAGCCAAATATACCCTTGTAAGCTGACAAAAAGAATGGTCTTAAGCTAGCCAGCTGAACTTGATAACCATGAATACCAATGATTCTGAACATTTAGATGCAAAAGAGCATTAAGCCTGAAAACACTGATGAAGAAAAACATCTTATCACATTTTAGGCTGTTAGCAGTTACTAAGAAAGACTGATTTCAGACATACAAGGCTTATTGTTTTCTATGAAAGTGGGACATGATCACTTATCTACAAAGGAAAAATGCATTTGAAAAACATTAAAATAAAAATAACTAACTAAATGCCACAGGGCTAAAAAGAATACAAGCTAGGAAGTATAAACAGAGATGCAGATACAAAGAAAACTGGGCAGGCCTCAATGGCCATGGCAATGTCTACATCCACTAAGTTAACTTAAACATCCTATAGGAGTCTGCCTGTGTAAAATCAATATTAAAAACAAACTGATAAAGACCAAGGGCTATTATTGGAAAAAGTACACATATACAGGATACCAAATGACACTTGAGTGACTTAAGAATGGCCAGGAGCTCTAAGCGCCCAGAAATCTGGCAGGAACTAGAGGAACACTGAAGATGTCTGAAGCAGAAAAGGGGAGTAGTACTGAAAAGACAGAAAATAATCAACCAACATGAAGATAGACAAATTTATGATCATGTGCAGTTCCAATTAAATGCATTTGTGTTTAAAATATGAAGTACTGAAGTCTAGTCTAGAACAGTGCTGGACAGAGAAATTATCTTTATCAAAATCTTATTTGACTGTTTTCAAGAAAGCATAAGAAATAGCAGAAACCATTACTTTGAGTTTCCAGATACTGCAGACTTTCTCGTGTTTTGTAATTTTTTTTTATTTGAAGTTTTGCATATTGTGATGCCTGTTTTGTTGATTGATATTGCTCAATAACTCTGAGGATTGAAGAACATTAATTAATCCTCACTTAAACAGTTTTTCTTTGTGCTTCATTGTACTTTCTAAGTTGTTACTTGGAAATTCATGCAGCAGAGGCTGAATGGAGAGTTATGATGGCCTGAAGACCTAAGTGAGGAAAGGTTGGTAGTACAAGTCATACCTTCCCTCCAACTACCACCCAAACTGGCTGAAGAAAGAGGCAGAGGAGGGTTTGAAATTAATAAATCAGATCCATCAAATGAGCTAATTGCAACTTATATGTTGCTCTAGGCAGCCATTTCTGCTTACGTCACAATTTTAATAAACATACACAAAATGGTTGGGCTGTTATCAGAATATGTCAGGATTCTTCAGGATATATGGTCATTTCTATCCATCTCTCAAATACAAACTTGCTACATAAATTGACAAATCCAAGTGAACATTTAGGCCAGATACTAGCAGAGTTTGTAAAGATTCTATTTAAAAGAGTCATAAATCTTTACATATTGTTATATTCTCTATATAAAAGTAAATAAAATACAAAACTTTTGCAATGTATAGCTCAAAAACCAGCTACAGCAGTTTGATGTACATCTGGTAGCTGGTTAGTATGGGATATGCAAAAGAAAACAATTACAAAAAGTGTTGATCAAGGGTCATTTGGCTTTATTGTTCTAGAAATGACTGCTGAAGTTACTAAAAATTGTGACAGCACCCTGCAATCTGTGTAAATGCTAAAGCCAAATAAATAGCTATGAGACACTGGTGAATGTTTTTTCTAGCAAAGCAAAATGCTACAAAAAGACACTGCAAGAACATTTTTTTTAATTTTTTTTTATTTTTTTTTTAATTTCTAAAATTGTCTTGTAATTCCTGGAGCCAGATGAGCCAAGACAGGGTGTAAATAAAGCCCAAATCATACCTAATGTCACTGTGATTGACCACTCTAGGGGAAAAGAAAAAAGAACAACCCTTCAGCAGATAGAGATGGTGTGTCATCTGAGCTTCACAGCAAAAGCCCTTCTGAAGCATGATTAGGACACATGATACACACTCATCACAGAGTGTGTCAAGTCCTGTATCCTATACATCCACCTCAGTGCACCTTTCCTAGAGATAAATGATTTCTAATTCACTGAAGAGGAATCCTTTACCACAGAGACTGGATAGGCTGAAAATACTGAGCATGTACGTTTCTTTGCAACACAACCAGGACTTCCAAGCTACTTCTTTATTTAATATCAGGAACCCCAGCCAAATATTTCATTGCACCTAACAGATACAGGTCTGTATGTATATTATATCTAACATATGCTTAGATAAATACATATACACAAATGTGAATATTGTTTGTAAGTAATTTTTACCTTCACCTTGCATATTTAAAAAGGTCAAGTCTTCAGCCTTGATCTGGAAATAAACATTCCATAAAATCCATAGAAGACTGACCAGAATGTCTCCCAGAGGGTGTCTAAGGTTCCCAAGAGCCTATTCGAGTCCTGTTTGAACATCGTTGCTCTCAATTTTATTTGAAACTGAAAGTTTGCCCTTTTTCTATGAAAGCTACACATATGTCCCCAAAGGGACATTTTTTTCCCAGTACTGTCAGGTAAGCAGACTGCAGCGAAACTTGAGAAGGAAGGTGTGCTCCCAAAATGTGGTAGATAGATTGTTCCATTGGGATTATCAGCATTTTCAGTGCAGAGCCAGCTCAAAGCTCATGCTTGTTTTAATTGAGAATTGAGAAGACAAAAGTGTAGGCCTGTGGTAGTAAGTACATACAATATCCCTGGAAATAATGAAGTCTCAGAAAACATTTAGCAATTTCAAGTAAATAAAAAGTAGGCATTCCGTGACAACAGTCACGTAATGCTTCACATTCTTAGATTAGGAACTTCCGTAAGAAATATTATGTAAAGGGACAGATGTATATAACATTACAGCACAACAAAAAAATAAATCTAAAAAATACACGTTTACATCTAAAACTACGTAGTACTGGCATAGTATTAGGGGAAAAAAAAAAGGCAACAACAACAAAAGTAGCTTGAAAGACTCAAATTATTACTCCAAAATTTGGGTCAGAGAATGCTACCATCTCCAGTAGATCCACAATTTTTAGTTTCTTTAACTTCCAATTCCAGCAATAGAGGTTCCAACCAACATCAACTTAAAATGCAAAAAATTAGAATGTATTTTTTATTTTGTCAGAGTGTAAATTCAGGCCAAAGGTCGTCATTTTCCCTCCCTAGGGAAGGTTTAGTAATGCTTATTGTCCCATTTTACCAAATTTAGCCCACAGCAATTTGCTTCTATTATGGTGCATACCTAATATTGCTCACATATTCAGCCTAGATTATTTACTTTACTGGAACTCCTTTCAAGAATTAACTGATTAATATGAGCACACAGTCTTAACTGTGGCTACAGAATTAACATACTCACCAAAACAAATTCTCCTAGCAAGAGATTTTGTTGTTGTTGTTGGGCATACAAAGGCCTTTAAAACAATTCACCACACATTAAAAAAAGAATAAAACAATGATAATTTTCATCACACACCTTCGTGATTTTAGGAAAGGAGTGAATAATATTAGACTATTATTCTCAATAAAAGAATATATGCTAACAGAGCATACTAAACAATTTCTGATCTCTACTGCATCCATGCAATCCTGCTGAGTGCACTGAAGCTGACTGAACAACCCCAGATGTACAGTTTGGCTCATGGAGGTTATTCGCACTGCTAACTGAGATATATAACTCTGGCTTGCACCCTAGAGGAATCTACCTCCATTAAAAATTAGGGCTTTAGCTATTAACATACGGCTTGAAGTAAATGTGAGATGTAGGAGAGGTAAATAGCTCCCAAAACCACTCTGAAAAAAAAAAACAATTATTTGAAGTTTGCTATAATCAGAGAAAACAAAAACTACCAGCCAATGTGGACTTAAACAGGACTGTACAATAATTTTGTGGTGAAATGGAACTTCAAATGAAAACATTAACTTAAATGCCAGGACAGAATTTTGGGCTTTTATCTACTTTTTCTTTTATTTCACATGAATAACTGTAATTTCTATTCTTAACTCCTATACTAGTAATTTCTAACACCATAAAGTGACACACATCATGTTTCCACAAATAGTTCAGAGATAATGGAAAATAAATTTTATTTACAGATAACAATTCATTAATCTCTTATAAGATAGGAATCTTGCATTCATGCAAATAATCTAAAAGACAGAAACAGTAAATTCCGTCTTGTGAAATGTAATATAGAAATATGGTATTAATTTGTCACAGGAATTAGCACAGCCCTAGACTTCTTTTGTCAAAATGCCTTGAGTTACACAGAAAACTCCAGGCAATTTTCAAATACCCTAGAGCACAACTGTATCCTTGTATTACTTCTCCATTAACTGGAATCGTTAGTGAAGACAAAGTCATCATATGCATCTAAAATCAGATTTTAAATTGTAAAAGTATACAATATCATAATTTACTTTTTTTTAAAAAAAATAACACAACAACATAGGCTTTACTTAAAACTTTATACTACACAAAACAGACTACGTACCTTCACAAACGCAAACAGTCCATTTACACAAAATGCTACATTATTTTAAGGTACAATGTTTATTTCTTAATTAAATATTTAAATTTATTTTAATTCCAAATCAACTTTCTTACCATTATTCAGTCAAGTGATGACAACCAAGTAACAATCTTTCTTTGAGTTACTGTACCAGTGGCACATGTTTCACTACATGCAGTGTACTGAATTAAATTCTACCATGCTCCCATAATGTTGATCAAGGAAGGAATAACTACCAAGTCTAGCCACATAATGCAGTTCCTTCTGATTATTTAGGGCTTAATACAACATGCACATAACCATGTTATCTGACATTCAGGGAAGGAAAGGCAACACAGATAACCAATACTTTCAATTCAGAAATGTGTTCATGTGTGTGGATCCATGGCAGTCCAATCGAGGGGCAGGGGGACCCAGAGCAAGGACTGGGTCCAGGAACAGATGGCTTGGGCCCAGCATGATGAAACCAGAGGAAGCCCATGGCTGCTGAGATCAATGGCACTACTGTTGTACATTTGAGGAAGGTTGCCAGGACAATTGCAGCTGGGAACAGCTGAGAGGCGATAACATGGCTTTTGACAGTCACCAGTGCCTTGGTCCTTGTTCAGTGTTGCCAGATGAAGCCTCTTGCTGCCACATTACCCCAGCCTGGATCAAGTGGCTTCCTGCAACTACATCCATGGTCACACGTGGATGGATGGCTGGAGCAGGCATGGATACTGCTCCAGCACCACTGAATAGACTAAACAATAATTTAAAAAGTACTGAGGACTTGTTGAACAAGCATGCCAAGTAGAATAATCTTTGTCAAATTATTCCTGAGTTACATCCAGCAAAATATTCATCAGAGGTGGTCTGTTTATCACATGACCAAGCAGCATCACAATTCACAGATTCATTACTAGCACAAAGCTGCACACAAACTTTTCATCTTCACTTGAGTTTTGTGATGGTGAGGCATAGAATAGGGATGTAAGAAATACACACACAAAACCCTTGTCAGCGTAAGAATCATAAAACATTTTATCCTTGCTTATTTTGGTTTTAGTCACTCTAATGAGCGCACTATTCTCTTCAAACCGGCAAAGTTTCTTGCCTTAATGAAAACCCAATATTTCTCAGCTGGTACCAGGTAACTTGCTAAACACCCAAAAAGGGTATCTACTGAACAGTATGTAATAATTAAGTCACTCATTGATCCAGTGAGCACAAAACAGGGCTGAATGTAATGCTATACAGCCAATACCTTTAATGAACACTTAAAATGATAACATTACTCTAAATTAAACAAAAATTGAGCTAACAGCCTGACTGTCTTGTTCTATGTATTTAGTGTTTCCTTTGGAAGGCTTAATTTCAAATTACCTTGATTATATACATACAAGTAATTACTATTATTTGGCGATATTATTGATGCAGGTGTCAGCAACATGAAACAAGTTGTGCTAAAATATAAACCAGATCTCTGTACAGAAGTTACAGAAGCTTATCAGTCAGCATCACAAAACTGGTTTCAAATTTCTGCCTTGGACTCTGGAAACCTTAACCATTCCAGTTCTGTTTATAATGGTGTCTTCCACAAATAGCTCAATCCAGACTCAGAACAGGTATCTGCAGAAATGTTAAACTAAACTTGCTGTTCTGAAACATTTAGGAAATGAGAAAACATCTTTTTAAATATGAAATTAGTCCCTGAGAAAGAGAAGCCAGCTCTTGTCTCAAGTATCTAAGCACAACACATTAACTTGTAGGCATGTAATGCTAGTACAAAGCACTACTGCAATCAGAATTGAGATCAATGAAAACAGCCTTTCACAATTGCACTTAGCAGGATGAAAGATCAAAACACTAACAGAAGATGCCAAAGCCAAAACTCAGGACACCAGTAACATGACCTTCATGAGATAATTTGATCTATGGCAACTTGAACACAGGAGATGGACACATCCTGTGACACTGGAAAACATAGCTAAGCTTTGTGTGTGGTACTTGTGCAGTATACTGATCATTGGTGCCACTAGGTATTAATATGAAAACAGAGATATGAACTTTGCAATCCAGATGTTTTTATTTGGTTTAAAACTTTGAGCAAAAAGGTTTGAGAATACAGATTGACTCTAATGAATTGAATATTTGAATTATCAGTTTGGAGAAATATTCTTATGTCTTCATCTAATTACGACAGCTAAAAAAAATAAAAATAAATAAAAATAAATCTGAATACTTCCATCAACTTTTTCATGCTATGCAATACTTTTCTGTCCAATTAGAGATGAGTCTTCTGCTTTTATAAACTGCATGGTACAATTTGGAAATTTAAATTTCTAAATCAAACTACTTGACAAATTATCGGTCTCTCATCAGTCTTGTGCATGACAGAAAATATACAAATGCTTCAACATGACACTGCATCCCTTTTTAAAAGGATATTACATTGAGATTTTTGAAAGGTCATAATTCCTGACTACTATGAAGTTGGATAGAATGGGGAAAAAATCTATTTTATGCATCTGTAACAATTAAGGAATTAATTTACCACAGAACAATCTTATGATTTTGGTCACGGTTAGGATCCCTCATGAAGTAAATCCACAATGTAAGATATCTAAGATTTCTCCAAGAGCTACCTTACATGTGAAGCCCAAATAGGACCAAATCCTACTGAATGCCACAGTAGTTGGAGTATAGTGTTACTGATTTTGAAGTCATGATAAATATGAAAGATACAGAAAGTGTTATATAAAGAATAAATATAAGTATTTAAGATCAAATTAAATATAGCAAAAAATACTGAAACTTGGAGTTTGATCCAAGTTGCAGATTTTTTTTTCATAACAGACTGAAAGAAAACTGCTATATAACTAACACATTCCTACTGAATCTATTTAAACAGTAATGAAATAAAATACATGTTATTGTAGGGCAAAATTGATAATAACACAGCTTTAGCATGAGAACATTTTCGAGCAGGTACAGCGTAATCTACATCAGCTTTCAGAAAATTGTGGCTGTGTCTCAGTGCCATAAGCCCAAGTAAGAAGCTGCCTCCCAACACTGGCAGCTTCGTGGCTGCAGCCCCTCCAAGCACTTCCAGCTGCTTTGACCAGGCAGGTCCTGCACAGCTTTTGCAATTTACACTGTCTTTAAGGGTGTAGCAAAAACACAACTACCAAAATTCAAACCTGGGATGATTTTTATGAACTGCCATTGTAACTATATACCACTGCAGAAAGGTCTTTGAAAGGTCTACATGCATTTAAATTTTCAAACTGTCAGCAGTCTTTCTATTACAAATATCCACTGAAACAGTCTTTGTGTAAAAGCTATAAATGTTTAATCTTAAATTACAGCTGGATAATTCATTTTGCACTTTGATCTCACTGTCGTGGTATTAGGCATTTCCAGTGAAATATTACTACCTTCTTAATAAAAGCAAGCTTCAAACCATTTTAAGCCATCTCAGTTTCCACTGAAGTTTAGCTGCATTCTATGAAATAAGCCAGACTGCAATAAAATAAAAGTCAGGACACATTATTGCCTTTTTATGGAGAAAAACAGACTATAAGCAGGAATCTAATTATATGGTTTTAACTGAATGTAAGTATTGAATAGTACTAAAAGGATAAAATAATCTACCCATTTGGTTGTCTGGACTATCTCCTGTAGAAATTCCCTCTGAGGCTTACTCCAATCTTTTGTGATTCATTTTAGAAGCCCAGTTCATAGTGTGCAACTTGCCATTAAAGTTTAAGTATCACTTTTGAGAAAAGCTCTTTGATACATGATATACAGTCTCTCAAAGCCTATTTGACAGGGTTCTGAAAGAGATTAAAACTAGCAGTAGTTTACACTGCTGCTCCGATCATAGCCCATGAATGCAGAAAACTATTTTTAGGAGCAAGCAGAAAATCTCGAGGCATAAGAAGGCTGTGTTCCGCACCCCAACTCCCAAGCAACAACAAAGCTTTGTTGCCTTATCAAGAGACAACCAAGAGAGGGAGACTGTAGTTTCTCTTCAGTTTTTCATCTCCTTGGAAACAAGAGCCTCTCACCTTGCCACTGTGCTGCAGGAGAAGCAGTAAGTCCCGCTTTCCAGATCTCCTGCTGGTCTCTGCCCTGGTCAGCATCTCCAACCTTCTTTACACTTCAGCTCATGAGTGTAAGATGTTGCCTCTCTCCTCCAGGGGCCAGCCAGGGCTTTAGCCCACTGCAGAGGAAGGCTTTGTTTTCTGAATTTTGAAATGCAGAATGTGAAACCTTGACTTGAGGACACCTCTTCTAGCACTAACGGATGTCTTTTTTTTTTTTTCTCCCTACTAAACAGCCCATGCAATTCCCTGGTTTTAGAAAACATTTCAGCATTTCAGGAATCATATTTGGGCACAGTGGGCAATACATAGTTTTCGTACTGAATTATTAAAGAATCATTATGGCAGATAGATAATAAGGAGTAGAGAATATGTAAACTCAGGCCCAAATTACAGCCATGTGAGTTTCTTTGCAACCTGTGACACACCCCTACATCTCTCTGATATGCTGTGCTGTCAGAAACTCATAGGGAAAATGGCACAGTCACCCTCCACAACCCCAAAGGTGATTAAATGCCCTGTGCATCTGCAGAAATCTCAATACTCCTCAACATTACTTCAGTCTTGCTTCACAGATGAAAAAAGGTTCAGAGCAAAACATGTGCAATCACTTCTGCCCATGTGGATTATGGCAGAGTGACTACAGAAGTGATGCAAGGACATACTAACAAAACTGCACAGATACACACAGAAATTCAGCTCTAAAGCTTACACTTATTTGGCTAATATTTTCAGCTCTACTACATATGCTTAAATAAGAAACATTGGTTAGGAAATAACACTTTTCTATCTAAGAAATAAAATAGGCTCATGTACTTTGCTCACTATATATTGTATATGTTGAGATAAATTCTCAACGATAAAAACTCAATCAATTGAATAAATGTTATACTATTATTTATGTTCTGATTGAAATGTTCCACAACATATTTCTGCTTCTATTTTAACAGTAACAAATATAGAAAAATAAAATTTAGTCTCACTCTGTGATAAATGTAAATTAGGACCAGGAGCTGGGTAAGCATTCGATCAACCATTCTCTTAGACTATAAATTAGCATGATCCTTTCATTACTATCATTGCTCTAATATGGATTTTAATCTTATATTTGCTTGGGCAATTGGTCAGCTAACTGTCTAGCTATTTGCACAATGAAATGCGCATTTTTCAAAAACAATTAGGTTTAGACGGTAAAACAAGAGAAATGCTATGTATTAGATTATATCTAACAAGGTCTAAGAGCACTTCGCTTCAATTGGACATGCCTGGTTTGTTGCTTCTATGTTGAAAAAAAACACTCCACTGCTACAGCATAGATTGTAGTGGATTTTAATAAACTCCAATGAGTTACACCCAACAGCAGTCTTGCTGTTATCCATTAGTCATCTGAAACAAGAATATAACCAAAACCAGTATTTATCATTAGATAGCATATACATATTGATAAGTGTATGCCTATACTACATTACATTTAAGGCACTGAAGAAGCCCCAAGACTTTCTCTGATTAAAAAAAGTTCAGGAAAGCTTTTGTGTAATCTGATATTTTTCCTTTACTATACTATGAAAACATAAAATTGGGTGGGGTGGGGTGTGGGGAAGGGAGGTAGAGGATGGTAGAGCAAGTATTAAAAATTTACACACGATATTGCGATATTACTAATACTTATGAATTCAATGCTGCTAGCACCTCACTCAACAATCGCCCAATTTTAATCAGTAAGTTTAACAAAATATTACTTATTGTGCTGAAACATGCTATAATTTCAACTGACATGCATACGTACTCTTTAAAATAAAAATAAAACCCAGCAATTTAGAAAAAAAAAAAAAATACAGTCTCTTCCCTCCTGTAGGCAGCTGCCTTCGAATGACAACTTTTGTTCCAGATCTTCAAAGTCAAGCAGGAGTTTTTCTGGGACAGCATGCCCTAATTAAATTCATTTGCTGTGGCCCATTTTTAAAGATTCAAATTAAACATTTTTGGAAGCTGAATGACAGTTTCTAAACTTATTTATTATGCAAAAAATGATTCTCCATAGACAGCAAATGGAATTTCAGCAAAAACACAAGTCAGCAGTGTTTGTCAGTGTATTGACAAACACTAAAATGTAATTTATACTTCCCAATTTCAGATATATATCAAAATTGCGTTGCTATTGAAGAAGAGTAGGGAAAAAATACTTAAAAGGAGGACTTGTAAGACAAAATTTTCCCTTAAAACATGTACCAAGCTGAATTCCAGTCACACTCATTCAGGAGTGAGCATATCCTAGTAAATAAAATATCATATAATAATTATAATCATATATTATAATAATATATCATATCATATAATAACACCATATCATAGTAAACAAAACACTAAGCTTTAGAATATCATAATCTGGAAAAAACTTAGAACATATTTTTTTTCTGTTTTGTGACCTGTAGGGAAAACATAGTATGGTTTACTGGCTGACAGTGGTAGAGGAGGATTCAGAGGTCTTGGAAAGTCCTTGAACTCTCTGTAAGCCTTGGAAAGAATTTAACTTCTGTTCAGTACTTCACCAAACTCTCAGTACTGGTACATATCTTTTATTTTGTCTCATCAGATTTCTTTTATTTACAATATTTCTTACTTCTTTACCACTCATCACCATTCATTACTTGGGTATGAACAAACCAATCAACATTTGTAACTCTGTTCATTCCCACAACTCTGTCAAGGAACGAAGCAGCCAATTGTCAATTTTTACTATGGTAAATATTCTGGCTTTATGAAATATAAATTGTCCTCTATTTGTGTTGTGCAAAGTGTTGGCTATTAATGATTGTTAGCAAAGGTTATCCAGCAGTTTTCTGTCAATCCAGAGATATAAACATTATCCCCATGGTGACACCAATAAACCCTTGCCAGCTCGTTGTTTCCTGGGTGCACCTGGAGCTGCACTCACCATCAGGTGAATGCTCTCCATATGAGAACTAGTATCTTAACCCTGGGACATGAATGCCCACGTGAACAAGGTTCAAAGTGATCCTGGCACTCTAGGTTAATGAGGAGCTGAAGAAATTAGGTTAGATAGTTAAGGCTATCCAGATGCAACTAGCTCCTTTATTAACAGAGGTGTATTGGCAGAGTACAATTTACAACAGAGAAGTGATGAAAGCGTGCCAACACCTGAAGAAGGACAAATGACTGTCATTCAGAAGGAAACAATATCACCTGAGAAGTGTGCAGACAAAAGCAATTACCCATAGGACTTAACTGACAAGCAAGCAAATGGTATAAACTAATATGACTACTTCCTATTTGCTTTATTTACAGTAATAACTGTCTTCATCACCCCTTTTAACCCATGCTTATTGATATTTTCCTTCCAAATGATGCAATGACTAAATATTTAAATACTTAGTAACTTTTTACATTCATGTTTTGAAAGATGTTGCTATTACTTGCCTTAAAGGAGAAGTTTACTTAATAAAATTTACTCTTGATAAGATATAAGTTTTTTCACTGAGTGATTGGACTTATTTTATAACTGTTTTTTTTGTTTTTTGTGTGTGTGTGTGTGTGTTTTTTTTTTTGTTTTTTGTTTTTTTACTATTATTTGACCCGGAAAGAAAACACTAAAATACGTTTTCTGTAAGATTAGACTGGGCTTGCACTACTTGCATTGATGTTCAGTTATAGTATCCAATTTCCATTTTCCTGGTTAAAAAAATAAAATATACTGCCATCCTATCTGAGAAAAAAGAACACAAAATAATCTTAAATAGTCCCAACAATCCTCAATTTTGTCAATAATATAATGATAATGTCCAAAAGATTTTGAACAGAGCACACACAAATCACCCCTTTTATTCACCTCCACTAAGATGAGCTAATCTATTTTCTAAATGAAACATTTGTATTGCTGTAACATTTCACAGTAATGAAAATCACTTCTCTGATCATGCTGATTTAAGGGTTGCGAGCTGTCTGCTTTAATCAACTCAGAATGAATTTGTAGAGCAGATTCTGCAATAATTCACTGTTATGCTACTTCAATATTCCAGTTTCTACCAGAACTCGATTTATTAAAAGTTAGACTCAAGAAAAAGATAAATTAAATCATAGATGAATTTACACCTAATAATGCAAATTAAATACAATTTTTAGGGTCACGCTTTATTAGACAAAATAAACAGTAATTGTTAAGGCTATGGTTGAAACTATCCTGGCTAGTTTGGTCATGAAAGCACTTTTCAGAAACTCATATGCTACTGTGATACTCTTGTAAGCGTATTGAAAGGAACATCTAAGTTATCAAGCAATTAATTCAGAGTTAAAAATTTGGTGTCCTTTGATGTTGTTTTCAAGACAGAAGACAGAAATGTTCAAAAGCTATTTCTCTTGTATTTTAAGGAATTAGAATGGCATATTAGTGTTTTGCTGTGACAATGACATTCTATTTACTCAAAATAAAAAATAGGTTATTAAATAACAATTACTTGAAGTAATATTTTACACCTTCAGATCCAGAAAACATATAGTGCTCTTCATAAAGACATATAAAGACCAGATTCCAGAACAGAGAACTTGAACTTGGATTCTAGGAGGAGACTAAGGGCTGTCTGGCTGTTGGCAGCAGTTAGCATATATTTTGGAAGCACAAAGAGGACCAGAGAGCTCATACAAATAAATTATCTCATACCAAATCTAGTCTAAGTCATTAGATCCCATGGAGATGGATACAGGTAAACAGTACTTTTTTTTTTTTTTTTTCAATTATTGATTCCTACATTTGCATAACTACCACCAAATATTAAGATTGATCATATCACTAAAGATAACTTTAAGGGCTCAGCAAGGTCTGTATCTTTATCAGGGTCAGTGAAATCATTCTCATACATTAAATCCATTGGGTTAATATATGGTGGCTCTCAAAATGCTAAGAGTTTATTTGCTCCTTGCTTCCCATTGAAAGACAGTATTTCATACAACATCGAAACCACTTACTATAGGGGCAAGAGAGTCAGAGGCCTGAGATCTTAGGATTCAGAGCATTGACCACAGCAGCCTAATTCATAAAAGATCCTGTGTTCATAATAGTACACACTGTGTACAGAATAATTGAGAGAAATGCTAACAGATTTATTTTTGAGATAAACTGTTTTCAAAACATTTTAGTTTCACTTGCTCTTTTCTTAGCAACACAGCATGACTGTGTTCAACTAATGCTCTGTGACAGATTTCGCCTGTTGCAAATTACTCCCAGGAAGAGGGACTTCATGGCATGCTTCTCCTTATGGCAATTTTAAAGCAAATTAAATTGATTTTATCCTGAAAAACCACCCCCAGCACAGCACTGCTGATGGGACCCTCAGAGGGACATGGTCCATGCCAGCAGACTGAGATGCAATGCGCAGTGCCGAGGGCTGAGACAAGAGGCCAGGAGGGAGCTGACTCCCCATGCGCCAAGGCCTGGGGTATGAGGGCTGCCAATTAAATGGAAGCAAAATCCCACCTCAGGTAGCTGTAGGACCAAAAAACAACGCTAAAATCAAAAGGTATAATGAAGAACAACCAAGAAAGTGAAGTGTTTTTCACAGCAGAGGTGTTGGATCATAAGGCTGAAGAAGGAACAGCAAGTCAACACCAGCTTCTGCAAGATGCCAAGAACGGGCTGACTTGGCAAACTTTCCACAGAGTACTTAACTGGAAGTCAGATGATCATATGAGATGATAAAATGCCTGAAGAGGATTGAAGTTTAGCATTTCTTACACTGTTTTGTATTCAAGCCAGAGGGAAACCTGTAGCAAGAACAGCCTACTGATGGAAAATAGCTCAGGTCTCCCCTAGAGTTTAATAAATGCTCAGCACTTTCTGTACAACTTCTGGTCGGCTGAAAGCAGAGGCAGGATGTTAATCTCATTCACAAAGGGCCACACGGGATCTTTAAGGATATGCCACATTATACCTCCAAGCAATGTGTTCATTTTTACAAGTCTAAACCAAACCCGAGTACAGAGAAATTAAAATCCATTTCAGTGGAGTTAGTATACAACACAGGAAAACCACCATCTCTCACAGAAAACTGTCCAACCATGAAATAAACTGTTCTTTTATTCTTTTTTTAATCTTGGGAATTAAAATGTCAGAACCTCCCTTCTCCTACAGCCACAGTTCAATGTGATTTAATACTAAATCATTAATCATAGTTTTATTTTCAAGTTCTCTCTCACATGAGAAACAATAAAAGGCTCCTTCATTTCTCCACCTTAATTATTTTAATTATTTCTAACGTTACTAAGTAAAAAGCATTTGCACACAAACAGGATTCCAGGACTAAAAGAAAAACAAAAGCTCACGTGAACTCTTCTCCTTTTCCCAGTAATTGTGCATTTAGACATGGAGCTATGGAGAAAACAGCATCCACAAGGAGGACAGTGCAACATTTCTGGCTCCGTCTTAGCTCCTTCTGAGGCCAACAGAAGAAATGCCACCAGCCTCATCCCCTCAGGCTTTTGACTCTCACATTTCCTATAAGAGAAGTGTTTAATCCTGTGCAGCCCTGACAAAAGCCAATTAGCAGACAAAAAAACAAGATGCCCAAGTCCTTATTGCTGGTAGGCAACATTAAATCAAGCAAAGATTATATGAATGTGTATTCTTACTGTTAGTAAAAATCTTCAGACTGTCTTGCCATCACTGTTTGTATTGGAACTCATTAGGAAAAAAAGCACTTACATCCAGTAAAGGGGACTATTTCAGGAAACATGCAAACATTTGGTTCTTCTCCTAACAAGAAGCAACTTTTCTCAGTATGAAAACAAAGCACAATTACTTAAATGAGCCCAACCAATGCTTTCCTGTTTATTCTTTTTAAAATCAAAGGCAGATGTATTCTAGTTCAATTTTAATTATAATCAGTATTACACAGGAGACCACAGTAAATAAATACTGAGTATTGACCAAGAATATCTTGAAAAAAAAAAAAAGTTAACAATAAATAATATTAATTTAAAAAATAAAAAATAAAGCACCTGAAACCTTCTTCTCATCTGCAACAGCTTCCTGATGGAAGCACTGCAGTGCAGGCTTGAGCAATGCTGGCTCAATCTCACGTGCCCTTCTTCAGCACTGACTACACTATTAAACTGACATCCAGAATTCAAACACATTTTAAAAACTCTTCTAGCTTACTTAAATAGAGACCGTTGTTATCCTTTTATTTTTTTATTCTGTTAATGCACCCTCTCAGCTGAAAAAAAAATAAAAAATAAAAAATTGTTTCAGTCCTTCCTGGTTTGTTTCCAAAGTCCAGTATTTCTTAATTCTGTTGTTCAGACACAGCTAAATCCTTTCCTGAAGTGTACTTAGCACACAGAGGCTCTTTGTTGCACTTTACCACTAAACAAAAAAAATAAAAATAAAATAAATAAATAAATAAATAAATAAACAGGAATGTCCTTACCCATCATGGGCTAAGGGCAGTATTTTCGGACATTCAGGACATGAATGACAGAAAGTTCCCTCTGCCCCCAGCTAAGGGTTCGCAAAGGACACACTCAGATTCCCGTGGATCATGCCAACACTCTCACTGAACCACTGGATTATGAACAAAAAGCTCTACTGGCACTGTTTGCATCTGTGATGAACACACACATACAGGTGCTGCTTCTCAACCTGCAATTCTCATATCACAGAAAGCTGTTTCAAGAAAAAGAATACATTTAATATTTTTTTGAATAAATCTCAAAATACAATGGCAAGTGCAGAAGGAGCAACCAGAGCCAGGGCAAAAGACAAAGGTATGAATTTTACTCAGCTATGCAGACTGGATTTCTATTGCATGTTTCTTTTTAGAACTTTAGTCACAGCAACTTTTTCCAAAAACTTACAGAATTATTCCTTATTCATAAGGAATGATTGTCCCATCCTGCTGAAGCAAAGAGTAAAATTTATGCATTTAATTGAAAATAGTGTGGTATTTGGGCTACGTTGTTCATCAACAAATGGCATGCTGGAAAAAAAAAAATAAAAAAAAAGATACGTGGGGAGGATGTAAAAGCAGAAAGTCAGAAAAATGCAACAGTAATAGTGTCTCCCTGCAGTTGTCACTCCCCATAATCAGATTGGATAAAAGTGGAGCACCTGTTAAAAACACAGCAAATAGGAGAAACAACACTTCATTCAGGGCTCAGTACTGCATGGGATTTTATTCAAACCCACTGTTACTAAAGGGCCATTCTGTAATAACATTGTGATTCAAAATAATCACAAAAGATGAACAAATCCACCACAGTTGAGAACTAGAATAATACCTACATCCTTACCTTAGTAAGACTGACCTATACCATCTTTAACAACTTTAAATAGGAGACCTATATACAAAGTCTAAAAAACTTTATAGTCAGTTTAAAAGACAACGGTGGTGTATCTAAAGACAATTAGTCACAGCCATACAGCACTGGTGTATCATCTATCAAAAAGTTTAACAGAACCAAAAAAAAGTCAGTGTTACAAAGAAAGCAAAAGGACATCCCAATCTTGGCAAGCACAAAAACCTGTCAAATGCAAAAATAATCAGCAAGTTTAAACTACAAGAAGAGTGGCCAAAACAACTTTGGACAACATTTTAAAACAGAGACTAACCAATCAAGGAAAAAAAAAAAAAAAAAAAAGTACTCAAGTAAAATAAAGCTATAGGAAAAAAATGAAATGAGTCCCCTGTAATGGCAAACAGCTCAGAGATTTCAGTCTAGAGATGGGTTGTTTGTTTTCCCCTTTTTCTTTGTACAATAAAAAAAGGTTCTAGAACAAGTTAAGGAAGTGGATAGCAACAAATCATTAGGACCAGAAAGCATTAATCCAAGAGCTCTGAAGGACCAAATATGAAAATATTTATTTCTGAAATCAGAAATATCACTGGAATGGAGGACAGAAGACAGTAAATGTGATGACAATTTAAAAAAAAGATCCCAAAGAGAACACAGGGAACATGTTCTTAAGTCTGCCTTCCAAAATGGGCAAATTGGTTGAAAATATAATCAAAAATGGCATTATTCTACATATGAATATAGACATTATACTGAAGAAGCATCAGTATGAATTCTGTAGAGGAAAATCAGAATAAGCATTTACTAGCATTCTTTAAAGAACTTGAGAACTGGTAATGCTGTGATAGTGATATTGAATTTCCAGAAACCTTTCTGACTATTCCTCGTAAAAGTCTCTTAAATAAATTATTTTGCTGGATTATTTTAGGTGTGCTTATTTATAGATCATAATTGATACATGGGTATAATATCTGATTAAGAGACAGGAAAAAAAAGGCTAAGGAGAAAAAAAAAAAAAAAGATCATTTTCACAATGATGCAAGGTTATCGGCATTGTACCAGAAGAATCTATAGCATTCAATGAAAACTTTCTGGAAGACGGATGAAGCAATAATGATAGTAATTCAGAATGCTCAATGTTGCAGAAGGATCTCAAGAAAACAATTATGGATGGTTGTAGTAGTAGTAAAGCATAAGTCATTAAACATCATGCTCAAGCAAAAATCTAGACTTTGAAAATACCAAACTGCTGACTACTGGAAATCGATAGTAACCTCTAAGCAAAATATCACTATGTGCTACCTCTGTTTCTTATAATCTTTCCTAAGAATCAATTATTTATCAATGTTGAAAAGTTTCTGAGAACTTTCATCTAATTCAATAGAAATACTCATGTAATTTCATTTCTATTCCCCATCAATAATAATTGGAAAAATATTTTGTTTTTACATTTTAATAACTTTAGTATATTCTGTATTTTTAATTTTAATGTAAAAATAAGAAGACTTAGCAATGGTCAGTATTAAATATCTAACATATTAAAAACTCCTTTGCACCAACAACATTTTCTTTTCATTAAGATTTCAGGGTACTGAGAGCTAAGGAATCTTATTTGCAATTTATCCAGAACTGCAAAAAAACATGTGTCCAGTGACTGATTTAGAGGTTACTAACATAGTTTTTGAACTAATAAAGGAAAATAAAATAGTCCCCTTTTTCTGGCAGCTGCCATATTATTTCTTATGCTATAAGAAAAAAATAGAAAATATACACTAAAAAACTCCTGAAGTCTTCAATATTAATTCCTGCAGAAGCATTTGCTAATGTTGCTATCCAACATGACAATCAAGCTCCTTCCTTTAAAGTATGTGATGAACTTTTCTATCTTCTAAATGACCTTCAGGAGGAAAGTTTTCTAACTGCAATGAAGCCATCAAAGAACTTCCCCTGAATTATATGATATGTAGTATTTATCAGGACTTGGTCACACTGCACATTTTTGGATAAACCAAACTGCAGTCTAACTCCTTCTACGTATTTACATCCTTCAGTGTCCAAGTCCAAGCTTAAATATGGAAGTGTATAAGCTGATACATGTAGTTAGAAGAACAAATGACAGCATGCAACTAGAAGAATGTGTTTTACATATTGAAGACTGGCAATTTATTCACTCACTGTAGATTTGCCATAAATTATTTTCTACTGGAGAACCGTTCTTCTTCAGAAATTACATTACATAGGTAACAAATGTTTATTAGCTTAAAAACAGTCTTTTAAATAATTTCATAACAGACATATTTCTGAATTATTAATTTCTTTTGGAAGCCTATTAAGATATAAAGTTCTACGTCAAGACTAGTTAAATAAATGTTTTAGCTGTGACCTTAAGCCGAATTTGTTCCAAACAGCTGATAAAGTCTGAAAGCAGAAATTCAATTTTTCTTTGTACTGCAACCCAGAGCATGGGAAGGAATTTTCTACTCATTATCATACTTTCCATTTATATCTCTGAGAGAAAATGTCTCCTTTGTTCATGAGAAACAAGCAAAAAAGATGACAAAAGTTAATTTCTAAAGGCATCACAAAGCAATTTTATCCAAAGACATTCTTCCTATACTAGTTGCACTGAACAGCAATTAGCTGCCAGGCTTAAGATGTGGTTCAGAGTATAAAATGACATTACATTAGGCAACTGTTTATAGGACTAACTTCAAGACTATACATAGCAAAGTTTAGATTAAAAAAAAAAAAAAAAAAAAAAGCAACAAAAGGATTCTAATTACTTCATCTGAATAACTTGAATTTACTTTTACATCATTACAATAAGTGTTGTTAGTCTCCATTGTCTGCACTTTTTATTTAGCAAAAAGTAGAAGAAATAGTAATAGAAAATGGCCTTTGTTTCATCAGTAGCACTTCTATGACAAGTTGTGTCTTGAGCATACACTCATTCCAATGGGAGCCACTGCATTCAAGGCCAGAATGGATGTGGCTCTAGGCAGCCTGCTCTAGTGGTTGGCAACCCTGCCCAGAGCAGGGGGGTTGAAACTAGATGATCCTTAAGGTCCTTTTCAACCCAGGCCATTCTATGATTCTATGATTCATGTGGGAGGCATTTAATTCCAGTTTCCCATAATTAATCCTTCTCTTCTTCATAAATTCATAATGTAAGGTTATTTGTAGCAGAACTATGTATAATATTTGCTCTTTTTGCCAAATAAGGTTGCTTCTAATGATTTTGCAAGTTGACCAAGCATCTGGGTCACCAAAATTGCTACTTGCATGTCAAAGAACTATGAAGTTCTCTTCGAGTCATGACCAGCTTCTTTCCTAAATCAGAACACACGCAAAAAAAGTGATAACCCCAAGTGTTCCTAAAAACTCTGGTGGGGCAGGGGAACCTGCATCACAAAACCAGTAAACTTTTCTTAGACAAACAAAGCTACTTTTGTTGTAGACCAAAAATCACAGATCATTGGAAGAGGTTCACCTAGAAAGTAGTGCAATTTAATGGATTAGAAATGGTCTAAAGAGTACATGAAAGTCATTCAAGAAGACCCACACCAATGAAAGTCTTTCCACTGTCTTTGGTGTCGGTGGATCAGATCATGCCAATAGTTTCTGTACTCTGGATGCTTTCTATGCTTATTTTTTTCTTTTATGTGAACCTTGTACATGCTAACAGAAAACTCGTTAAGTCTGACAAGGTCAATGTGTAAAATATCAAATTACAACAAAATACTAGCGTCAGTGCCAAAAATCTCAAGTATCACTCATCTTCAACCATTACAGATTCTGCTGTATGGCAAAGACTGAGGATATGCCATCCTTTTACGCAGCAAGTTTAGGAAAACAAAAGCTTACTAGAGGATCATGAAAGGCCTGGAAAAGGTCAGACAGAGAAGAAAAAAAAAAAAAGAACAACAAAAAAAAGCTTTATAACAAAGTATTTGTGATATAATAACCTACTGTTTTAAAAAGCAAAACAGTGTTTTACTTCAAAAACACTATATTCCATTACCAAAAAGCAACAAAACCTATAAGAAAACTAATTTTTAGACATACATGATCTTTTTAGAGACCTACCTAGTTGCAATTTGAGCAACCCGTGCTCTTACACAAGCATAAAGAATAATTTTATATAGTGAATACGATTAATTAACAAATAAAATGCATATTTAATACACAGACTTTTGACTGGGAATAAACCAGTGACCAAACAACATTTCTATACACAGAAAAAAAGTTTAAAGAGCTTGATTTTTGTCAGCCCAATTTCTGAAGTCCCAGTTCAAAAATGTAGGTCAAGTTTCATACTGATTCCAAAGTTTCTCAAAGTCAGCTTGCAGTGAAAGCCTGACCCATTTTGAACAGAACCATCAAAAATTAAAAGAAAATATATGAAAAATCAGGTGGCTGCATCACTTTTGATAATACCTTTTCTCATTAAAGGGCTCACATATGAAGTACATTTTCATAGGAATTCCATACTCTGAAGGAGAGGTTGCTGTGATAAACCCATATGCATCTCAAGGCTGATTAGGCATCTCAAGATTGATAAGATCAAGATAGATTTCTGTGTCTTATTAATAATTAATTTTTATTAATAATTCCCACAGTGAGCAGGTGCTAATATCAAGGTTGAGCACAATAATTACTACTTTTTCTGACTTTTATGCACTATCCGTAAATAATAAAACACCAAAACCCAGAAAATATAATCTTCCTTGCACCTGTCTAAGTAATCTTCTAAAACTGTCTTCTTTTTCCCATTTTTGCTTGGATTTCACTTCCGCTCCAGAAATATAACTGCCATACAGCTTCATTCTTTCAGGAAAGTTAAAGTATGACTACTCTAAATCAGTTCTATCATCTTCCTTTTTAAGCATTTGAAACAGAATAATGGGAAACATTAGATATGGTTTTGGACAAATTTCTTCTAATCAGTAAAACTGACCTAAATACTATCTCAGAGGATATTTAATTGGAAAATAATGTTTTGCAAATTTCATCCAAAACGTTTGAGCAAGAAGATTTCTACACTAAAAGTCATATTTTCTGAGGCATTTTCAAGAATAGGTTAATTCTGACTATTAAACAATTTTATTATGAAAAAGAGTTGTCAGATATTTTTTCCCCTCATCCTTCCTTAAATCAAAAGTAACTGTATTGAATTTGCTGCTTTTAGTACAGCAAAAGAAAGCATTAGTCCTCTCTCTTTAAAAATTCCTGCTAATACACTTCAAAGTGTTATTTCAGGTACAAACAAGATTACAGTTTCTTAATACACACACTGCAGTTTTACTTTGAGGATAATTCACAAGAAATTCAGGAAAAGTCCTCTAATAAGAACGGCTGCTCTGGTAAATGGACTTCCCTAGCCTGAGAATTTCTAGCAATAACCTTTGCACTTTACTATCACAGAATGCAAACTAATACTGTACCTGTGATATAACTCTTTATTAATAGCTAAATATCTTTTAGTGGAGCAGCTCTTAAGATCATTTTTAATATAAACAGGTTGCATTTTCATATTAAGCTATCATTTTCAAGGACAAGACCTCAGGTCCCTCAAATTGATGGGATAATATCCAAAATTTCCCTTTGCAGTCAGATATATCATTAAGATATATATATTATATATATATTATATATATACACATTTATATATATATACATATATATAAACACATTTATAAATATAAATGCATAACTTATCAAGATAACTATGATTTTGAGACATTTATATAAAGCTAGATGATAGATCAAATCATCTGCCATCAATGGAATTATATCAATTACTTGTGGAGAACATTATCTGAAGCTCTCTGAAGTTGCACCAGAAGATGACTTTTGTGCAGAAGATAAATAGTACAACCTTCATTTATCTTAACATGTTCTGAAAATCTGAGGTGAAAATAAAATTTCTTCTGCAATGGAATCTTTGAAAAAAAAAAGAAAAAGAAAAGAAAAAAAACACAACACTTTTTGAACTATTTTACTTTATACAGAATATACATTTCAATAAAGTCAAATTTTCAGAAATAATTACTTTGGTTGAAAACTCTTACTGAAGACCTTTAAAATTTCCAGCCTGTTAATTTTAGATATGGTACCCAGGCCAGAGAAATTATATCAGGAAGAAAAAAAAAAATCATCTGATTAAAAAAAAAATATAAAAGTTTTTCTATTCAAACATTTATTTTGCAAACAGCACTAGTTCACCTTCAGTGAAATTGATTATGCTTACCATGCAATATTTGAAGGGTACATTGTACTGTAATTTACCTCTTTCACTTCTCTAAGCATGCACTTCTCAAACTGTGCAGATTCAATTTGACCAGAACATCTAAGAAAGAAAGCCAAGACAGAAAAAAATTTACCATTTACAAAAAATTATCTCTATACAAAGATAGACTAACCTTTTCCTCAACACCACCAGCTCATCAACTCAAACAGGGAGAACAACATTCCTCCTCTGCTGAAGCAAAAGGGAACTTTAATACTGACTACAAGGAGGTTGGATATCAACCCCTAAACTAAGAAAAGATGTAAGAAGTTTAAGTGATTACTTATTTAGGTAACTAATCTTTTAACAGGTTGTCCACTTATTTTTAGATACTACAACTAATTTAAAGTTTCTTTTTCAATAATTATTCTATATGCCTTCCACAACCTAATATATGCATATCTTCTGTATTGCATCCTATTTCCAAGTGTAACGACCCTCAAAATCCAAGATTGATTTTGGCTTTACCCTGATCAATACTAATCTCCAAGATATATTAGACTTTACATTGACCTAAACAAAAAAGTCATTACATGTATATTAGTCAGTCTCCAAAACATTTATTAAATTAATTTCAGAGACCACAAAAGGTGTATTGTTACCATCATTTCTATCTGGGATTTCCATCCATCATCTTTAAGAAGATTTACATGTGACCAATAATTCACATAATCACAGTCACTATAGTGGATTTGTCAAAATGTCTTGACCCATCTGCTATTATTCTGAGATTAATCTTTTTGTATTTAATTGGAGCAAATTACAAATTTTTTTTACAAATTACAATTTTTTACAAATTTACAAATTACCAAATTACACAGCTATTGGACTATTAGAATCCAATCTTACACACATTAAAGTCAATGGGAGAATACATCTCCTCTGTTCAGTAACAGCATTGAGCTCAAAGAGTGGCAGGAGATTAAAACACTGCAATTAGACTTTCGTTCCCACTGAAGGCAAAGGGAGAGAAACTTTTTCAATAAAAAGACTTCAACCAGCACATTTTTAAACAAAGAATCACAGCACCCAGAAGTGTATTTATATAAATCTAATTTTTGAAAACTAGATATTTCTGACAACCTTTTTTTATGATACTGGCTAATCTCAAGATAGGAATATAAGACCTATATACACATAAATGTTAACATTATGACAAAATTGTTACTGACCTATTCTGGGTAGTCTCCTGATCACTTTAATTCTGTTTCAATGAAACAAAACCAAGACTTCCACATAATAAAAACACAAAGGGGAGAGAGAAGAGAGGAAGAGAGAGAGAAATACAAGCTACATTCATAGATTTTACAAGTAAAACTAGTGATTTCATTTAAGTCATTCTTCCTTATTTTGATTTTTTTTACACAAAATGTAAATTTTCCTCCTTATGATATTATAGATTTCAATAGAATCATTTGCATTTCAGATAGATAATACAATTTACACTTTGCATAGTAAACACCTCATATTGTAAATTATTTGAGGCAATAACCATGTGTTTATTCTCTCCCCCAGGCACTTTAACCTAAATTAAATAAATAATTCTACAACCGTGCTGAAATGTTATTAGGCAAAACTAATATTAAACATTCCATGAAATTTCTATTCAGAAGTCTTAATATAATAAAAAACAATATAATACCATTTATTTTTAAATACAGATACTTAAAATACTAATACACTTTATATACTTAGAAGTTTGACACATCAGAAGTATTAGCTTAAAAACTTAAGTTTAAACTTTTGATTATTCCAGCTTTGGGGATACAGATATCAAAAGACATTGGAGTAGTGAGAAAAAAAGTTATTAGTAAACACAAAGGAAGAGAAGCTGCTTATGATCTGAATTATAAGGGTTGGAAAAGACCTCCAAGGTCATCTGGTCCAACCACCACCTTACTATCAATGTCACCCACTAAACCATATCCCTAAGCACCAAATCCAACCTTTCCCTGAACACCCTTATGGATGGTGACTCCATCACTTCCCTTGGCAACCCGTTCATAGTAGACAACAATAAAAAACGGATCCATCCTGGGCTGCACCAAAAGCAGGTCAAGCAGGCCAGCAGGTCAAGAGAGGTGACTCTCCCCTTCTGCTCTGCTCTCGTGAGACCCTACCTGGAGCACTGTGTTCAGCTCTGGGCCCCCAGCATAAGAAAGATGTGGGCCTGTTGGAGTGAGGCCAGAGGGCCACAAGGGTGATCAGAGGGCTGGGGCACCTCTCCTATGAAGACAGCGTGAGAGAGTCGGAGTTGTTCAGGAGAGAAGGTAGCTTCAGGGAGACCTTACAGTGGCCTTAACCATTTAACTTAGGCCCACCTTAACGTGGGCCTACAGGAAAGACGGGGAGGGACTCTCCCAGGAATCATAGTGCAACAGTAGACAGGCTGTAATGGTTTTATACTACAAGGAAGAAATTCTTCACTCAGAGGGTGCTGAAGCAGTGGAAAAGGTTGCCCAGAGAAGCTGTGGATACCCCATCCCTGGACATGTTCAACGCCAGGCCGGATGGGGCTCTGGGCAACCTGGTCTGGTGGAAGGTATATATACCCCATGGCAGTGAGGGTAGAACTGGGTGATCTTTGAGGTCCCTTCCAACCTGAGCCATTCTATGATTCTATATCTAATGAACAGTTGAAAGCCAAATGTTGACAGCTTGTGCTATAACCTGAAATGCAATCAGTTTTGCTGAAGATCCTAGCATGCCACAAAAAAAAAAAAAAAAAAAAAAAAAAAAAACGATATTTTGCTATGCACGTTAACACTCTTCTAAGCTTGTCTGGACTTTCCTTTTAAAATTCTCTATAGATATCAGCGTTCAGCTCCACAAACTACTGGGAACACTTTACTAACTGCTATTGATGAGAAGAATGTCTTAAAACATCTACACTATCTATTTTATTAATGTTCATCTTATAAAAGGATTCTGATTGGAAAGCATTTTTAGTATTTTGCATTTTCAGGAGGAACTGATGAGAGCGCATCAGGTCACAAAGAGGGGGAGCCCATCTCAAGCACAGTGTGAGGAGTGAAAAAGCAGGAGACATTCATCTCCCTCTTGACTCGAGGGCTGCTGGAGGAAAGGCAAAGGGAAAAAGAAGATAGAGCTAGGCTGCACACAATATGGCTTTAGCCTATTCAGGCACAAACAAGCAGCTTAAATTAATGTAGAAGAGGAGAAATTACTTGAGGGGGTTAAATATTGGCAAGAGCCAAAAAAAAAAAAAAAAAAAAAAAGAAGAAAGGATTTCTGAAGCTGCATTTTAAACAGACTGAATGGGAACTGGATTGGCACATTACATGCCATGAAATTTAAAGCTTTGACAGAAGTTAAATGCAACAATTTCCCTGGGCCTATTCTGCTGCTAAACATATAATTCCCTCTGTAAAACAGAAAAACTTTATCTCAAAACTTCTGTAGTGCTTCTCTATCCCTCTCTGCTGCCACTGAGTGCTTCAGAATCCACTTGTTCTAACAGGAAAACATTTTGTAAATTTCTGTAGGAAACTTTATTCAGGGGCAGTAGATATTCAGTTGTTCTTGTGCAACAATGTTTTTTATCACCAGGTTCTGCTCCCCATCTATAGATCCTCTCCCTAAGCCACCGATGGTGTCTATAGCTTTCACCTCACTTGGAAGAAAAAAAAAAAAAAAAAAAATGGATCTCCCATATCTCTAGGGCAAGGAAAGCTCACTTCAGACCATCCTGTTAGCTCTTCTTGGCACCTAGTCCAATTTCACTTATTTCTTCTTGAGCATGTATGATCACAACATTTTGCCTCATTGTAGGTTTTGTGAGATGACATTTGTATTTTATTAGATATTTCAAAACTCTCTCTTCAAAGGCATCATAATACTGTATTTCCCATTACATCAGCAGCTCAGGTGATTATTCCTTTATTTCCAAACCACCCTCTAAATTTCCATTACAGAACAAAATTTACATACGTTATGAATATGTGTGCCAATTTATTACACCATTCATTCCAAATTCCAAAACAAATTCATTCCAAAGCCTCAACTTCACCAATCTGAACATCAACATTTTAATAAAAAAAAATGACTCTGCAAAGAGAGGTTTGGTTTTCTTCCAAAAATTTTAAGAAAGCTGCTACACATCCACAAACCACAAGTCAACCATGTGAATATTAAAATGGATTCTCATTTTGAATCCAAAATTTTGATGTAAAAATTTTACAACAGTAAGTTTCAATTTGTAACATGCCAATGACTTGCAAGTGGTCTACTAAACATAGTTAAGAAAGCAAGGCCCACTGACAACAAGTTAAACATTAATATGGAAATCTCCATACTTCCACTGGAAAATTTTTAGTGGTCTGCAAATTGAAAAAAAGTTGAAAATCACCTCTGGTATTACTGAGGCATCCTCCTTGCCTGTAGTAGCCTGCGGACAGGGCACAGTTCTGACAGGCACTGTGTGGTTATGATAAGTAAAGCCGACAGCTTAGGGAAAATATTGAATATACTTATCTCATGCATAATTTTACTTCTGGAAGAAAGGGTAACTTTTACATCAGAACAATCCAGAATAGCATATTGAAAGCTGTGATGCTTGTGCATATTAGCATTCCAGCCCATCTTTTTCTTCATCTCCTTCACCACAAATTTAACCTGTTTTCAAACTTTGACTTGTAAAAGCAAGCAGATGAGAGAAGAAAGGAAGCAAGATTTTTTTTTCATGTTATTAAAGGAAAGAATCCCAAGATATCCCTAGTATCTTCTAGATACTGTTTCTTATGCAAGTGAAATACAGCTGGAGAAGGTAGACTATGCTATAGATGTTAAAATTAAAATGTTTTCTCTTTCTGATTACATTCAGAGTACAACTTGAATAGCTTGATTAAGTACGGATTAAGTGCAATAAAGCAGTGACTTGCACTTTTAGAATCTAAAGTGGTAAGGGAGAGGTAAGCATCAAGGAATTTCACCCAATTGACATTGAGCAGTTACCAAAGGCACTATGAAGAGTGAAAAGCAAGGAATTTTCAATATCGATTTCTCCTTTTTCCACATTATTTTTTCAGTAGGATCCAAATAAAAACTTTGTTGCTCACATGGATTTAAAGGAGGAGCTAACTGATGCAATCATAGTTCCCTTCCCCCACTGCTATGGCCAGCTGTGACACATACAGTGTGTAAGGCTGCTGTAATATATGGTACACTGACATGATATATAGCCCATAGAATTACTATGTCAGAATATTATCACTCTGTCAGCTTTCCACTTCTCCCTCTTGTCATAAAACACACAATGTGGGAAGATAAATGTGGATCCAAGTGCCTAACCACAGCTGGGATTTCTGCTGTACATATGTTGTGCATTCTGGTAAAACACATTTCAAAACAGGAGGAATAAAGTGATAGTTTCTAAAGATGCCCTAAATACCTCAGTTTAAAAAGACAAGTAATCTACAATATTAATCCTCAATCCAAGCCAATGACAATATATCCGAGCAAGGTCAAGTTCCATCTCATGAGAACAACTGCATTATACCTGTATAGCCATAAAATCAGTGAAACTTCTGAAAACTGCAGATAACAAAAACAAAAATTTTTCTACTGGTCTGCTGAATCTCAAGTCAGAACAGGTCTAACAAAAACAAGCAAACAAAAATATTGATAAAAGCAGTCAGAAGCAATCATCTAATATCATAATACCAATGGTCTTAGCACAAAACGTCATTGCAAAAATCAGGTCAATAATATGGCCAAAAGAGTAACAAATCTTGTATTTCAAAAATCCTCTGCTATTAAATTACAGCATGTCATTCTCAAGTAATTTTGATAACATTTGTCCCCCTGTCTTCTAAGTGCCCTTCAGGAGATCTGTCAGGGAAAAAATAAATAAATAAATAAATAAATCTCAACAGGATCTTTGAGAAAAGACATGTAAAACTAGGAAATGACAAAATAGGTCTTCTGACCTATACAAAACTAGCAAATATTTTAATGCCTTATACTACCAATTAAGAGATGACCCGATCAGTTTTAAAAAGTGGACATTTTTTAATGAAGTGCAAAAGTCTAGTAAAATAAACTTCTCTGGTACAGTTACATCAAACTTAGTGCTGATTTATAAATTGCTATTTGTAGCTGTGACAGAATTTTAACTCAGAATTACCTATCACAACCTCATAACGACATCAAATGGTGCCTACCACCCACAAAACTGCATTCATAACCCAGAACCCTTCTTGCAGTTTCCATTAATTCCACAGATTTGCATTTCACTTAAGCGGAGCTATTAAAAGAAAACACCATCAACTGGAATCTAACTTTATGCCAACAGCTTTAACTATGAAAGTGATTTATTTTTTTTTAACCCTACCTTTTTCTTTACTTCCCTTCTGATCGTTTAAGAGTGCTTCAGAAGAAATCTCTGGGGGGGGGGGGGGGGGGGGAGGGAACACATCTGTCCCCATCCCTGCTGCTCTCTTTCCACATGCCTGCTTGCTACACTTCTAGCCCACCGAGCCTGTTACAAAACACTCCCGGACCAAGCAAGTAGCAGCACTCGGCTCCTCCAGGCGCAATGCCCTGGGCCCTATTTCTGCTGGCAACTACAGCCCTGTGACACGCACTGAGTAATCTGAAAAATGAGATTGCTGTCCCACGTCCTTCAGACAACAACTATTTGCTTGAACAAAGCAACTTGACAGTTTCACTCCTAAAAAGCAGGCTTGGTTGTGGAGAGCCTGGCAAACCCTCTTGCCAGTTTCCTTGTGCCGAGCGTATTCTTTGGTGTTTATAGAAGTGGCTCCACGTCACGTTGTTTTTTTACTACGCCCTCCCGGAGAGCGCAACCGCGGCCGCCTTTAAGCTTAAATCGTCACTTCAAATTCCGCGGAACAGAAATCACGGGCCGCGACTCGCAGCAGCAGCACCAGCAGCAGCACTCGGCGCTGATCCCATACGGAGCCAACTCCCGGCTCCTTCCCTTCCCGGCCCCCTGCCCCTGCACGGTGCAGGTGAGAGGCGGCTCCGCACCTCGCCGCTGCCCCCCATCCCCATCCCAATCCCAATATCCCATCCCGCCCCATCCCTGTTCTCATTCCCATCCCTGCCCGCACTCACCGCTCCGCTCCCGGGGCCGGGACAGGGCGGCGGGTGCCTCCCTCCCTTTCTCTCTCTCTCCCTCCCTCCCGGGGCGGAGCGGAGGCTCCGCGCCCCTCGGTGCCCCCCGCCGCCCCCGCCGCCTTCCGCGGGCATGGAGCCGCCCCCCCGCGGCATCACGCGGCCGTCCGCCCCTCCCCGGGAGCCGCCGGCTCCAGCCGCAATGCAGCGGCGGCCGGACCCGATCCTCCGCCCGGATCGGCTCGGCACGGCACGGCTCGGCACGGCACGGCACCTGCCCGCCGCCCCCTTGGCTGCCGATGCCCCCCAGGCAGCGCCCCACGGGGTGCGAGAGGAGGGAGAGGGCCCGCAAAAAGAGGGGGACAAAATCATCCCAAAGGAGTTTTGCCCGCTGTTTGGGCTCCCCGCACCTAGGGACGGGCCGAGATTAATTGCGCTGCTTGGCGAAGAAAATGAGGGGTACCATTAATCAAGGAGGCTGTAAGTCACCTGCGCTGGTAGATGGGATTCCGAGATTTGGCGGGGGAGACGCTGGCAAAAGCACTCCCCAGGTCTGGTTTAAATCACTCCACTTCTGGAACTGTAAACAGCCCTTGACAGCACCTCGTGAGTTTTCTTCAAGAGAAGTGTTTCTTAGGAAGATGAATATTCACTTCATATTGCTGAAGAGTGTTTCCAACAGCTTTTACGTCTCCCTTTCTCAATAGTTAAACTACTGGGTTTTCCTTCCTGGATGTCAGAAACTTCAAACCTGCAGAAAGAAGACTTTTCACACGAATATCTTTCAGACATGGATAAAAAATAAAGATAGGCAAACTCTGCAAGTACCCAAATCATTATTTTAATGCCCTGCTTGAAATAAACACAAAGCTCTTGAGTTAATAGCTGTGTCCTGCTGTCTCCAATAGTTATCCGTACCTCCAGCAACTATGGCACAATCAAAAATTTTTCCAAGCTTTATTTATTGTCATGCACTTTGAGAAAAGCAATGAATCAATGCCACTTTTATTCATTGCTTCTAAAAGAACATCGGGCTTTCAGTGGGATCTAAATATTCCAGGTGGGGAGAAGGCCTTTTTTCATTAGTCTGCCCTAAATTTGTTTCACAAAGCAAAAATGAGTTATGGCATGATCAACTTCAATCAATTGTGCATGGTATCACATTGATTGCTTCGTCAAATGCTTGTCTAAATATAAGCATAGCACCAATATCCTTGACTGAGTAATTGTGAGCTTGATTGCATGTCTTGCAATAATGTGATCAATTTACAGTGGCATTCGGAACTTTGCAGAAACCTGAGCTATAAATTAAAAATAACAACTATCTCATAAAATGGACCACTATCCAAAACATGGAGTTTAAAATAATTATTTTAAAATTACTCAGATGTTAACCTCATAATACATAAGATAAATGCTAACCAGTTTAATATTACTAAAGATTTCTTTTGGTGAAATTTTGGAAAATTGGTGTTATTTTTAATTTTATTAAAAGCTATGTACAAAATACCAAAAGATTTATTTAACTTACGCTCAGTATTTAGATTTACTGAGCACTGTCCACTGAGTCATATTTATATGGCTTCAGCACCTGACAGAGAAACAGAGTTGTGCAAGTATCATCTTTCTGAACTTTGGTGCAAAATCTAAGGGAAAATTATGTTAAAATTATTTATTTTTTAAATCAGCTAAACACTTCAAGTAAAAACTAATACTTCAAGACGAAAGCCAGGTCATTTTTACAGCAGTCAGAATAACTTCAGTTGGAGAAGACATCTAGAGATGTCAAGGCAGGGCAACTTCAAATTAGCAACTTCAACCAGGTTCCTCAGCACTTTATCTAAAGAAGTTTCAAAATTTTCCAGGAATGAAGATCCTAGCTTTTCTGGACAACCTGTTCAATTTGGACTATTGGTTATTATGTTTTTTTTGTTGGTGGTGTTTTTTTTTGTTTGTTTGTTTTTTGTTTTGTTTTTTAAACTAGAATTCTAGAATTTCCCTTGCTGTTACTTGTATCTGTTCCTGCTTATCTGTGCGCCTCAGAAGCAGAGGTTCAGTTTTGCTGTAAGCAATCACTAGACAATAGAAGGTAGCAAGTAGATCCTCCCCCTCAGCCTTCTTTTTCTCAGGCTGAGCAAAGCCAGACCTCTCAGAAATATCATGAATTGTTCATAAATTCACAACTCCATCCCATTCCTTTTAAATAAATCTCACTGAATTTAATATTATAAGGTAAAACTATTAATAGTGTCTTTTTTTATTTATTTTTTTTTGCCATCTCTCAGAGTACTAAAAATGGATATCTAAGATTGACTCATCCAGCTTCTGAAAGGCTTCATGATGAACCAGACACAAAACACAACGGTGCAAGTAAAGCTTCCTCCTAATTTGTCACTAAGAACAAAGATTAAGTCAGTCAGTTACATCCCATATTTTTAATTACACAGCATAATTTTAAGGGTATCAGCAGCATCTAAAAAATAGATTGACTTTTCCCAGGTGTTACATGTAAAAAAAAATATTCAGTATTGATTTTTTTATTTTTTTCCCCACTAATGGTAATGATATTTGCCTAAGATGCAGTTTCTCAGGCATATTTGAAAGTTAGTACACATTTTTATGTAGCCACAGCCTGTGTACAACAGGGATGCGGCTAATGCCAAGATCAGTCCTGAAGTGAAACTGTTGGGAATGGCAGATCACAGAGAGATCAGGAAAGTGGAGAACTGACAAAAATGGTGACCTAGGTTAAAACTGCTTTCCCTTTTGTTCACACAAGCTTTAGTTTTTCTGTCATCTCCACTTTTAAAAGATAGAAAACTACATTTTCTAGCCATTGTATTTATAAATAATCATGAACTCTTTGAATTGTTTACAAATATCCTCATTAATACCATTTGCATTCCAAATTATTTTCCTTAGTGTAAATTATGCACTCTTTCTACATATCCACATATAATTTATCAGAAAATATAAGGTATATAATGTTAAGCATCTCATGGATACTGACACTCTTCTGTTAAAGACACCCCATTTCACACTATTAACAAGCCTACAGGCATCTCTGAAACCTGTAATATTGTGCTATATTGCAGAATCACCACTTCAGTCCAAACAAACGTAGAAGCTTTGTAAGCTGTGTGTTTTTTTTGTTGTTGTTGTTTTTTTTTTTTTCCCCTACATCAAGGAAGAGAACTGAAAAGAAATTGGATCAAATGTTCTTGGAGAGTGTCTTTAAAGAACCAAGTGAAAAATTCTTCTTAAATCTGTAAAGAACTTGTGAAACCTTTCAGAGTTTTTGTAATGATGCAAAAATAGGAGGGAAAAATCTTCCCTGAGGGACTTGACAAGAGAAGATACATGTTCATAGCCAAGGAGCTAAACAACTCAATAAATTGGAGTGGGATAAGGAGGCTTTCACCTCAGTTCAGCAAATCTGTGATAAATTGACTAAGTTGTACTATTTTACATATTCTATGCCTTATGTGACATTAATTAGTTACTTCAGTCCAATTTCCAGTGGGCAGAAGCCTACCCAAGAAATCACCAGCACAGCAGACACTAATTGGCATTCCTGTTTGCCATCTATATTTAAAGCATTAATTTTCTAGCACTGTGTGGACACACAGAGTACACACAACTCTACCACTGATTACTTTGAAATTTTTAAGGCACAAGTGATGGTAAAATGCAGGCAGACTGATATTGCCCATGCCTGTGATGCAACTCAGTGCTTATCTGTGCTTTTCTGAACCTTGACATAAGAAATTATTGAATGTCTTTTTCCTTCCGCCATTTGAAATGTTCTTCCCAACACAAAATCAAAATCTGTTAATTTATTTTTATTATTATTATTCAAGGACTACTACGATGACTGAGGACTATGCCCTACAAGAATAAACAGATTTAATTTGAATCGAGTACCACTCCCTTGGTATTTTGGCCATATGTCCCAAGGCAGAGGAAACACGCAAGAATACTTAATTTCCCATCTATTTACCTCTGATTTTGCATCAGAACCAAAATTATATTTTGTCATAGCTGAAACATCCAAACTAGAAGACCTTCTTTCTGATAGTTTTCCTAACAGAAATACATTTTTTAAAAGAGTTCTACTGAAGAATTTTTATATTTTGGAACATTTAATGAATCATTAACAATGCATTTGATGCATTGCTATTTTTTATTATTGCTATATTTGATGCATTGCATTAACAATGCATTGCTAGACAGATTATATTTTTTTTAATGCACTTGAATGGAAGCAGATGTTGATCACTTCTTTTCTGTTCAAATCACTACTTCTATGTGTCCCATAAAAACTAAACACACAAAAGCACTGGAACTGGGTGATTATGTTCTGTACACGTTCATGTAACAAAGTTCTGCCATACCATAAAGGCCCATCTTAGAAGATTATCACAGAATCACAGAATATCCCAAGTTGCAAGGGACCCAGAAGGATCATCAAGTCCTGGCTCCATGCAGGATCACCCAAAAACCAGACTATATGTCTGAGAGCATTGTCTAAATACTTCTTGAACCCTGGCAGGCTCTGTGCTGTGACCAGTGCCCTGGGGAGCCTGTCCCAGTGCCCAACCACCCTCTGGGTGCAGAACCTTTCCCTAACACCCATCCTGACCCTTCCCTGTCCCAGCTCCATGCCATTCCCTCAGGTCCTGTCGCTGTCCCCAGAGAGCAGAGCTCAGCACCTGCCCCTCCGCTCCCCTTGTGAGAGGGCTGCAGGCCACCATGAGGCCTCCCCTCAGCCTGCTCTGCTCTGGGCTGAACAAACCCAGGGACCTCATACCTCTTGCCCTCTAGACCCTTCACCATCTTTGTTGCTCTCCTTTGGACTCTCTCCAACAGTTTTATATCTTTCTTATACTGTGGTGTCCAAAACTGCACACAGCACTTGAGATTAGGCCGCTCCAGCACAGAGCAGAGTGGCACAATCCCTTTCCTTTACCCACCCATGCCTGATGCAACTCAGGGAACAGTTGGCCCTCTTGGCAGCCAGGGCACACTGTCGACTCATAGTTAACTTACCAGAACCAGAACTCCCAGATCCCTTTCTGCCCAGCTACTCTCCAGCATCTTGTCCCCCAGTCTGTACATATACCCAGGGTTGCCCCTTCGCAGGTGCAGAATCCAGCATTTGTTCTTTTGTTGAACTTCATATGGTTGATTGCCCAGCCCTCCAATTTGTCAAGATCTCTCTGCAACGCCTCTCTACCTTCACAACACAAGGAGGAGTCAACAGCTACTCCTAGTTTAGTATCATCACCAAATTTACTTCATAGGCATTTAACTTCTGAATCCAGATAATTTATAAAAACACTGAAAAGAACTGGACCTAAAATGGAGCCCAGTGAAACCCCACTTGTCACCAGCCTGATGTAACCACCCCATTTACTTTAACACATTAAGCCCAAAATGTCAACCAATTGTTCACCCACTGTATTTAATATTATGATGATATCCAAATCAGCTTTTAGGTGAGACACCATGATATTTTATATCTGCTTCTAACTCCAACAATATTATGAAGGTCAAACCAATAAATAATTCCAGCTGTCAAGATGTAGAAATCTGGAAAGATTTATAGGGATGGTATTAAAGACTGGAGAGCACCTATGTGTAAGGGGGGGTAAAAGAACCTAAAATCACATTGCCCAGCACATGGACAGGAATGAGCAGAGGGCACAAGAGCAGAACACCAATGGTGTGGGCAATGTGGCTGCTGAAAACTGAAAATGACATTTATGTAACTAAATCAAGAAAATGTTCTCAGGACAGAACTAGACAATTTTTGACAATTTTTGAATTTTTAAGCTGCTGAACAGGGATTTGGCTTCTCAGGTGAGTATGTTTTGCTTTAGGCCTGCAAGCTTTGCTGTTAAGAGCTGTGTGCAACAAGCAGTGACAATTTTATTCAGATCATTGAGGTTAAAGGAATCATTCCAACACTTTCCACTTTAAGAAGTTAAAAGAGGAAATTAAGTTATAAGCATTAACTTTACATTATATCTGTGGTCCTCTGTGGCTGCAAAGCCAATAAGCACGTGGTCTCTTGCTACTTTAAGAATCTATGCCATCCCTCATGACCAAGTATTCTGGGGTCTTTCCTAGCAAGGATGGGATAGCATGGATGGGATTACCTACAACAGGATAGGATAGGATGGCATACAACCATTCCAGTAGAGCTGTATGTCGTTGGCCAGTCATAAGACAGGAGAGCTCAAAATCTACGCTACTCTTAGAAGAGGAATATAAAAGTGCCTGTACAGAAGACTGCAACGTTACAGTGTAGCAGAGCATCCATTCATTATTCTCACTGGTTTCTCCAAGTTTCAGCTAATCTAAGGATACTCACTGAATCTTTAATTTCTAATTGAGTATTTTACCAGAAGCAATCTCAAAACATGAGATCTCCCATGTATCTACATATTTTAATGTTCTTTATGACATATGAATTAGAGACATATTAAAAACTGTTAGAGAATTATTAATTTCATGAAATTAATAATGCATTAATCAATGCATTTTTACAAAGGGATATACATATATGTGTAAGCACATACATACCTGATAATCTGTATTCCATAGGGGAGAGAAAATTGATGGTTTCATCCCAAATTAATGTCAGTATTTTGACCCTTCACCTTCAAACAAAGGAGTGGTGATACTGAGACTGTTAGGACTACCCAGTCTTGGATCCAAGTTCCGGGAAAGTGCTCTGTACTGGACTTAGCACTTTTATTTGACAAGTACCTGGGAAGTTGAAACTCTGTCATTCAGTGCACATCCAGTGCACCAAAAAAAAAAAGCATGTCAGTTTTAGCATTATAAAAACTGATTTAGTAAAAAAAGAACCTTTACTGCACACCATTAATACACTTGCAATGGCTATATGAAACCACAGATGTCTATTACCCTTATTAATGATAATAAACCTTCTTAACATTAGTTAACTACTAAATAGAGGAGTACTTTCTTGACATTTATAATGTTTACATCGGAATTAAACTGGAAAAGGATGAGGTAGCAAAACATTCATGTTTTTCACTTTTTTTTTTTTTTTGGAGATTAGAGAAACACCAGGGAGTTGGCAATTCAGAATATAAAGGTCAGTTTCTGTTAATGATACACAGAATATACATAGAAGGAAGGAATTTTCATGAAAAGCTGGCCCGCTGTGGACTAATTGCTCATTACTTTCATCATCCCTAAGGAAACATGCAGATAATCCTATTTCAAGACATACAGCTTAGCTGAAATTTAAGCAGAATGAACAAGGCTTGAGTCTGCAACAAAGTGCTGTATATTGAAGATACAAATGGCCCAATTGAAGATACAAATGGCTAAGTCAGGAACTGTAAAAATCCTGTCTGTTTACAGAAGACCAGGGAGACTTTCCTGGATTTGCCAGTAGCAAGCTCAAACTGCATCCCCAGCAGCGTCCTTTAGTGTGCTGCTAGAAGTCACTAATTTATTAGTAAGAGCAAATATAGCATCATTCATTCCAGCCTTTCTGGTGTACTGCTTTTCTCTCAAGGGAATCTCCTTACATGGCTATGTGGAAAAAGACCATGCTCTTTGATTCTGAGAAGGGAATAGGCTTGGTGAGAAGAAATCACCTAGGCTTTCATTTTGTTTCAAATTTTAGCCATAAAATTATACTGAGTGCACTAAAGACATGTATTCTATGCAGACATAGTCATACATATGTTATGTAAATGATTTATAGGATCTGGTCTGACAACATAAAAGTTCATTGGCATCTTTTCATTCACTGAAAGCAGGTACAAGATCACCTTATCACTTACACACATGAACTGAACATGACCACTAAAAGTGGTCATTTTTAAAATGTGCTATAATCCAGACAAACACCATTTTCAATTTTAAAATTCTTATGTCATTTTCTGTGTTTGGTTGCTCAGATATGGCCAAATGCATACTGCATCTCACTGATTTTGGCTCAGACAGAAACATCATTGTTCCAAGGGACATTATCAAGAGATGGTGTGTGCCCATAAAACATAGAAATGTGTTTCAACGGTGAGTTTTCTGCTTGCTTTATCACTTTTACTGGGACAATACGTTCTGTACAAAAGATTACATTATTTTCTACTAGTCTGGAATGTGGCATAGCATACGCAAATACCAACTCCACAACTTTTTAATAGAACATTATTCTAATGCCACAGAGCAGATCTCATGTTATCTAAGCTGACTTAATCAGCAATACAGCATGAACTCTGCACGGTATAGAATAGCCTATATTGAATTATTGTGAAAATGTGTATATAGACAATTTAAGACATTTTTAGATTCATATATAATCTGAAAATATTTTGTTATGGTAGTCTTTAAAGGCATTTTACTGTCAGGCAGAGTACTGTCATTTTGTAAAGTGGTATCATATTACCATAACAATCATAATGAAAATAGCCCAGCAGAAATGGTTGCAGGGTTGTGCATATAGCTATGCTTATATACTCTAAAATCCCCTAGGTGAAAATCACTGCATGTCTATTCATATGACTGGGTCTTCTGAAACATTAGGGAATTTGCCTTTCCTGGCTATAGAACCTCCTAGTGACTTTTTCTAGGTTTACTTCTGATCAGAGTTGAACTTTTTGTTTTTAAATGATTCAATAAGGACTCAGCATCTAGCAAAAGAATAGGTGTAGCTCAGAGGAAATATATAAATAACTAATTTATATTACAAAAATTTCTGCTCACAAGTACTACAGCTGAAATCAATATCATCAAAAATGGAGTAAAAATGTCAAAAACAGGATTCATAAAAACAAATAAAGAATAGGCATTCTAATTCCTATCCTTGAAGTTGAAAACAAAGTTTCCTGTAGTTTTTCTGAGGATATTATTACTCTGCTACTATCCCTGGTACATGTTTACCTATTTAAAAAGCCAGAAAAATGGATAAAAGACTTAACATCATTGACTAATGCATCATATGCACGTTTAATAACCCAATTAATAATACAAATTTCTTTAGTGAGCTAAACTCAGTATTCAGAAACATATTTTTTTCGGTGTACATCTGTATGCTTTAAAAGTTAGTATTTTGTTTTTGTTTGTTCATTTTTTATTTATTATTTTTTTTTTAAATCAGCTAGACAAATCCAAAACTACAGAGTTAAGGGTTAAAGAGTGGGGTGCTCAGCTGATCTTTAGACATAAGGCTGAATCCTTTGGACTAATAAGTCTGCAAGGGCCCCAGGCTGGAAGTGGCCTGGGACACGCATTGTTCTTTCCATGGCTTCCAACCTTCCAAACACTCAACATTAATAACCCACACAGAAAAATAATCAGACCAGGCTAGACTGAATCAAGAGGAACATTGTTTCAGTAGCTGGGAGCTGGTGGGATTTGGGATTTCAGTTACATCTTCTTACATTTTTCTTGCATCTGACACACACCATTATAGACAAGATTGACAAGCACGATCAGAAACAGGTCTGTGGGATCTGAGGTGCATAGAAAATTATGCAATTATTTTTTAATATAAAATGAAGCCACTACTGGCAGTTATACATCCAAGGTTGAAGGCTTTTTTCAATTTTAATGTGGTGAACAAAAGTTATGAGATCACTGGTTTTAAAAGTTGTGAATATGATATTGGCTAGAAAGCAACAATTTTCAACTCTATATGTGGCTTTTCCTTGTTTGTTTCCTCTTACAGTTGCCTCAAAGCTTTTTTGAACAAGGATAATACTGACATCATCCCTACAAGGCAGACAAAATCCTGAGAGACTCAGAAAGAAATGAGAGAGATCTGGAAACCTCTCTCCTACTTCACAATGTACAATGTTCATTACATTTTAGTTTAAAATTTATTTTAAAAAGCCTTCAGGGCTATGAGTTTGTCACTCTGGAGTAATCATTCTAACACAATATGGAGAGAACGTAAAAGAAAGGAGCTGGAATCATGCTTAAGCCCTACTTTTGAAAAGCACTTATGATGGCTAATTGAAAACCCTTTGAAAAGCCATACTTAGACACTTCTTAAAATTAGAAAATTATACCAATCTGCCTAAGCAATGATTTGAATGTCTGGATAACTATCTGGCCTAATCAAAAGCTGTTCCTCCCTACCCCCTTCCCTTTCCTATAGCTGGAAAGTCAAGAGCATGCTTCACAAAGCCCCTAGTGGCACTAATGACGCTATTGCTCCTTTTTGCTGAGCTGTCATTTCTCCTAATTATCATTTATATTGGGTTCTGCTACTTTCTGATATTAATGTTGCTACATATATACTTTAATTGTTAGGCAATGCTACACAGTGTTTATTCATAAGAGAATTCCAGACCCCTAGACTTCCCTGAAGCCTTGAAATGTTGATGGATGTCTTTAAGATGGTCCCTGCTTAATGTTCATTAGCAGGGGATGAGCTAGCTGTCCATAAAACCTTTAATTTTGTACATGCAAATGGCCATTGTTTGAGCAAAATGGATAATTGAGCATCTAATTAGTGAATACCTGCCTGCACACACAATTAGCCAATTTGCAAGAGCAGATGCTGGCTTATGAATGCAGCAAAACTAGTTGCAACAGCATTCAAGTTCCCTTCATAGATGCCTCCCTTCCACCTCTTAAGTGTTACATTACTCTCCTTTTTCAAAGGAGTGGGGAAGAAAGGAAATGACACTATTTCAATTATTCCTTTTAATATTTTGTACTTGAAAATAACAGAAATTGTGTAAGGGGTCTTACACAAAGAAAAAAAAAAAAAATCATAGAAAAAAAAAGGAAAAGATTAGATTGGACCTAAGCACTGTCTCCATCACCTTCATGGTGATACTCACCTTGCCTCTTCATATCAATCTTAGTTACATGGATGGCTGGTTGATTTAGCTACTTAGTAAGTGTCAAGGTTTACTCAAATTCTAAGTTCTATAATGAAACTTCAGTAAAGCCATTGGTTAACTCCTGCAATACATATTTTCTAAGACTGCTTGTTTAAATCAATAGGTCACCTTGTTATCTAAGATATAATTTATGTATGTCTTCCCCCGGAAGAGAGTTTAATTTGCCTTGCTTTGACCAATTCATTTTCTACAAAGGAAGTTTGCTGACTATGCTTCCACAGCATAATCTGATCAAATTAATTATTTTTACAGAGTTGGTCACATTGTCTGGTAAGGACAATTAATGTCATTATTCCTAAACACCTCATCAGAAAGCAAAGAGCAGGTTAAAGAGAAAGAAAAAAGGAAAGAAAAGGAATAAAAGAATAGAAAAAGAGAGGAGGAGAGAAAGAGAAAAAATAGAGGGAGAAAGAGAGAAAAAAAGAGAAAAAGAGAAAGAAAGAAAGAGAAAGAAAAAAACAATATTGAATCCGGCTTACTATGCTGAGAGAGTTGTTCCCTTTGTTTAGGACATAGTGCAGAAAGCACTGGCATAACAGATTGTTTTTTCTCTTTGATAAATTTCATTTAATATTTTCATATACAGCTATTTTAATAATTGTAGTTTATGATTGTACCAATATGAGTTGGTGGAAATGCATGTGTATTGCTACATAAAAGGTGCTTGAAAGGAAAAACAAGGCTTCAGAAACTTATGTGTCCTTTAGATACCTTTACAGGCTAGTTTTCTTCTTTTCTTCAAATTTCTCCTTTCTTGTTAATATTAAGTCATAGCAAAAGAGTAAGTTATGGGGCAATTTTAATGAAAAAAAAAAATAATAAAAAGGTAAGAAAGCAATCAGTGAATCAGAAAAATCAGAAAAGGTGGTATGTGCGTACAGAATGCAATATTCTTCTTGTCATTGAAGCTAACCTACACAAGAAAAGTTAAACAAAACTTCAAGCCTGTGTTCTTAATGCTAGAAGCTCAAGATCTTCAAGATTTTAGCTAGTATCTTATAGCATAATGTTGCTCTAAGATGTCAAACATCAGATCTCTAGGTAGTCTCAGAAGTCCATTCTACATGTTAGCTTTATGGGCTTAGAGATTTCCAGTTTAAGAGTCACTTGGTCAAAGTGAGATATGCTTACCGCATGGTCTAAACAAGTGTTTCTGGAATAAATAAAGGCCTGGGTGTAGTCATAATGATAATTCCTGCAGATCAGAAGCAGTGTGATTGTACAACTCTGCAATCAGTCTTGCCGCAGAACAGGATATTTATATTCCTTAAGGCTTCTGACCTTAAAAGATGCTCTAAGTGAAAATATAAAACATGACATTCAGATGATTTCTCATGCCTAAGCCCAAGACAAGCATTAGATGTTCAGGGCACACTAGGCTAGCTCCTCAAGCAGAATTTAAATCCACAGTGATCTGTCAATATGCAATTTTGGCACTTTTCAACCACCAGGGCCTGGATCTATAGCTTTTTGTTGTTCTTTACATTAAAATCAGACTAACATTTTTCTAAGACAAGCATACTAAAATGCCGGTCTGGTAGCTGCTTCCCCATCACCAGAAATAGGGCTGCACAGACACACTTACCGAACACAGTCACTTTGCTGTTGGACAACCACTGATGTAATCAATCACCATTATCAAAATCTTACTCTTAAAGAAGAAAAAAGCATGAAACTGGTTTAATATAAGTGTTTTGTCTTTTTTATAAGTGGAATTGTAATTAGAAAACATGCTAATATTTGAAGAACTTCTATATACAGAAAACCACAGCAGATCCTGAGATGTTAGGTCTCTCAAAAATCTTCCCACTTTAACTTAAAGCCTTTGCAATAACTGGAGTCCTTACCTTGTTAAAATGGATGTATTACTTTCCCTTCCCAGAAGAAGTGGGAAACATCTGCTGTATTTTGTCATTTTAGAAGGATAATCAACACAAATCAAGTATCTCTGAAACAAGAAGTTGATGTTTTAAAGTACATTTTTTGTCAAGAGAGCTAAGGGCACAGATGCTCTATTAATTAGTGTGAAACAGAAGTAGAGCTTCCCATAAGCTTAGGCAGAACTGTGACTCACTCATTTTACTAATACAAACCTGATCAATTCTAATTTTGTTTTCTACAGAGATGAATGTGCTGATTACATTTGATTTGCATGAATAAGATTAAGAAAAATGTCAGTTTATAATATTAAATACTGAAAGACCTTCTAAGTTTCTAGAACTAGATTTTTTTATTATTTATTTATTTTTTATTATTATTTGCAAGGTTTAATTCTAGCTCTACTTTATGATCTGTAGAACTGAAAGTTGCTTAAAGCAGTTTCCCATATTACAATGTTGCTGTATTTTCCCTCTTTGGCAACACTGCTCAAAAGTCTACCTTGTAAAGTAGAGACATTTGAAGACATTTGCTTTAATGCTACATGGTGTGTTTGCTTTAAAAAATAATAAATCAAAGAATATCTACAAAAAAGCACTAACCTTGTTGACCTTGTTGCAAAAATTAAAAAATAAGTAAATAATAAAATAAGTAAGTAAAAAATAAAAAAAAATAAATAAAAAAAAATAAAATTTAAAATTAAAAATTAAAAATAAAGGGAGGAGGAGAGTAAGAGACAGCACAACAAGGTGCTCCAGTTCACACTTAAAATACAAGCAGGTTTTGAGAGCACAGGTACGCAGGATCACAGGAGTCTTGGCAAAATGGTTGCCTTGCAGTCTCCTGTTGAATGCTAGCCTTCTCAAACAGGGTTAAGTAGCAGTACAAATTAATGCAACATGAGAAAACCATCAGACTGGTTAGATAGGTAGGGGAGAGAAAGGACACTTTATCCAGCAGATCACAAGAATTCTTATAAAAGTACTCTCAGCAGCCAGTAGGACACTAAGAAAAGTGTACATTAGTCAGCAAGTGGATGTGCTATCCCAGGAGCAATGAAATGGAGGTCCTCCAATGTTATCAAGCCAGCTGTCTTTCACTTGTGAAGCAAAGGGATGTCCCTGTATTGTACAAAGACACAGAGACTTTTACATGGACCAACCGTGTAGCCTGCATCAGAAGCTATTCATAAAGAGCTGTAGTCTAAAATTGCCCTTTTCACCAGTTTTATCTAATTTATACGATGTGTTTCTAATTGTGAAGTGATAGTACTGATTCATTATGGTTTATTACTCAGATTTCCTGGTGTTCATTTTAATCTGAAGATTGGAAAACTAACCACACTTTGTGTTTTGGAAATAATACTCTTTCATAAAATGCTAGTCTTTCAAAATATCTGGAAACTTCTGGACATTATTCATCAGCTCAGACTGTAGCTTCCAAGCACAATTAAAACAATTAGGAGGCATTTCTTCTCAGAAAGAGTGGTCAGGCATTGAAATGGGTTGCCCAGGGAAGCGGTCAAGTCACTGTCCCTGGGGGTGTTCAAGGAAATCATAGAATATCCCAAGTTGGAAGGGACCCATAAGGATCATCAAGTCCAACTCCTGGCTCTACACAGGTCTACCCAAAAATTCAGACCATATGACTAAGTGCACTGTCCAAATGCTTCTTGAATTCTGACAGGCTTGGTGCTGTGACTGTGTCCCTGAGGAGCCTGTTCCAGTGTGCGACAGCCCTCTCAGTGAAGAGCCTGTTCCTGATATCCAGCCTGAACCTCGTCTGTCGCACCTTGACACTATTCCCGTGGGTCCTATCACTAGTCACTAAAAAGAATAGGTCAGCACCTGCCCTCCACTCCCCCTCATGAGGAAGCTGTAGACCATGATGAGGTCTCCCCTCAGCCTCCTCTTTTCCAGGCTGAACAGGCTGAGTGACCTCAGCCGCTCCTCATATGTCTTCCCCTCTAGGCCCTTCACCATCTTAATAGCCAAGGAAAGGTTGGACCTGGTGCGTAGGGACATGGTTTAGTAGGTAGTAGGGTGATGGTAGGACCAGATGATCTCAAAGGTCTTTTCCAACCTTAATGTTTCTGTGATTCTGTCCCATCACTAAAAAAAAAAAAAAAAGAAAAAAAAAAAAAGTCTGAGAAAGAGCCTTTAACGGGAGCTGCAAGTGCTAAGTACAGTCATTTTCACTGAAAAGTAGCCCTTTAGCCACAAGGACATTTATTCTTTAACGACAACCTGCAATGCATCAGGCAATGCATCAATTGGTTCTGCTCAAAACCAATAATGTAATTAGTAGCTTCAGTACATCAGAGATGTTGCTATTTATGCACTCCACTTAGGTATACCAGTTATCAAAAACCTTTTTATAGCTTAGCAACCAGTTTCAGACATTGCATCACCTGTTTTCATTGCTGGCCATGGTAGCTTTGTTTTGCTGGACTTTTAACGGTGTGTTTTTAAGTCCTGGGAGCAAAATACTCACCACATAATGGGCAGTATGCTGGTGCACTGTTAACTTTCATTTGGCTTTCTACACTTTCCCTCCAGCTGCTCTCCAGTTTGGCCATTTCACTGTTACATAAGACTATAGCTTACTTAGTAAAGAGCAAGTAGAAAATTGGTGTTGGTATCACAGTTCAGAAAAGAAGCTTTCAGATGAATGGTTGATCTTCTAAAGCTACAATTAAGACCACAGAGGTTGTGAACCTTTACTCTAACTGTATGTTAGATCAAAATATTAATTTCAGAATTTTACTTGAGGGCTTTACTTGAAGCTAAATATGGAGAGCTCATTAATTTCTCAAAAACAAACAAATAAAAAAAGAGTTTTAGCATAAGATTCAATGAACAAACAAGCATGAACATAAGCTAACTCACTAGGCTTGAAACTCCAGATAAGCATTCTTAAAGTTCACAGTTATTCCCTATAATTACCTGTACGACAGTTATTTGTTATTTCCATTTTTAATTCTGATAATTCATTCTACCCTACTTTAACCGTAGGCCACATTTTCTGTTGATACCTGGAAGAATTTCCACTTAGTTTCCTTGTGGGGGCAGGTGGGGAGAGATCCTGAAGGAAAGCCATGAAAAATCTTTTCAAGAACCAGTCCAGAATTTGTGTGTCAGAACACTGAAAGCTATACTTTAGTTATACTGCAAGAACCTGACTCAAAGTGTAAAGTGGCTGGGAGATGTCTAACGCATGGCTTAAATTGTTCTGATTTTTAATTTTATTTTACTTTTTGTAGTACATATTCCCTGTGGGGAAGTACTCATATTCACTTCATGAGGAAGCATCAATAGCATCCTTTAGAATGCTCCTCTCCTTTTCCACAACACGAAGAGAATACACCATTATCTGCACTGTCATAGGTGTTATATCATGTTGCAGAAGACAATTTATTTAGAAACTTAAATGTCTAGAGGTTTTGAAAAGCTCAGGATCATACATTCTTCTTGGAATCCTAACTGTTCTGAGGCAGCATTCAGGTCAGTTACAAACATGCCAGACTAGTCTTCCTACTCACAGGTTCTTCCTTTCCAAGTCAAGTTTGTATTCAAAAAGGTGTAGGCATGTGCTGCCTAAGATGGCTCATGCAGTACCGGGGGGCCATAGGCATGGCTTCTGTGAGAAGGATATAGTAAGAGCCCCACTGCTGACCAGAGCTGAGCCAATAAAGCGATGTTGTTTGTGCCTCTATGAGAGCATATTTAAGAAAGGGAGAGGGGAGGGGGGGAAATAAATCACCATTTCACAGCACTTGGGAGAGTGAGAGGAGTGAGAAAGCCTTGCAGCCCCCAAGGTCAGTGAAGCAGGAGGGCAGGAGGTTCTCCAGGCACACAGCAGCAGTTCCCCTGTGGCCTGTGGAGAGGCCCCTGGTGGAGCAGGCTGTCCCCCTGCAGCCTATGGGTCCCACATGGAGCAGATCTCCATGCTGCAGCCCGTGGAGGAGCCCACAGTGGAGCAGGTGGATGTGGCCTGGAGGAGGCTGCAGCCCATGGAGAACCCCTGCAGGAGTAGGCCCTGGGCAGGAGCTGCAGCCCGTGGAGAGGAGCCCACACAGGAGCAGGGGGCCTGGGGGGAGCTGCCGCCCATGGGGAACCCGTGCTGGAGCAGTTTGCTCCTGGGGGATGGATGGCCCCCGTGGTATGGAGCCATGTGGGAGCAGTTCTTGAAGAGCTGCTGCCTGTGGGCAGCCTGCAGAGGATCTATTTGGGAAGGACAGCACCTCATGGGAGGGACTGGAAGTGAAGCAGGGGAAGAGAGTGACTGAAAAGGAGCAGCGGACACGAAGCATCAGGGACTGACCACAAACCCCATTCCTCCATTCCCCTGCACTGCTTGGGAAGGAGGAGGTGGAAGAGGGTGGATGGGGGGAAGGGGTTTTTTGTTTCTTCCTTTGTTTCTCACTTCTCTAGCTTGTTAGTAATAGGCAATAAATCTTACTATCTCCCTACTCTGAGTCTGTTTTGCCTGTTGCGATAATTGTTGAGTGATCTCCCCATTCTTATCTCAACCCTTGAGCCCTTTGTGTCATATTTCTCTCCCTTCCCCTTTGAGGAGAGGGAGTGAGAGAACAGCCTTGATGGAACTTGGCTGCCCACCCGAGTAAAACCACCACATGAGAGAGCACTGGAAACCCATGAAAAAAAATCTGTAATTTTTTCTTTTGATTCCTGTAAAACTTTTCCCATGCTATGTCATCTCTCCTTCCATTATCAGCCGTGAACTTCAAAACCTCTGAGTAAAAGAGCAGCAAAATTTAAATAAACCAGAGGAAACTTGCCCTCTCTTGGTAACACTGATTAGAAGATTTAATTGAATTATAGAGCCTTAGATGTCATGAACCAAAAGCAGAAATACATCAAGAATCACTTTTTCATGCAGAAAAGCCATAAAAGTGTGTAATGGTCCACAAGGTAATATTTATCAGGGAATAGATGACAGAGGGCTTTATGAGGCAGAGCTACAAGGCATGAAGGATATAAAGTGTAATGAAAAGAAGATAAACTGATAAAGAATAAATACACAAATATTAACCCACACATAACTGGCACAGCTATCATTTCTTTGTTCTTCCAAAAACTTGTTAATTCAAAAATGAAAGCACCTAATATTTAAATTATTACTTCTGAATATTAAAATTAAATGTCATTTCCTGTTTCCAAATCTGAAAATACTATCTGCACAGTATACTTCATCTTTTAATTCATCTTTTCAGAACACATTGGAGGTTTTAATAAAGCTCCAAAGGGAAGACATTACAATAGATTTTACTTTGCATGTCTTTAGAAAACTCATCTCCTGATAAGTTAAGACCCTCTCCTGGTTTAAATCACCATCTAGAAAGTTATGCATATATATGTATAAATTCATTCATTCTGAAAATGACAAATATCAAAAGAAAGCACCATCTCCATCTGTGGGCTATTGTATCTAACTGCATCTTCATGCTCAAAACCACTACACTTTCTGGTGATATTCTGAAAGATGGTCTGCTCATGAATACAGTAAGTTACAATATCTAATATTGTTGGTCAAGATAAAAGTATGGGAAGTCCTATTAATTATAATACTTACAATTATGTTGTTTTTCCCAGGGTGATTGGCTGCAATGAAGCTATTCAGTTATATGAAGCATGTTTGTAATCATTTGCAGCATTCAGGTCACATTCTGCATGCTATATTGTAAAATATTAAAAAGTCCCTTTGATTTATGCCTAACAGCTTATTTTTAAGACCTCAAGAGAAAAAAAAATCCTTAGTTACCATCTGCCTTTAGTACTTTTTAGAGATGCATCATTTATTTTTTCATCTAGATATTCAACAATTATTTTTAATTCTTCTTGGCTTTTGTTTTGAACTACACTAAAAGATAACTTGGATGTAAGTCGTCTGTCCAAGACTAGCTTTAGTTTTCTTGAGTGACCCTTGTTAACTGAAGACTGGACTTTACCTACAGCTTTTAAGTGAATTTAATTGGAAGGTAAGTCATTACATACCATACATGACTAGACAGGAAGGAGCACTTGTTTATTCTCAAATGAGTCAGGGCCATTAGTTAGAAGCCTTTTACTGTGCATGAGAGGAGAAGAGAATAATTGAGCCACACAGAAATAAACTTCCATCTTTCTGAGTTTCTGGTAACAAGAAGCAATGTTGTCTCATTAAATCAACAGCTCGTTCCTTTATTAAATTACATATTCACTTACATTACCTACTTGGTGTGCAACTGCATCTACTTACATGATCTCCATATTCACATGAAGATGGATAATTTTATGGTTGGAACATTTGTATCTCTTAAAGAGATGGGATAATCAAACCTCATGCTGCAGGTTGTACAGGAATTGCCATAGGGCATCCCTCCCACTGCTGTGATCAGCACGGTGAGGTGGGTCTTTGCTCTGCACTGCCAGCCATTAGCTGCTGCAAGTATCAAGATGCATCATTTAGCAGGCATTGAAGCATTCTAGATCCACCATGGTGTCACGCTGGACCGCTGAACATGGTTTTGGGGATGACTTCGAAACCAAATGAAGGGTTGCAAAAAAAATGGTGTGTGGGGGATAGAAACATTTTCTGTATGCCATGATTCACATTTTCTGTATTTGCACTGTATATGTATGTATGTGTGTGCTGTATATATATGCAGTATGCACTGCAGTGAAGAAAACAAAAACATTCTGTCTACATGTTAGCAATACAAAAAAAAAAAAAAGTTCATACATTTACATCCTCTTTTCCAAATTAGTTGGAGTTCCCATGTGACTTTTCGGGAATTTCAGTGGGGATTTTGTCCATTTGCTTTGTCTTAAAGAATACTGCAGCTGACCTGTTCAAGAGCTCTTTAATCAAGCCTTGACTGGCAGTGCCACACCACTTTTTTAACATAGATCATAGATCTTGTCCTTTGTATTAAGACACTTAAAAAAAAAAAAAAAAAAAAAAAAAAAAAAAGAGAGAGAGAGAGAGAAAATAAATAAATAAAAACTCCACTTCCATGTTCTTGCCTAGATATAGTTATTTCTAGATGATGTCATTATTTAGATGTAAGTCTGGACCGAGTTCAGAAAAACACACTACTGCATTCAGATTTTAAAAAGTTTTAAGACTCATGCTACTGTAATTACAAAAATTTAGACAGTTCCCTCTCTGTATAGATATATAACCAGACCACCTGTTTGCATGCTGACTCATGAGCTTTTTTTTTTCATTGATTACTTGTCTAATGCTAAGACTAAGTATTTGTGACTAGCAAACCATATGCAAGGCAAACTCAAATAAACATAACACAGTTTTTAGGAGGGATGTTTTCTTTTCTGGATCTCCTGCTACTTAAAAAATAATACATCTTTAAGAGTCTGCTCTCTCTGAGTTAATTTTGTTTTCACCCTTATGCAAACAGCACCCCTGCACACATATCACCATGGAGGTGCTGGTGCTTTTTGTGACAAAGCTTCAGAGCTTAGCCACTTCTTTCATTTTTTTATTTAGCTGGGCAAAAAGTTAGAGCAGTGCTACATCTCTTCTGTTTTTCAGTTTCTTCAAGTTCTCTTCCATAACCTATAAAAGATAAAAGCAGAAAATGGGTTAAAAAAAATGGCTCAAGGGATAGAATGAGTGAAGAGAACAGTGTAATTTAATGTAAAAGGATTGGTACTGAGATGGAACAAAACTAAAGAAGATGTCACCGTCATTTACCTCGGTAATATTAATATGATATAGAGTTGGGCCTCAACATTAAGTGCTGTATGTACCATTGTTCAACATCTTACTCAGGAATATACTTTCATTGCTGCTTTAATGACCACATAGAATTAATGAATGCTTAGACTGTATGTTTAGGTGCAACCTTACAGTATTTACCCAAACATATTTACAACCTTTTCCCCAATATTTGTGGAAAAAAATAGTCACATCATGTAGAATATGCACATTATTATACATACTATTACACACACACTAGTCAGATGTTTTTACTGTTACTAAGAATCATTTACAGTGTTTTCATTCATTGTTCATTTTAGTTTAAATCTTGAAATGAAGTAGTTGTCATTGTAATCCAGGCTACACATAAACTGTTTATAAAAATAATAAATAAATAAATAAAAATAAAAATAAAAATAACAATGAAAATAGGCCAGTGTTTTTACAAGATCTGTTTTCTGATTGTAAAACACGGTAAATTTCAGCAGCATTTTCACTTAAGATGGGAATGCAACATATGAGCACTGTATATTCAGTTTGCATACTCAATTTTATCTGGAAGAAGGTCTTCATTAGAACGAAAGCTGAAACAAAAGACTTATGTGCAAGAAGAGTTGCTGTAACTGAGATCTTAGAACAACCTCTGCAGAAATTAAAAGGAGTCAGCAAAAAAATGCAAGGAAAGACAAAAAGCCCATGTACCTCTTAGCTAATCATGAGCATACAGATCCCTAGCCTTCTATCAGTGGGCATTTGCTATAGCATTGCATTTGCCCCCAAATCCTTGGCAGGATTCTTCCTTTAGCAGGAAAGATCTGAATGAATTCAGTAAACAGTGAAGCAGAGGTTGGAAAGAACACAATTGACCTTACTGTTTTCACTTGCAGTCATCTCACAGTAACTCACCCTTGTGACTGTGTGCCCTTCTCAGCAGCCTCTTGACCACAATAAAAGCTCCTTTCTGATTCATCAATTTCTCATTTTGTGCTGTACAGTTTCTAACTACCACAGTGAGCTTCAATACTGCTTATGATATGTTCACATTTGGATTACACTCTTTCAAGACACCTTTTTCTTTCCATGGTTGTGAGACATATCAGCATGCTGCTCTGTGTTAATAAAGCATCCTTTTCAGTTTCTTGCCTTATCTGTCTGGTTATACTGCAATAGGCCTAATCTGTCACTGTGGGTCTTTTGTAACAATTATAATTCCAGAAAAAATGTACAGACTTAGAGGCAAGGAACCTTCAAAAAAAAAGTACTAGGTTGATTAGGAAAAGAAATGGTATTTTCTAGAACAACTATGCAAAAAGCTCATTGAGCAAAGAGGTTTGAGGCCCAGAAAATTTCCACTTGTAGCACAGTTGTTGTTTTGTTCAAGAGGTCAGCAGAGATGCAGAAAAGCCCCAATTGCCTATCTGTTACTCTTAACAACCTATAGGCTGGAGAATTCCCCATTAGGACCTGTGAAGGTCTTGCTTAGTTAGCAAGGTGACACAGCTCACCTTTAGCTTTGATTTATGGTGTTAGGAGTTAACCTGACATTACTCAGATAATTTGCATCACTTTAATTAGTTTGCTAAGACCAATAATCAAAATTCCTTCTCTCTTTGTCTTAGGGCGGTCATCAGCCTTTGTTTTTCTACAGGCTGCCATCAAGTAAGGGTCTTCTGTACTGGGCCTTGCAGTATGAGCCCATCATTTGCTTCCCTTCAGATGTGATGCCCCAGAACTAGCCTAACTTGGAAACTCATACAGCTGTGATACAGAATTGTGAAGAGATGCAGCAATTACTGAAAGCATTTGAAGTTTATGATAGAAACTCAGCTGTAGCATTGGCAATGGTGCTAACTGATAATGTCTAAGAACAAATTATAAATTTTCTAGGGGAAATGCCCACAATTTGCTGCATACTGGACTCAGTAATCCAGTCTCACTGGACTCACTAATTTGGTTATTATTAAATACGATGAAGTAATGCACTAAAATGACTGCTCCCACACAATTACCCTTCCAAAACACTCCCCTGAAAAACAGGTTCCTGCTCCAGCAGCCAGAGCCAGGCAGCAGCTCCTCCAGCTCGGTAAAGCCCAGAGTACAGCAGCTGCCCTGCAAACATAGCATTGGTGCCATCCCCACAACCTTGCCTGCAGCTCATCTGTGATGGCTGGGACTACAGTTAACTTGGACTTAATTTAGAAATGCTGATTATAACTTTAGTATCCTCTGGTACATAGCCACAGGAAAAAGTGAAGAAATGAGCATAGGATAGCCAGGCACATGCTCAGAAAGGAAGCAGAGCAAAGCTCCATACAGTACATTTGTGTCATTAGTATTTTTTATCACTGAGGTCAATTTAACCTTTGTTTCAGAAGCCTGTAGCTTATGCAAATTTGAGAATAGTTACTGCCTAGTGGACTGCTGGTGGTTTCTATTGGTCATATGGCAAAGAGGATCCTCTGAAATTTGTGTTCCCTGTGGTAGGGGATTTCCCTCAGAGAAGCTGAGGGAAACCACAGCCAGCAGGAGTCACAACATCCACAAAGGCAACTCCGGTAGTGCTCAGCTGCTTCTGCTTTTCCTTCATTACCACTTCCCCAGCAGGGGTGCACCAAAAGCCACAAGTGAGGCAAGCTCTGCTGCCCAACTTCTCCCCTCTGGCCAGGCGTGGCCGGGAGGAGCAGCCCTGCATCAGGGGCTGCCCCCGGGCTTCCTCTCCCTCCTAGGAAAGGTCGGTGTGCTCCTATGCCCAAGCCCACTTACTACTGTGGGTATGAAGGCAGGAAATCCATTTGAAAGGAGTTCTCAGGAACTCCCTTCCTGTTGTAAGGAACTGGGACTGCAGCTATGTTATTAAATTCAATGCCATTACGTTAGCAGCTTAAAAATGCAATGAAATCACAATGAAATTATCCAAGCCATTGTATTTGTCTAAACCAAGTAAAAAAAGCAAAGGAGTGGCATTAATAATAATAATAATAAAATAGCATGTTAATATTCTTTCCCATTACTATTTAAAATGTTACTGTTAACATGGAAAGAAGTATTTTAAAAACATGCTGAATTTTAGCAGCATCCTATAAACTGGGAAGTCATCACCCAGGCTCTGCTGACAGCAAGCAGAGCTGTGGACACAGATCTAAAGTGGGTAGCTGCTTTATCGATGCGAGGCAGGTAATCCTAAAGCAGAAAGCATGTTAGAGATCAGAAGGCCAGTTCAGAGGCTTTGATTTTTTTCCAGTTTGTGTTTTTTCTTTATTCTTTATATATATATATATGCTCATTTATAATATTAGGAAGCCAAGAGTTGTTGTTTTTTTAATTTTATTTTTGCTTTTTAAAAGGATAAGCAACCAGTAACAGTAGTTAGTTTCCCACATGGCACTTCTGCAACACCATTTTCTTTCAGAATTTTTTCTTTTTCTTTTTTGTTCAAATACAACCCATTGCAGATGAAACTGCATGCCTGTCTTCTGTGGTTTAAACCTTTGTTTATGCACTAATGAATCTAACTAGGTGTCATAGCACACTCTAATGAGCATCACTCGCTTTCATTTAATTCTACAGCTTGCCATTAGACACTTTAGAAGAGCTGTTGGTTTATTCATAGCAATCACTAGATATTCTTTTTCATTAGATAGATACCAGTTTTCCCTGTTGTGCCTTTCATTATTAAAGGAACTATAAAATGTTAATACTGGCCTTAAAATCCAGAGCAAAAATGCCCCCAATCCCATTTGAAATGTAATCGCTTGTGTTGTAAATGATCTTAAAGATCAGAGCACAAACAGCTTGAAATGTTATTCATTTATTTATGAAAAATAACTAAGAAAAATCAAGGAGGGAGCTCTGTATAACCCACTCTTCTGATTGACCTTGTTAACTAAATTTCTCTTACTTAATTTAATCAGCAGGACTCCAAATATAAGAGTCCATAAATAACTATTAAGAGCTATCATACTCCTATCCAAATTCTTATGTTTAAAATTTAAACCCAGAAATGCTTACACTTTTCAGAGCTTAGCCCTGAATCAGTTTTGAAAGGGCTTTTCTCTAACAAGCCATCTCTGAATTCTTCTCAGATCGGAGGAATACTCCAAAGCAGCTCTCATGAAATATGTTTGTGTAGAATTTGCTGCTACAGCCTACGGCCAGACTTCAAATGTTTAATTCAGCTAGAGCTGAGCTCCTTTTTCATGCCAATGATGCCTGTCAAAAGTTTTTATTGATTTTATATGATGTTTTCATATCTTATAAGTTTAAAGTTTTTTAAGAATTTACATTGAATTTAACAATCCTTTTGCTTTTAAAAGGTTTCTTTACTATTTTCTTCACCTTTCTTCCCTATTATTGTAAGTTTGATAAATTTAAAACAAACTAACAGAAGTACTACTCTTCAAAACTTTGAAGAGTTCATAGATCACTTTTTAAGATATTTATTACAAACCAAGTGTCAACTTTCATAGTACTTTCTCATAGCTGTGCCCCATTTAGTATGGCCAGTTTCTAAATTAAGATAAATGTAGCTATTATTTGTATTTAAATTTCATTATTCTGTCACTTCACACACTGAAGACTGAAGGTACATTTAATTTACTTGACATTGCAGTCACATCATCCCTGTACATAATCTGCTACATATATTGCACCCTAGAACACATCCTAGAGCATTAATCTCAATGAATTTATTTCTTTCTAGATCATCCCAGTAAATTTGACTAAACAGCATTTGTATTTTACAGTGTTTTACTTCTACTACACAGTTGTTCCCTGAATACAAGAGCACCAAGAAAAGCACACAAATAAATAAATAAATTGGTTCTTGCTTCTATAATATCACAGAAGTTAAAGGGTAATAGTGGAAGTTATCTTAGTTTCTGTTTTAATTACTATAATTTTATTCTTCCAACTTTTATTGTTTTTGTTTTAGGTAAATCCAAAGACTGACATGTTGTATTAGATGATTATCAATGAATCTTTGGTCAAATCCTTGACAAAGAAGTTGGCCATATTGTGTTTTGATTTATTTATCTTTTATACATCTGAGTGACAGGACAGTTGGGCCACTCTGTGTTTCTGGAAATTTTATATTCATTTCTATGTTAACTTCTAAGGTAGCAGTGCCACAGTGCCAGAAAAAAAAAAAAAAAAAAAAAAAAGGTTTGGGTTATATGTATTTAACATATGCATGCAAGCATGTAATAAGAATTCCAGTGCAAAATACCACTTATCTTATGAATTTACCATGATGGGCAAAAATTTTACATAAGCCAGCATAAAAAGCTCTCATTAAAATGTTGTTGTGTTCTTTACACTGAATTATTGCTGGCTAAAAACCTATATTTCTAAATAAATAATGAAAAGGTATGCATAAATTCTGTCTTAAAAAATATTGGCTGGTCATGCCATTATTCTCTAATACTCAGACATCTAACTGCTGCCACAAACTCTTTTCTTGTGAAGTAAACTTTCTGATAAGGGCCCTGTCAAGAACACCTGTGTAGCTTTAAGTAAATCTTAAACATTTGGATAATAATTTTTAATTGAATGAGTCCAAAACATTCTTCCTCCTCAACTGAACAGTAGGAATTGGGAAGTTTAAATTTAATACATGTGTGTGTTAATATTCAGCCAAGTGTCTTTAATATAACACAATACAAGAACTGGAAGACAGAAACCATTTTGACTCAGGCCATTGACCAGTGGATTTGCAACATGGGTAAGCAAGAAGGAACAAGTACTCTGACTAAAAGTATTTGAAAATGTAAATACATCTCTTGAATATAAGAAATTCTTTCTGTCTCTGACTAATAAGAGAGGCCCCTACTTCATTCTACTTCCAGCCATGTGGTCCCATTGTTCTAGGCAACCATAATTATTGCTGAGACTTTCTACCTCCAGTGCTTGTCTGGGTGTATATGAACATAAAATACACTGAGTATCTGCCCTGCAGATAATTACTTGGAATAAGAGATGATTAGAATACCACCTTGGATCCTGCTACCACCTTGGATCCTGCTCTGAAGGAGAAGGTGTAATTCCTGAAGAACCTGAAATAACTGATAAGCGACTGTTTATACACTGGATATTCACAGCTGTGAAGCATGTTACCAGCTTCTCACAGTGGAAATGAGCAACAGGCAAGGACACACTTATTAAAGAGTTCATTTCAGCAAGTATTGGATATAAGAAATAGAATTTCTCTCAATATCTATAAAGCATTCATAGAAATAGTAAAATTGACTCCTTTATCTGGGTGCATACACATGCTACAGAACAATGGATTGGTAGAACTATGAGGTTTTCCCTGGAAAATCAACCCTTCTCTCAAAAAGCTAGTGGGTTTCACAGGTTGGCTAATGAACAGAAGAGACCACTGGTGAAAACATCTCTACAATTTGAGTTACACACAAACCATTTTTTTTTAACATCGATATCTGATCTAAAGTTACTTTCATTCAGTCTAGTTTGGTGGGATTTTGATTGTATTCATTTAAAACTTTGGAAAGCCTACCCTTTGATGGTAGCTAGCCTGTTCCCCAACTGTGGGCCATATAGAAATACTCCCTCAATTTGCTCTGGATTCTTCAGTATGCATTCCTGCCTGTTCTCTTGAAGAGTTTATATAGTTATAGAAGCCACATCTGTATCCAGCCTGTGAAAGCAGCACTAGAATATGAGGGAAGGAGCACAGTACACTTGCTAGACAGTAAGAAGCTGAGCTTTATTGCTATGTACTTATTTTTGTTAAAGAGGGAACTACAGGATCCCAGTTCTGAGCATACAAGCCTCAAAGAGGTCTAATTTTTTGCTTTCTCTATCTCACCTTGACTGTTTGAAGCCAGGCTCATCCAGTTCATATGCAACTTTACCTAGTTAGTATTCACTTTCAAACATATAATTACTGTAATGCAAAAATAAGATGAATCTGGTACTGAAGAGGAAAGACCAGGTTTACATTTGCATTGAATATTATATGATAATATAGCCGTTCCCTGACAATTTTTTTGAGTAAGCTAAATGTATCTGCAAAATTACCAAATTACTGCATGCCTAAATTGCTACCATTAAAAGAAAGCACCCATGCAGATGCAACCACATCAGTACCAACAAACTAGGCTTTGTCTTTGTGCATCTGCTTCACTGTCGTATGACTCCCCACACAGAATCCATCACAGCTTGGAGTTGGCAATCCATCAGCATTTAAAGGCAAAATAACCAGTCTGGTAAGGGAAGGGATGAGAGGGGGGAGATAAATCACCCACATCTCGCACCTGTGATCTCAGCCCTTCTCTGCAGGCAATGTGATACCCAAGAGGGCTAATAGCTAATTAGTCTCTCTGCTCATTTAGTGTGGGGCTTCTAGTGAAACAAGGCTCACTAATTTAGCTAAATTATGCTTTTAAAACATTGTATGTTCTCTAAAGAATAGACTGGAGACTAAAAGTCACATGTTGGGCCTTGAGGAAGAAAAGGCCACACATGCAAAAAAATGGCCCTTTGCTTTTAGCATCAGTGTTAGAAATTTCACTTGTAGGGTAGAATGGGCTAGTATAAGGGAATCTGCAAATCCCTATGCAAAGAGAAATCTTTGGTGTTAAGAAAGATACACTGAAGCAGGCCAGAGAACTTCAGCAAATCAGACCGTGAAAATGCTCAAATGTTCATTGAGTTCAACTATCATTACTACATATTTCATGATAATATATAATAAAGCACTAACAGCTGTAGCATGAATTTGTAATTGGATTTCAAAAAATTTATAGAATATATATATAAGTATTAGCATACCAAATTTTTGGAAAGAGAATTGGCCTATTAAGTAGTCAAATCCCATTTCATCATTTCTAGTCTAGCTCAAACCAGGGGCGAACACTAAGTAAAATGACATGGTAGACACTGATCGATGTAAAACGAGTTGTTGATCTCAGGCCAAGTCCTAACCGACAGACATGGACCTCACCAAACCATCTGTAGTAATTGGTCCCCTGGGCCTTTTTCTTGCAGATGTCAACACGCAGTTTTGTGCACATGAGCAGCAGCACTGGCTCAAAGACATTCTGGTCTTGGTCTTGTATTCACTTGAGCAACTCATATTCATTAATATCAGGACACATATAAGCATTTGCAGTGTCAGAGTACAGGTTGACAACCTCAGAAGACTTGTTAGAAATGGAAGGAACATGATACTTAAACTATCCACTCATCTGTTTATGTAAGACCTCTAATTCTTAATGGAGTGTTTGGCTGCCTGTCAGTGTGTGAACTGTTTCTGTTCCTGTTCTGTGGATAGGTTTTCTGTGGAAAAAATGTCCTGTGGAGAGCATCTTTACACTTTTAAACTAGAAGATGTAAGCTTTTGTTTTAAAAAGAAAGAAAAACAATTAAAACTATAAATAAGTTTATGATTAGGAAGGCTACATTTTTAAAAAGTGAACACTGTTGCCTTCCCTTCTGAGACACATGGCAGAAACATTTTCTATGTCATTAACCCATGGACACAGTAATAGTGATTCTTCTTGTGATTCTTCTCAATTGAACCTTCAAGTGAGGTTGACCAATAAATGAAAACTCCTTACATATGTATGAATACTGATTCCATCATAGCAGTAACTGAAGAGACTGCATTGCTCTGTGCAAGCTGCAAGAATAACAGAAACATTTTGTCACCATATCTGTACACGAATAGATAAAAGTCCATGTGACTTAACCTCAGGAGACTGCAGTATATACTAGCACAACTCTTCTTCTCTTGTAGTTTATGGAAAGTCAGTGGAACAGTCATACCTCTTACATCAGATGGGCGAACCAGAGATGGTTGTGCCTTGCCAGTGCTGGAGCAATAGTGTTACCACTAAATTTTTCCTTCTTTTTTTCTAGAAGCATAAGGACATCTTTAACACAAATCACAAACACATATAAAATAAAATAAAAGATTTTTAGAAAAGAATGTTGACCTTTACACATCTCTCAAAAATATCTTAAACTGTAATTTTCTCATGCATATATTTTGCACATCATCCACACTTAAATGAGAAGTTACTTCTATCACATCAGATTTTCATCTCCTGCTACATAGATACACCCAGCTTTTTTCAGACTATCCAGCAGGCCATTAGATATCTGTTCTTAAAATTTTAGCTCTATCACAAGAGAATCTGAAAGAATAATCTGCAAAATCAGTGAAGTTTGATATGATCTGAGTATGTTAGCATGGCTACTTCATTCACGGCTGCCCAGATACACTTTCATAGTTTCTGACTCTGTGCTTTTTGTGTATCCAAGTCATATGTGATATAGCTGTGCTAGTATAGGTGATCAAGCCTATAACCTGTCCTCAACAGTGGCCAAAGAGGGAAGAAAAAGTAAACATCTGGTGCTAATTCCCCAATACATTCATTTTTTTCCAGAGTTCTGCAGCCAAGGACTTCCTCAACCAGGAAGAGCAGAATTGTAAATAGCTTGTAAATCAGACTGCAGGCTATGAAAATTTGTACTAATGTAATTCTGTAAAGGTTTCTTATTGAAAGAAATCTCTTTGGTGTTGTAAACACCATCTTAGACCACTGCAACACATCTGTCCCTGAGGACATAAAGCCAGAACAGCTTAAAAATGGGTAAACCCTTCCTCCTGAAATTCCAGCGTGAACTTATGGCAGGTAAATAGCTCTTGATGGATTTTTCTTCTATGAATGTGTTGAATTGCTTCTGTACCTTTGTAAAGTTTCGGCATCCCTAAAAATGTACAGTAATGATTTCCTCTGAGTAATTTGTACTTTCTGAAAGAACACCTCTTTCGATTTCTTTTGAGCTTGTCACCTGATAACTTAATTTGATTTAATTTCTTAGTTATATTGAATAGTCATTCATTGCCTATATATCATTATCATTACTCATAATTTATATAGCCCCATTACTCATCTGTCTTCTCTTTCTGAGGCAAAGGGTCCCTACCCTGCTTATCTGTTTCTCATGTTCAGTATGCTTGTTGCTATTCTCTTCACCCTTTCTAATTTCACTGTGTTAATGTGTTAAATGTTTTCTTTAGTTGCTGACACGTTATTTATTTTAAATATCAACTTTATCAGTAATATTAGTGATTTTGACCCTCAAATTTCTTTCAGAGAAATAGACAGTAGAGACAGCAATACAATATTTTATATTTATGTTTTCACAATAGTATCAGTAAAAACAAAAACAAATAAACAAACAAACAAGCAACAATAAATGGAATTTGTAATACTAACAGCAGAAAAACAAATGAAATAACCAACCAAACAAAAAATGAGTGGAGATGAGCTGAGATGAACTGTATAGCGTGACTCATTCTGCAATGAAAAGATGTATGATGCATGTTCTTTTTTCCTGGATGCAAAAATGAGTGTCACATCTTAATCACATAATAATTTATAATTCAGTTTTGAGTTGAAAGTTGTTTTTCTTCTTCTAAGCTTTGCACATGTTAACAGTGTTCTGCTGATTGTATCAGAAGATACGGTCATCCCTTGTGAGGCAGACACATTACACAAACCACTAACTGAAGAACCACATTGTTTGTTTTAGGTTCCCTTTTGATTGAGTTTAGATAAATATTTTGTCATTTTGAGGACACATCTGTCTGGCTGAGCCTCAACATCATTACTAGCTCTTCAACATGCTGTGCTTTGGAACTTGGCCAGCAGGGTCCAGTGTCCCACTGAAGAAGCAAGCAATAATGCAATGCAGTAAGGCATTAACATAAGTACAGAACTTAATATTTACACGGCATGTTCTCAAACACAATGTTCTGAGTTTTCTGATATATCAAATATCTCATATGTCTCCTGAAGCTGGAGCATTTTTTTTCACTTTTAATGGCAATACATTTAAATAACGTCCATAAAAACATTAATATTATGGATAATAAAACAGCAATATTAATAATAACGTTACAAATTCTGAACATTTTTATTGGAAGAAGTCATTTTAGAAAAGCAAGGCACAGGTAAGAACAATGTTAACAACAGAAAATTACAGAATGTTTGAAATTACTGAAAAAAAACACCAAAATTTGGTGAAACTCTGGTTCCTCTGTAGTCTATTGGAGATTGACTACTGTCTTGCATAGCACCAGAAATTCATTCACTGAGACACAAAAACTTGAGAAATGTATAAGGCACCCACTTCATTTCATGAGCGCTTTGGAATTTCAGGAGGATAAGTTTACCCACATTTAGGCTGCTCCAGCTATATGCCCTCAGGGTCAGGTGGGTTATGATGGTCTAAAATGTTGTTTACAATACCAAAGTGATTAAGAAACCTTTAGAAGCACCTCAGTACAAAATCTCAGAGCCTTTAGTTTGAGTTGCATCATCGTCTAAATAAAAGAACACAGAAAAGGGAGAAAACCTTACCTCAGTCACATGTATTCAAAGGTTCATACAAATTACATCCACTGTTCATGTTTTAAGTATAACACTTTTTAGATCGTAGCTCTACCACTGCAAACACACTTTTAACCTTTTTTTTTTCTTCTTTTTTTTTTTTTTTAAATTAAATGCTCTTTCAGTATTTGCTGACTTAATATCAGCAAACCTGAACTACCTTTTACCAACACCTTTTCTGATTGCTGTAATTAGTCTTGGCAGTGGGATACCTTGCTGCTTCGTCCCTATCCTCTGCTAAAATGCTTGTGTTTTGGGATTGTGGATTATTTTATTTTTATTTTTTTCAGTAGAAGATGGAGTTGCCAGCTAGTAGTGTCATTATAGTATAAATTAATATTTGATGCCAAGCATTAATTTGAGAGATCATTAGTAAAAGCTGCAAACTGTAGTGAAACCAAGCAACTGGATATCTTGGGAAATTGCAGATAAAATTAGACAGAAATAGAACAGTTAAGACATAATTATTTCCACATATGGAATAATTTATCAAGAGTTATACTAGAAAACTGTATATTCATCAGAAGCTTTGAACATATTCTTACTATATGTAGTTTCCATATACCTATTACTGTGAAAAAAGAAACAGAAAAACAACAACAAAAAAAACAGCATTTTCTCTTTCTTGTTTATCTATTTTGTACACTTTGTGATGCAGTGTGAAATTGCCTTTGTGCAGTTTCACTGATGGTTAACCACATTTTCTGTTTTATGCATTTGACTAGTAGCATTGATTCATTAGGAACAGTGTGAATTACTATTTTATTAGAATAGAACCTAAAAAACTTCATCAAGGGCTGGTTCCCTCTGTTCTAATCATTGATCCTCACTCACACAGAGCTCAGAAAATGTTTGTACATGCTCTTCTCCAGGTTTTGAATTAGACCATTTACAAGTAATGGAAACTGATGTGTTATATAGTTTTGTATCTATTTTAATTTTCATGCTTATTAGAATAAGGCCTTTGTAGCAAATTGTAAACCACATTTCCATAATCCCCTTCACTTATATTCAGGCCCAGCTTTGTTCTGTTTGATCTAGTTAACTGTCCAAGAGTTGCTGAGCAAGGCTTTAACATCAGACCACATGATTTGTGTGTTGTCTGCATTCTTGGTGCTTCTTCTTTTCAAGAAAGCCATAGATAAAAGGCAAACTGTGTTTCCGAAACCTTTACGCTCTTGATCTGTAGATGAACTGATGCAGATTAAGTAACTTTATAAGTCTGTAAATCATATACAAAGCCAGAGTAAGAAATGGCAGCAGTCTAACAAGAAAGCAGAACAAGGAGGCAAAAAAAATTAGCAGCAGTGAGGCTTTCCCTTGAAAGTCTGAATGTTGAATGTTGCTCTATCTGTCTTACTGCTCTGCAAAGCACTTATTTGCAGTAAAAGCATTGAATAATATGCAGGATATTATGAGTCATAATCATAGAGCCAAGCAACTGGGAACTCTGAGATACGCAGCACATGACCAGGGAATGGGGCATGAGTCAATTCTAGCTGTGCATCCTGACCTGGAATACAGAATCAACTTTTTTTCTGTGACTAATATAGCTGGGTTGTAATTAATTATGCCAAAGACATGAGCAAAGCGATCTTACTGATTATCCTGAGGAATTCCAGCAGAATTCACTAGGTCAGGCACAGTACAGCAGGAATCTGCCTATGCAATACACAGAGGGCCACTTACAGACATGCTGGGATTCCCCAGGAGCCTCTCTTTTAGGAGAATACATCAGTCAAGCACCAATGGAGAGAAGAGCAGGTTTTGTATAGAGCCGATGAACCTGCAGGAACCAAATGCAGTTCAGGAAGAGAAGTGCAAAGCCTCCTGGTTCTGCCTTGCCAGAACTGATAAACCCTGACAAACTGGGTCTTAGGGGCACCTGGCAAAAAAGCATTACATCCAACAGTGCACCTAAGTTTTTGCATCCTCTAGGACATTATATACTTCTGTTGCTTCTTCAGTTAATGAAAGCAGACTGCTAGTCATACCTACTGGAGGTAAAATATTATCCCTAAACAAGCACAGTTGGGTTTTGTACTCTCTGCATCATTGATCAGTTATGCTCCTCTTAGTTCCAATCAATAAAGCAATTTGATCTGTGATGAAACTGATCTGTTTTAAATTGAACTTTTTATATTCAAATTGAATATCAACAGTAACAGAAAAGGTATTTGTCAATGAAGAGACAGAAAAAGGGAGAGTTACTTGCTCCAAGTGCTCTTGTTTGGGGATTAATATAGCTTTCAAAGAAAGAAGGAATTCCAAAAAAAATTGCCTGTGCTGGCATATTAAGCTTAGGAAGGGATATTAAATAAAGGAAAGAGCAGAGGGGATGAGATTACAGAACCTGACATTCCCCACAGCACTGCATGAATCAGTGGCATTGCATTTTAGAACAGAGCCACAGCATAAGCCCCTTGCTCTGCACCACGCACTTCCAATTCGGTGAATCATAACTTTGGGGAAATTTCCTCACTGTACAGAGTAGCCTGCAGGACACATGGTCTTTGCAGAATGGACTGCATGTTTCCATCCTTCCTGTAGGCACATTCCAACAGCTGAAAACAATGACAGCAGCTATGTCTCTAACCTGCCAGCAAAAATAAACTGGTGTTCCAAAAATAATCTCTTCCTCTGCATACACACAGTCTGAATTTCCCCTCATAAAGCCTCATCTCAAGGTGGCAGGTCTCCAAGCATATCCTCCTCCCTGAAGGTTTGGCTGCCCAGGCTCAGCCAAACATTTTTGATGTAAAGACAGGGCAGCCAGTGACCACGAAACTCTTTGACAAGATGCAGGGAGGCCCCTGGCCCACTGGCTGACATCCTGGCCTGGCCTCAACATATCGCTGTCCCCATGACCCTGCCTAGTACTCCTGGGGCTGAGGCTGACCGTGGTGACTGCCTCTGGACATCTTCCTGTCTTTCCTTACTCCACAAGGGGAGCGGAGGAGCAGGCTCTGAGCTCTGCTCTCTGGGAACAGAGACAGGACCCGAGGGAACGGTATGGAGCTGGGACAGGGGAGGATCAGGCTGGGGGTTAGGGCAAGGTTCTGCACCCAGAGGGTGGTTGGGCACTGGGACAGGCTGCCCAGGGCAGTGGTCACAGCACTGAGCCTGCCGGAGTTCAAGAAGTCCTTAGACATATGATCTTTTGGGTGTGTGGAGCCAGGAGTTGGACTCATTGACCCTTGTAGGTTTCTTTTAACTCAGGAGAGTTGATGATTCTACGATTATTCTGGAAAAGCCATTACCAAAAGCAAGATAGAGTCAATCAAGCAGAATTATCTCATTCAAACACATGAACAGAACAAGGGTTTGTTCAAGTGGGAAAAACAGAGTGTAAACACTAAAGGATTAGAGCAAATGTCTCAGGTGATGGAAGACTAGAGACAGAGCTGTTGTACTGGCAAAGGGGAAGGTTAAGGGTGGAGGCCCCAGCCAATTCAGTGCTGTGAGCTGGATGTCAGTCTGGGGCATCAAAACTGACAATTATGTACTAAGACTGGAAGACATACACACCTCTACATTAATATTTTAAAATAATAGCATCAGAGATGGTTGGATGATTCAGTTCTCAAGCAGTTAAGTGACTGCTCTTTTTTTCTACCACAAAGATGAAATTTCATCTCCACTGGCTGTCAGATGAATGATCTTCATACAGCTTCATACATCTTAAAATAAGTAGTATAAGTTCGAGGTGGAAAGACAACTTCTAGTTTATGAGCCAAAGTTTCCACAATACATTTTAACTTGAACCATAACAACACCACAGTGATGGTATCTTCCTGTGCCTATGCAATTTTCTAGAGAAGCATCTGAAGCAAAGCAGAATCTTGAAATGGTTACATTATTGTAGAGAGGTGGGTGCTCAGTTAGTCACTTTATACAGAATAGCACTTTATACAGGCAATGCAGATGTACCAGCAGATAATGAGCTCAGATTGGAAATGAGGAGACATTTCTTCGCAGAGAGTAGTCAGACATTGGAAAGGGTTGCCCAGGTGGAGTCACTGTCCCTGGTGGCATTCAGGGAAAGGTTGGACTTGGGTGCTTAGGGACATGGTTTAGTGGGTGACATTAGGTAGGGTGATGGTTGGACCAGATGATCTTGGAGGCCTTTTCCAACCTTAATGATTCTATGATTCTATGATTCTATGATTCAGACAGCATTGATTCTCTATTTACTCCTAAGGGTAAATGTTCCTGTTCATTGTGCTCTAGCAGTGTAGGATCACTGGTAGGGCTGAAATCAAGCCTCAAGAAACACAGACATGCAACTGGTAAGGGGTAAGAAAGAAGGGTCTGTGTCTTCCATAATGTTGAGGAAAATCATGGCTATAAACTATGCTCAGTATTTTGAAGTGAACCCACTTGTGTTTTCATTCATTATCATTTCTGAGCTATTCTGAGCTGTGGAGGCCATTAGGATGCACCTTAATGTTCTCTGAAGCATAACTATGGTAAAATTTCCTTTTGACAAGAATTGACTATTACCTAGATACCCTCGTGAGACACGTAACACGATGTCCATTCTGTGAGAGTTTTAGTGGATATTAGCTCATCTAAGTCCATTACCTAAGTGGCTTCTATCTCAGTAGGTGCATTCAATCTCTCCCAAAGAGAGGAATCTCTAGCTCAATCAATAGGATCGTTACATTTGCATCATTCTTCATTGTTAGGTTCATGTTGCTTGTAGTTGATAAAAAGTAAAATAACTGGTAGCAGCCAAACCTGAGTAAATAAATACAGAACAAATTTAAACTGGCAGCCACATGTACATTTAATTGACATGTATTGATTTACAGTTGCTAGTGGGCTTCAAAATCTTGTCCCAGACTATATCTAGGCTGCTAAGAGAAGTGTTATCTTTACACACGTCTACAGAATTTACTTTACTGGAGCTTTTTATTACACAGAAGAAAGCATAGTCAAGTTTAAACCACTTACAGCTGGATATTTAAAGAATACATTGTTTACTGGGCTTTAGAAGCTTGCACTGACAAAGAATGAAAGAAAAATAAATTCTCAGTTTAAGTTCAATTTAGAGGTTTAAATAACTAGAAGCTGCTGGAGCTGTGAGCTATAAGAAGATTCACGTGTGCTAGCTTATACCTGATGGGGTGCTCAGGCACAGCACTGCTGAAGGATTCTCAATCAGTTGAAATTGTCCTATCCCCAGAGAGCAGATGTATTTTAGTTTTATTTAGCATGTATTGGGCAATTACTTAGCATGCATTTATACAGAGCAGGTGGCAGATTTCCTGAGTGCAAAGGGGAAGGACCAGTCTATTATAAAAAGATAAGCCTGAAGAATATTTGCCATTAAGTTTATACACAAACTTGAAAGACAGAAAAGCTGACTCAGCCTTATATCTTCTGTGAATATTTCCACGTTCAAAAAACAAATATATTTCTGATTACAATATGCATGCTCCCCTCCTTCCTTAGCTTATCTTCAGGCTTTTAAAGCAAGGAAGTGCCTAGAGTATCCAAAAGAAAACTTAATTCATAATGCACTTTATGCCCAGATCCATGAAGCCCCCCTGAGCAACACCTGCTTCAGCTCTGAGGTGCTCACAAGGCACCAGTCACTGTGGTTCTGCACTGACACCAAACTGCCCTTCTTGAGAGCTCAGCATTCACCCTTTTTCAAAAGCCTTAGTGAAACCTAGAAATTTAGCCTAATAACTTAAATCTAACAACGGGAGGGTGCACAGCACAGATGTGATTCAGCAGCAGAGATGAACCTTTCGTAAAATACTGTAATAGTTGCTCTATTTTTAAAACATGGTTGTAAAAGTGTTCTTCCTACTGCTAGGTAGTAATTTTCAGTGGAATTGATACCATTCAAATGGTGTCATAAAACATCTCCGTTTCCTAAGCTAGACTCTAGTGAGGCAAACAATACTGCTTCTCTTTGTTAGGTCAAAGTGGAAACTAAATGTCAGACTGAACTGAAGGAAGCCTTTCCTGACACTGGTCATTTTTAGTCCCTGTTCAGAGATGCTTAACCAAAACAAACCATTTGGTATACCTTTACATTTCCCCCTGCTGAAACTTGCTTATTGATCTGTTTTAGACAGTAATGGCATATGGTCTTTCCTCTGATCCCGTGAAACAGATAAATAGGCAGAAGTGGGGTTAAATTTGACTTCTTCAAAAAAATATGCTGACTTTTTGACACAAATAGTTCTTCCAGTGGCTGGGAATCTCATTCAGATGTTATGACAGATTTCCTAATTCAAGGAGGTTAATATGGCTTTTGTTACATACACTCAGATTTCACTCTCCAAAACTGTGAGTTTGTCTGCTCTCAAAATATATTTAGCAGATTTGATCACATACTTATGCCTGATAACATGTATTTAGCTTTTATTCTAAGCCTCATACTCCCCTGTGCATTTTTTGTGTCATTTTAGTGGCCATTTTAGTGATGTGTTAGCACCTTCCCCTTTAATTTGGAATTCATAGATGTAGGAACACAGAGTAAATGTAGAATACAGGAATATAATTCTGCTTTCTATATCCTTGAAAAGAAAGGGGCTAAGGTGGAAAAGACAGAGCAGGTGGTTTGAAAGCTTAACTTCCTCTGAGTCAAAAATCAAGTAATTTTCCACTTTGTTTTAGTATTTTTTCTGTATGACACTACACACATGCTGATGATTTTCACATTTGGTGTCAGAGGGTACTGTATGTTTGAGAGATTATAGCTAGCTCATTCTGTCTGGCCCTGTGCTTCTTAACTCTTGAGCCATATATCAGCTTTGAGGTGTCAGCTATCACAAATCAAGTGTCAAAAGTGTACATTCAGGAATAAAAATGAAGATAGAAAGCAACTTTTCAGCCTGATCATATTGATGGCAAAAAACTATGTCATTCCCAAAGATCCATGAGGTGGACTTGAAATAAGGTCTTAAATCAATGTGCTACTGTAATATATGAATAGGGCTTCCACACACATACCTAGATTTGTGACAGACATTTCTGAAATCTCTGCTGCACTTGCACATTAGCTTCAGTTATTCTCTGGAAAGGAAAGTTTTCTAATCCTGTGGCATATGTATGTTTACAAAATCCTGTCACCACCTCTGAGAAGGTGTTAAAAAGCAAAGCTATAAACTGTGGACGTACAGACAACTGTGCCATGCAGACAACTGCTTCCTGCAGTTGCCAACACCCTGCTCATCTTATGTTTGTGCTCAGTACAGACGTAGTGTAGATATACTGTGGGCTACAAGGCAAACGTGAGGGAAAGGAGGTTGAAGTGGCTGTTAAGGTAAGCTGAAGGTAAGCAGAGCCTGGTGGGTGTAAGCCCCCAGGGCCTTTTCCTGCTGCTATGCATGCTGCTGTTCCCACTCCCAGTCCAACCAGCTGCCAGGCAGTCCAGAGATGCAAACAGGCACCTCTGGCAACACAGACCGATGTGAAGAGGGCAGTGCCTTCACCAGCACCCACACACACTGTTTCACACCAAGAGCACTCACACTGACGTGAGCACTTCAGGAAGCTGATCATGTTCTTACTTGCCGGCTAATGAGGCTCAGAGCTTGCTAGCACATCTCAGGCATGCATGTGGGTCTCTGGCAGCTGACTCCAGTCTCCCTGCTCGATGGTCCCTAGCCCCATGAGTCCTTTTGATGCATGGTCTCTGCAAGCAGGAGCAGGCATTCTGACCTCTAATTTCAGTCACCATCTAGCCTGACATGATGCTCGCTGTTGGTCAGCACATTCACATGAGAAAATAGGTGGGGAGAATAGAGTTGAATAACAAGACAGACTAAGGCAATCAAGCACAGGGCTTGGCCAGACATGCACACTGGCCAGCACCTTGCTCACACATGACTGACCCTTTTTACCTCCCATCCTCTCCGTTTTCCCACTCACTCCTCCCTGATCCATCTGCATCTCTTCCTTTCTGTGCATTTGGCCTTCCCTAAACATGCCATAGTAATAAGTTTTGTTCATTCCCACAATCCCCCAAACATGCCATAATAAGTTTTACAGAACCTCAGGAGGCCTCTCAAATACCCCATTAAAAGTTTTCTCTTTCCCATGATATCTATGATAATCTTGTTTCCCTCTCTCTTTTCAGAGACGCAGTTCTGGCTGAACTCAAGGCTGTGCTTCAGCAGCTCCTTCAGTGGCCCATCAATCTGCGACCTCAGAGTTCCTGCATTACTAATTGTCTTGTTATCTCTCCCTTCTTAGGATCTGCAGTATCAGAATGATTAATTTATTTCTTTTCTTGTCTCTTGTTCTTGCCTTTTATGCTGAGTAGCTGTTAGCCAGATATCCTCACGTTCCAGATAGCCTCATGCTGGCTGCATGCCCTCCCTGGAGAACAATGGTCTTTTCTCAGAACACAGAATCAAATGAAATGAAATCAAATTGACAGTCTGGGAAAAAAAGTAACCCAGTCTCCATATGTTTAATTCCAATTGAGAGATAAAATGTTCTTGTTCTTCACAGACGCTCACAGAAATGTCCAAACACTCTGCTTTAAGCATAAACATTCCCAGAAACACAGATTTCAATGACTGTATTTCAGCAGAGGAATGTTCACACTTTCAAAACAAGCTGTGAACTCCTCACTTAAAAAAAAATTGTCCTTCAAGCATTCCTTTTCTCTGTTATTCTAGCAACCTCCACAGTTTTTAAATGTGTTCGTCTGCAAAATTTTATTTTCTTGGGGTCTAACTTAGGGCAACAGATGTCATCCATTCAATTGTTTGCCTTATGCATGAGCATAAATGTGGTTGTACATTTCTCTTTGAATGTTAATAGGGTACCTGTGTTACAAATCTGTTTTAAAATTCAAACAAGCTAGCTATTGACTTAATTACTTATGAACTCATAATTAGTCAAAGGGGCATTTTAACCTCTGCTAAACAGTTTTTCAGACTGTCGCGTTAAAGGGGTGTAGCTGATTAACCGTTACGGGCCCGGTTGGATTCAGAGTACTGAACCAGTCGGACATTCACCAAAACTGGGGTCCGTTCGGACATTCACCAAAAACGTAATAACCACCTGGGGGTCCGCTCAGACATTCACCAAAAACGTATTAACCACCTGGGGGTCCGTTCAGACATTCACCAACAATGCATTAACCGTCTGGGGGTCTGGTTAGATTCAGAACACTGAACTATCACGGATAACCACCCTCACCCTAGTTGCATTAATGAGAGCTATCACAATGCAATCAAGTATGGTTTATTACAGCAACAGATAATCAGGTTCTTTTGGATTGCCGGTGATAGTGACTATCTGCAAAAGCAAGCTAGTATGCATGAAATACACAGGTGTTACAGGTGTTCTAGGTGTGTGTTCTAGGTGTGTGTTCTAGGTGTGTGTTCTAGGTGCGGGTTCTAGGTGTGGGTTCTAGGTGTGTGTTCTAGGTGTGTGTTCTAGGTGTGGGTTCTAGGTGTGTGTTCTAGGTGTGGGTTCTAGGTGCGGGTTCTAGGTGTGGGTTCTAGGTGTGGGTTCTAGGTGCGGGTTCTAGGTGTGAGTTCTAGGTGTGGGTTCTAGGTGCGGGTTCTAGGTGTGGGTTCTAGGTGCGGGTTCTAGGTGCGGGTTCTAGGTGTGTGTTCTAGGTGCGGGTTCTAGGTGTGGGTTCTAGGTGTGGGTTCTAGGTGTGGGTTCTAGGTGTGGGTTCTAGGTGTGTGTTCTAGGTGTGGGTTCTAGGTGTGTGTTCTAGGTGTGGGTTCTAGGTGTGGGTTCTAGGTGTTATAGGTGCGCAGCCTAGAAATAAACGCGTTAAAAGGATCAAAGACTCTATAGAGATTTATAAGCAAATATTCAGATCTCACCCAAAGGCGTCCCAATGGGGGGGGAAGAGAGGCTCAGCCCGTTGACTGATCCCAGGAGTCAGGAGGTCCTAAGGATGTTGTATGTCCTTGGGATGGTATCTCCCCTGACAATGGTATCTTCCCTAACATCCCCTCTCTCTTGGGCCAATTTATATTATTTTCTATCTTTTAGGTGGAGCTTGAGTGGCTCTAGTCAAGCATATCTTAGTTATGATTGGTGTAAAGTTTTCCCGTTTCCGTTTAAAGTAATAGGCTCCGAGAAATTCAGAGCGCATGCTCAGTGAGGGGTGGTCGCACCTTGGAGGCGGGTAGCTTTTGGGATGGAGGTGTGTTTTGGTATTATAATGATATTATAATGAGCAAAAAGTACACTAGGGTACAGCATTTGTCAAAACATGACAGGTCTTTGGCTTAGGGTGGCAAAAAGTGCAGCTTTGTGCACAAGAACAATCGAGGCCCCACCTGATTACAGAGCCTAGCTGTGGTGTCTCCACTCCACTCTACGCTCCGTGGTGTTCCTTAGAGCTAGCACACCAAGTTTCCCCAGCGCGATAGCATCTAAGGTTGGGAGCCTAGGGAATGCTCAGATAATGCAGTTATGCCCTACCCTGAAAGCCTCTTCAATGCTGTACCTTTTCCTTAAAAGTGTGAATGTTAGTTTTATTTTCCTAGTTACTTCAGGCCACACCACACAGACACTACACAAATGTTATAGAAATGTGTTTTTTGTTTTTGTTTTTGTTTGTTCACAGCTGGCTTCAAATTCTTTCTGGTCATTTTAGATCATTTCTCAGTTTCAGTGGCTCTACCTGGGATATACATGTACATACACATGAGAAAATGAGCATTCAATGATTATAGGAATAAATATAACACCCTAAACCCCCAGAAAGAGAGTTCATTGTTATATTTAATTATTAAAATATTTCAAAATTCATTGCTTTATCTAAGACATGAATCCCTTAGCTGCAAATCTATAATCCTGTTGCTGGACTGTGTACTGAGGAAAAGGTAAGGTCAACCAAATATTTGTGAGGCTAACATCTGCAGATGCAAGACAAAAGGGGGATTCTGTAGATTGATCTATTTAGCAATAAATGCATATAATTTCTGGTATCCACCATTCTAAGAAGGGAAGGAAAATCTAGATGCTAATTTTGAAATCTAAAGCTGAAACAGCAAAGAAGCAATCTATGATTAATGGATAACAGTTTCTATCAGGAATCAGATCATAGAATCAATCCTAGAATCACAGAATCACAGAATGGTTTGGGTTGGAAAGGACCTTAAAGCTCATCTAATGCCAGGGATGGGGCATCCACACTTTTTTCTGGGCAACCTGTGCCAGTGCCTCACCACCCACATAGTGGAGAATTTCTTCCTTCTACCTAATCGAAATCTCCCACCTTTTAGTTTAAAGCCATTACTCCTTGTCCTATCCCTACACTCCCTGACAAATGGTCCCTACCCAGTTTTCCTGTAGGCCCCCTTTAAGTACTATAAGGTCTCCCTGGAGCCTTCTCTTCTCCAGGCTGAGCAACCCCAGCTCTCTCAGCCTGTCTTCATACAAGAGGTGCTCCAGCTCTCTGATCATCTTTGTGGCCTTCCTCCAGATTCATTCTAACGCTTCCATGTCCTTCCTGTGCTGGGGCCCCAGAGTTGAACGCAGCACTCCAGGTGGGGTCTCACTAGAGCAGAGCAGAAGGGGAGAATCACCTCCCCAGCCCTGCTGGCACACTGCATGCTGAGCATTGACAGCTCACATTGAGCATCTCATCAACCAACACCCCCAGATCCTTCTCCTCAGGGCTACTTTCAATCCATTCTCTGCCCAGATTTTATTTGTGCTTGATCTATGATCATGATGTAATAACAAAATAAATGTGGCTCTGTTTATTACATTTTCACTGTGTACTGACCAGAAACATTATTCTGTAGGAACATATTCTGTAAGAAGGCCATTCAGGCCAAGGAACATACTGTGTAAAAAGACCATTCAGGTCAAACTACCTTTGCAGTAAGAGATTACACAATAATAGTTTGATTAAATTTTCAATAAAATATTTTGGCATAATTGTCATGGTAATAATGAAAAACATGTTAATAGGATCCTATTTCAAAGAAATGCAAAAGTAGACAAAAAATCAGACATAACAGATTATACTCATTAAGATAACTGCAGTGCAATTAAATGACAATCTATTCCATGACAAATTATTTTCCTGATTATGATAAGCTGAAATATTAATGCCTAATTCCATCTCTTCTGTATGTATCCACTGAAGTTCTGCAAAACATATTACTCTTTTGTGAACAGAAGTTTAAACACTGTCTCTGAAAGCAATTTTTTACAACAACAATCCCAACTAAAAGGATTATTAAAGTATTTTTCTTAAGAAAGAAAATGGACTTGCAAAGTACCAATCTTTGAATAGTTCTTTAAAACAGATTTATGTATTTATATTTTTATTTGCCTTCACAAATTATGATACTGTTTTAATAATACAACAAGTTTTAAGTTAAGATCTATAAAAGATGAACAGAAAAAAAAATTGAAAACTTTTGTTTACTAAAAAAACTATTAAATCTAGAGTCAGATGAACAGGGAAAAAAAATAAAAAATAACCATACCGTTACACAGAAGACCCTGTTGAAAGGCAAGAGAATTCAGGGCAATCTATTTCTAGGACATTCATGGATTTTTAGGTCCCTTATGAAGCTTCTGAAACTGGTCTAGTCAGTGATAAGTAAATATTGCTATCGCTTGAAAGCTAAACCTCTCAAAGTGTACGTAACCTCTGTGAATTGGTTGTCTCTGTCCATTTTCCCAGAAATAAAAAATCATATCTTCTGGCACCTTTACCTGGCAGATTTTCAGAAGAGGCTAAGGGCTGACTGTGACTAGATGTGAGTGGAAAGATGAGATCATTACACTGTTAATGTTTGGAATATATATTCATATATATTTGCAGGTAGGCTTTCTGGCAGGCTAACACACTCCATGCTATTTTAAATGTTGGCCAAACCATCTATCATTTTGCTGTAGTAGGTAGGTTACTGAAGATGTTTTGACATATACTACTGATGAATATGATGTTTATTGTTGCAATATACACAATAAAAACATTTAAGTTAAAAAGGGGGGGGCAAGCTGGCTTTGGTGAAATAATTTCCTCAGTGTTATCTGTTCACACTTGCTCCTGATCTGCTATGGGTACAATTTCTCATATTTCAATAGTGGCTCAAAAAAGTACTTTTTGCATCTGTTAGGCCTATGTTATAAATCAATTTATTTGTATAAATGATGGAATAAACTGTGCAGAAGGTCGTATAAAGCTATCGAGTCTTCAACCCAAGTGGGGAAATGGAGGAATTAATACCAGACTTCTCTAGGCTTTTAATACCAGACTTTTAATACTTTATTAAAGAATTGCAGGAACTTTTCCAGGTACAAGTGAATTTTATATTTTTTGTGTGTATGCTGATTAATAAAGTTGCATAAAAATAAAACAATAGCACAAAAAAAAATATTGTATTGTGAAATACTAATTCTGATGTGTTGACAAAGTCAGTGAGAAACTGGTTATCATCAGATAACCAGTTACCAGAGCAGGAAGTTAGAGGTCCTCAAAGGTTTATGCAACTTCTACACAAGTCATTAACTTTCCCCAAATGCGTAAAAGAGTATTCCTTTTTAAAGTTAAATAAAATTTGAAAGTTAAAATACCACATGTTCCATTACTTGTTCATGGTTTCCCACTGGGGAGCTATACAAGTGAAAAAGTCACCAGTAAGTGTGACTCTGCATATAACTGCATATAGCCCATTTGGTTAAAGCCACTCAAGCCACAAATTAGAAATAATAAAGCTAGAATCCCCTTGCTTCTATTTTCCTCTATCAGAAATCACAACACAGATCATATGTAAATCAGATGAGTCTAAAATCAATGGGGCTGCTCAATAGGTATTATTCTACGTCAGTATGCATGGCTGAACGCAGCCACAGCTGCTGCCACCACCACTCCTCTAAGGTAATGACAAATGCTTCAGGATGTGATTTGTAAAAACCTTGTTCTGAAAGAAGCTATTCAAAAGCATTAAACTATAATCACTGGGTCATTCACCCAATCGATCAGAAGATTTATTATTCTTTGTCTAGATTTGTGGATTGTTGTCAGTTTTGTTTCTCCTCATCAATATTCAGCTTTATGATTTTTTTTTATAAAAAAAAAAAAGGTGAGAATATGCAAACAGGAGAAATAGGGGCTATTTTTCTCAAACTATTTGAAGCACGTATTACAGCAAGCAAGCCATAATTCATACACAGCATCAGAACTGTGGGGGAGTGGGCACAAATGATATTCCCTCTTTGTCTATCTACGGAATACAATCATCTCATTTATTCATCAACTAATGCACAATTTAAGGTTTGCGTATGTGTAATGAACAAAGAGAAACTATGAAGTATACATGGCAGAAGACCATGGAGTCTTTGCAATAATGACAGTCATTGGTAGCTGTGCAATATATCAGAAACACATCGGTTATAAAAGACTGTTTATGTTTTATTCATGCAGAATAACTCAGTGCACAGGCCCTACCATCAGAAAACACATAGCAATGAAAGTACCTGTGACACACTGTGTTCAGCTATTACATGTATCTAAAAATATTTACCATAGAATACCATTAAAATCAGCAATTCCGAAATACAGATAATATTTCAGAAAGGGGAAAAAATGTTTCAAAAACTGAACTCTTAAAAATCCAAACAAATCAAATTAATACACTGGATTTTCAATATACGTATTTTTAATTCTTTACATTTAGTGCATCCACAGCCCAAAGGAGCAGTAGAGCACAGGGTACAACATCAAAGGTGACTGGTATCATAGAATCATAGAATCATAGAATATCCTGAGTTGGAAGGGACCCTTAAGGATCATCAAGTCCAACTCTTGACACCGCACAGGTCTACCCAAGTTCAGACCATGTGACTAAGTGCACAGTCCAATCTCTTCTTAAATTCAGTCAGGCTCGGTGCAGTGACCACTTCCCTGGGGAGCCTGTTCCAGTGTGCAACCACTCTCTCTGTGAAGAACCCCTTCCTGATGTCCAGCCTAAACTTCCCCTGCCTCAGCTTAACTCCATTCCCGCGGGTCCTGTCGCTGGTGTTAATGGAGAAAAGGTCTCCTGCCTCTCGACACCCCCTTACGAGGAAGTTGTAGACTGCGATGAGGTCTCCCCTCAGCCTCCTCTTCTCCAGGCTGAACAGGCCCAGTGCCCTCAGTCGTTCCTCATACGTCTTCCCCTCCAGGCCTTTCACCATCCTCGTAGCCCTCCTCTGGACACTCTCCAACAGTTTCATGTCCTTTTTATACTGTGGTGCCCAGAACTGCACACAGTACTCGAGGTGAGGCCGCACCAGCGCAGAGTAGAGCGGGACAATCACCTCCCTCGACCTACTAGCGATGCCGTGCTTGATGCACCCCAGGACACGGTTGGCCCTCCTGGCCGCCAGGGCACACTGCCGGCTCATATTCAACTTGTTGTCTACCACGACCCCCAGATCCCTCTCTTCTAGGCTGCTCTCCAGCGTCTCATCGCCCAGTCTGTACGTGCAGCCAGGGTTTCCCCATCCCAGGTGCAGGACCCGGCACTTGCTCTTATTGAACTTCATGCGGTTGGCGATCGCCCAGCTCTCCAACCTATCCAGATCCCTCTGCAAGGCCTTTCCACCCTCATTCGAGTCCACAACTCCTCCAAGTTTGGTGTCATCAGCAAACTTGCTCAAAATGCCTTCTATTCCTACATCCAGATCGTTTATAAAAATATTGAAAAGTACCGGCCCTAAAATGGAGCCTTGAGGGACCCCACTGGTGACCGCCCGCCAGCCTGACGCAGCCCCATTCACCATAACCCTTTGGGCCCTGCCCGTTAGCCAATTGCTCACCCATCGTATGATGTTTTTATTTAGCTGTATGCTGGACATTTTGTCCAGTAGGATCCTATGGGAAACCGTGTCAAAAGCCTTGCTGAAGTCCAAAAAAATCACATCAGCTGGTTTCCCTTGGTCCACCATACGGGTGATCTTATCATAAAAGGAAATCAGGTTAGTTAGGCAGGACCTACCCTTCACAAACCCATGCTGGCTGGGACCAATGACTGCTTTGTCCCCCAGGTGCGCCTCAATACGTTCGAGAACCATCTTCTCCATGATTTTACCAGGCACTGACGTGAGACTGACAGGCCTGTAATTGCTAGGGTCTTCTTTCTGACCCTTCTTGAAAATCGGCACAACATTTGCCTGCTTCCAGTCTACCGGGACCTCTCCAGACTCCCAGGATCGTTGAAAAATAATTGAGAGAGGTTCCGCGATGACGTCCGCCAGCTCCTTCAGCACCCGGGGATGAATCCCATCTGGACCCATGGACTTGTAGGGATCCAGGTGGAGTAGCAGATCCCGCACACGTTCAGGGTCGGTTGGGAGTTTGTCATCCCCACCGTCCCGGTCCTCCAGCTCGGGGCACCCTGGGTCCCGAAGCCCATCATCGGCATTGAAGACAGAGGCAAAGAAGGCGTTAAGCGTCTCTGCTTTGCCTATGTCATCGTCTGTGAGAAGACCTTCCCTGTCAAGGAGCGGCCCCATGTATTCTTTAGTTCTCCTTTTTCCATTCACATATCTAAAAAAACCCTTTTTATTTTCTCTCACAGACACAGCCAGCTTCAACTCTAGGTGTGCTTTAGCCACACGAATTTTCTTCCTACAGACACGAGCAGCATCCCTGTATTCTTTCCATGTCACCTGGCCCTCCTTCCAGTAGCGAAACACTCTCTGTTTCCGCCTAATCTCCATAAGAATGTTCCTGGTCAGCCACGACGGCCTCCTGCCCCGCCTGCCTGACTTGCGATATTTAGGAATTGCCTGATCTTGTGCTTCTAGGAGGCATCGCTTAAAGAGTGACCAGCACTGGTGGACATCAAGGCCTTCAAGAGCAGCTTCCCAGGGGACCTTGCTGACTAGTTCCCCGAGCAGCCTGAAGTCTGCATTCCCCATATCTAGGGATGAGGTTTTGGTGGCACTTTTCCTTCTGTCACCGTAAATTTTGAACTCAACCACTTCATGGTCACTATGACCGAGGCGGCCACCAATCACCACATCTCCCACCAGACCCTCTCTGTTTTCTAGCAACAGGTCTAGGAGGGCACCTTTCCTAGTTGGCTCCGTCAGCACCTGCACCAAGAAGTTATCATCTAGGTGCTTCATGAACCTCCTGGACTTGCTCGTGTCAGCCGTGTGGCACTCCCAGTTAACGTCTGGCAAGTTGAAGTCCCCCATAAGGACAAGGGGAGTTAATCTCGAGGCCTCTCTTAGTTCTGTAAAGAATAAGTTATCGGCGCTATCGTCCTGGCCAGGCGGTCTGTAATAGACTCCCACAACGACATCCCCTTTATTCGTTCGTCCCTTGATCCTTACCCAGAGGCTCTCAACTTTGCCATCGCCGACCTGAAGTTCCACACAGTCCAGCCCCTGCTTCACATACATCGCCACCCCACCACCTCGCCTACCCTGCCTGTCCCTCCTGAAGAGCCTGTAACCGTCTATCGCAACACCCCAGTCACAGGACTCATCCCACCAGGTTTCGCTTATGCCGATGATGTCGTAGTTGCGGGACTGGGCCAGGACTTCTAGCTCATCCATTTTATTCCTCATACTGCGTGCGTTTGTGTAGAAGCATTTCAGGTGCGTCTCCTTACACTCAGCACCTTGTGGATCGAACCGAAGGACCTCACTGGCACACAGCCCCTCTGATTCTAGCGTACCATCCCTTAGGTCTTCACCGGCGTGCCTGGTTTTAGCCCCTTCCCCCTTCGACTCTAGTTTAAAGCCCTATCTATCAGCCCTGCCAACTCCTGACCCAAGATCCTTACCCCTCTCCGAGAGAGGCCCATCCCATCCGGTGCCATGTTGCTGATCAAATACACTGGGTGGATTTGGGTCACAAGTCTTTCCTATTGTCCTATTATCCTGTGCCTCAAGTAAGGTTGCTTCAGATTACATACACCTACATTTGGAATGACTGGTATATAGCCCAGCAGAATTCTCTCTTTTTCTGTCTGTATTTTTTTTTCTTTTTTTTGGCCTGACTGTGACTTCAGCTACTTTTCAATAATGAAACCTGGCACAAGTAACCACTGCAAACACTGTATAGCTATGTCTGGTGAATGGGACTGGGATGACTTGTGAATAAAATAAGACTGTTGCCATTTTAATGAATCAGGGGTAAAATAACTAAAAATTAGGATTGTTTTTAATTTTTACCAGGATAACTTATACCTCTTTCCCGAGTTTCTCAAAATAAAAATCACATTATAGAGAATCACCATTTTCTCTTGGCTGTCATAAACAAATAATAGAGAGAAGTTTAAGAAAACATGGTCTTTATAACATGTCAGTGTGAGCATTCCTGGGGCTATTTAAGGCGGAGGAAGAATATAATCCACATAGGCAACTGTAGCAGTTCTTCAAATGATTATTTTCTTTATATAAATCAGTAATAATGATCATCCTAAAGTAGTTATGGGCTTTCTTAAATGCCTTCTCTCCCATCAGCAACAGGTCAGTGGCCACAATCATATTGCTACTTTATATTCTAGATTAGACAGAAATCACTGTTTTTACAATCTTGTTGTTGGGTTTGGGATGTTTTGTTTGGTTGATTGGTTAGCTGTTTTTGTTTTGTTTTGTTTTGTTTTGTTTTTTCTGAGGAGAAGTTTCTGGACTTGGAGATGAGTTGATGATACAAATGGGTTCCATGTCTAGCTTCACATTCAGATAGCATGACACCCATTTTCAACCTGCTAGGCTACATGAAAACAAGGTCTATGCAATCACTCTATAACTTTGAAGGTGATAGCCAGTTTCAGATGAGTTTGAGGGATAATAAAGTTTATACAAATTTCATAAAGATAGATAACCAGGCAGAAGAGATGAGGGATTGAACATTTACAAGTTAATACTTAATAACTTTCTATCCAGTCAGCAAATTTCTACAAAATTCTGTTTCTGAATGTGGTGGCCTACATGTTACTGCCAGAACACTCTGCAGGAGAAGATGTTAGGTGCATGTGGTCATAACAGAAATTCTTGTTATAATTCAGGTAAATAGTCTGCCAAGGGGTAAATCCATAGGAGACCAGGTTTCATTACCTTCAGTGCTCACCAAACCAGAGCTTTTATTTCTGAAGGGTGAAATAAATGTGGCCAATCTTAAGTTTCTTCAGATAAATAATGCTACTGGGTTGATATTCATCACTGGAGGGAAAGAAGAACTAGATTTAATTCATCTCTGGTGTTTCTGAGGTCATGCAGGTGCACAGTGGTGCAACTGACTGCTGTGGAGATTGCTAATTCCAGCTCTTTCAAGGACCTGACTCACTTGTCATATCCCAGCCACAAAACTCAACTTGAAGCCAGATTCATCACTTTATTTCTTTACTGATGTACTATCAGAAGTATAAAATGAACCTGGTTAGTGATCTATGAGAACCAAGAGCTCTTATTACTCTCAGCTGTCCCATAACTCAGTCCAAAGGTGATGATCTCAACTTCCCTGTTTCTGCCATTTGACTGTTTCCATTTCATACCCCTCACAGTATCATTCATACCATATGCCTATCACACATTTTTAACTGATTAATTTCTGTGTCTGTGTTTAAGCATGCAGTCCCAATCGAGTCATGATTAGCATAATCTAATCAGTTTCATGAACTAGCAGTACTGGATATTGTGCAGTCTGTACTTCCTCAGTACAAAATACCCTTTCCATAACCAAAGGCATGCTGTCTCAATCAGTCCAAGCCCAGTGGCCCACTTCAGTACCACTTCCAAGCACCTCATCACATATCTAAAGCACTTCGAGTGTAGTTCTAATGCATACATCTTGCTATCAGTATAGCACATACTTTACGTGTTTTTCAAGCCTGTATAGTGGGTGTGACACTTTACAGGACCTTCATATTATTGCTTATTCTCATATTTTATTGCATTACTTCAGCCTACAACAAGCATGTGATACTTAAGATAATTATGAAGGAGCTGAAGGCACCTAATGGGTGAGCAAGATCCTTCCAGTGTTTCTGTTTCTCCTTCTTAAGTTACCTTTAACACATAATTTCTAAATGAAAATAGCACAAAGCAAAGAAATATCCAGAGGTACGTTCCCTTCTATCATGAAAACTTTAGAAGAGAGAGAAGAAAACAAACAAACAAACAAAAACACTTTCTGCATGAATCAAAGCTACAGAAGGAAAGGTGATGGCAAGTTGGAAATGTCTTTAATAAGAAACAGTCTCTATTGATTACACTAACAGAGAACTATCTCAAAAGCCATGCAGATTTCAACTGTTGCAATCTATCATGGCAAGGGAAACAGTTTCCCAGGCAATGTTATAACACCCTGACCTGCATGCATTTGGCTTTATGGATTAGTTTAAGTGTTGGATAAAAACTGCTAGAGTCATAGGTGCAAAAATCTGATTTGATCGAAGTCTGCGTGCTACTTCAAATTCACCAGGAGTATTTCTCTTGAATAAATTTGTACTGAGAGAACTTATCAGACTGAATAATTTGAGTAGCCAGAACTTGGTATGACAATTCCAAAAACCTTTTTGTTAGAATTTTTCTTCATGTCCCTTGTAGGATAATGATTCAGGTCAACATGCCTGACTGTCGTTATTATTTAAAACTGTTCAAAAGGCAAAGACTAAGTGTTCTTACTTTCTGTTTGAACAGCTGGCAACTATGACAGCGTTTGTGCTCCTTGGGACAATATAAAGTTGAGGCAGAACCAAAAACCAAGAGCCCATGAAGACAATAGCCAGGCCTACAAATTAACATCATTTGGCACTTGCTGCTGAACGTGCCACGTTCATATATCGCTCCCGAACATGCCAGGACTCTGTTTTTAGTTTCTTACACACCATTTTATAATTAGGAACCCACAAAATACCATGGTCAACCATGCTGCACTGACAGTTTTGTGTTGGCACCTCAGAAAACTTGAACAGTGATGGGCCAAAGTTTTGGATGAAGGTCTAACTAGAGGGACAAGAACTGTGCCAGTTCTTGCCTCCTGCTTTCAGGATCTCAGTCATGCCTGGCTATAGAAGTAGAATCCCCACTAAGCAGCATGCAGGCCCCTCCTTTACTTGAACTGGCAAACCAGGGGTAAGGACAATTGCTGGATGTGACCTCTTAAAACTCCCAGAAGACACAAGAAAGTTCCAAGGATAAAAGGAATAAATGGAACAGCATTGGCCCTGGTCAAGAAACATGCAGACCATTTTTATTGATTTTTTCTGAGTGCATATTTGTGCAGGTGAGGGTTTTTTTTTTGCTTATCATTCCCTGGACACAGAGCGAGGCATGAGCTCTACCAGCAGGGCTCACACCTGCAGCAGCTCTGGGTTGATGCTGGAGGCCGTGTGTCACCTCCCAGCATCTGAAGCAGCTTGGCACCCTGTCCTGGCCTCATGCCCGCCCCATGCTGTCATAATGACCTTGATTCCTTATCACATCCCTTGAAACCTGCCCCATGCTTGCCCTCGGACTTTGTTATGTGGTTTCCTCCAGGTCCTCTGCTCCTCAGTGGCCTGATTCATTTCAGCAGTTGGACCATAGCTCCTGAGCTGGGCCGAGCTCCTCTGGCCCTCCATCTCCTTCGTTCCCAGCTGCATCCCCTCCGTGCAGCCTCTTGTTCCCTGGCTGCACTACAACCCCCTGAGTGGTCTCTTTATGTCACCACAGACACTGGGTAACCACATCATGGACCAGATACCAGCACACAAAGGACAGCAACAACCTCGAGTTCATTCAGTTTCAATATACTTTATTCATTTTGCTCTGGCAAAATGCTCAGAGCACATGTCACCGCTCATGCCCTGAATAAACATTGGTTGTGCAAGAACTTGCAAAATGCAACGTGAGCTATAAAGCCAAATTGCAGCCCCTGACAGTGGTGTTGTGCCTCATTTCCTACCACCTTATTTTTTTCGCTGACCTGCTATAGCTTTCCTTGCTCAAGCTCCTAGTTTCCCCAGGAGCACAGTGCGGTAACTTCCTTCCACTAGAGCTGATCAAACAAGGAACAGAAAATAACGATGCTGGCTATTAAGATACCACCATGATCAGCGGGGGAAAGAAAAATAAGCTTTTTTTTTTTTTTTTTTTTTTTTCCTGAGATGAAAGCTACGCAGAGCTTATGTGGAGGAGGGGAGAAGTACAACCGCAGGCAGGGCAGGGAACTGCTGTTGGAAGTTAGGAAACCCGTTCTGCCCTCCACTTGGAGGAGGGACCGAGCCAGTTCCTTTTATCTTCATCATTTATCCTCGGTTTTACTTCCAACGCTTTTCCCCCATCTTAGGTTGCTCTGGGAACAGCCCGGCCCCGCGGCGCGCCCCATTTTGTGCTGCGGCAGCAGCAGGCCCGGGGGCTGCCCCGAGCCCCGTGAAGGAGCCACCCGGGCACCCCAGCGCCGAGCGGGCAGGACGAGACCCCGCAGCGGGGCCACCCCTGAGGGCAGCGGCTCCCCAGCAACTCGGGCTCCCCCCCAACCCCACCAGGCCCGGCCCTTGCGAACAACCGCGGCGCCGCCCCCTGCGCCTGCGCTCGAGGCTCAGCGCCGGGGCCGCTGCTGCGTCGTGCCCGGAGCCTCCGGCCCGGCCCGGCCGCAGGTGGGGCCGGGGGGAGCCGCGGGGCGGCGGCGGCGGGGCCGGGGGGGGAGCCGGGCCGAGGGCAGCGGCGGGGCCCGGTGGGGTCGGGCCGGTAGGGGGGGGAGGAGGGGGCGTTTGGCGGTGGGGCCGAGCTGGCCCAGCTCGGGCGGGGGTCGCCGTGATCCTCGCCCGCTGGGGTGTTTGTGCAAAGAGCCCGATGTGTGCGTGGCGGGGTCCCTGGGGGTGAACGTGGGGGCGTCGGCAGCGTCCCGAGTTGGTTAATTTGGGGAGCGCCAGCCTTCCGGGGCGGGTGGGGGGAGGTGTGTTTATGGTTTGGGTCGCACATCGCGGGATCTTTCTGCCCCAGTAGGGCAGGTTTGGGGCTGCCAAGTCATGGCTGTGCCTGCCTCCTGCCGCTGTTTTGGGAAGCCTGCCGTGCTGCTGAGCAGCCACAGCCGGCAGCCGGCAGCAGGTTGTGGGGCCTAAAAGCCGGGTGTTATTTTCAAAAACGAAGTAGGTCTCTAATCTCAAGTTTATGTATGTGCAAAGAAGTAAGAACAGCACCCCAGCTGTTTATTTGGGAAAGTAGGGCAGTTTAGTTTAACTCCACAAATTTTTCCCCAAGTTCATAAACAAAAAGTGGTTTTGGTAAATTTCACATTTGACTCAGGATGTGGTTGTTTTCTATTCTTAGCAGGTTACTTGGGTTTTGTTTTGTTGTGTTCTGTTGTACTGGAGTGCCAGAGCACTCTGAAGGGAGCAGCCTTAAACAAAACCGCCTTATCACAACGTTTTCTTATGAGTTCTCTCTAACAAACAGAATTCAAGGAAACTTGAGATGAGTTCAGGGAAACTGGAGCACGTACATGTATATCAGTTACAAGTGAGAGGCTGGGGTGAAGCACAGATGTTAATTAAGAAAGTTGGGCTTGAGGTTGTGGTCACGAGATGGAGGCTGTCAGGTACAAAGATGTTCTCAGAGTTGCTGTTGTTCAGCATGGAAGCACTGGGTGAAAGACCAAGGTGTTTTTAGGCATTGATCAGGTGTAGTAGTGGTGCAGAGTGCATGCTGGAGGAACATGTTTCACTGGGAGGTTGTTGTCTGTTTTCTCATTTGTAAACTGGGGCACGTGTCTTCTAAGTCTCTGATGGCAGAAAAACACTATTAAATTTTAATTATTGAAACTCAGATACACTTGACATTGGGGGATACATCTGCATTACTATTTTAATTCAAATCAAGGGCGTGAAATGAATTTGCGGTTATCCTCACTTGCTGCACTTTGGTTCACATCACAGTGTGATCAGAAAGTGTCTCAGCACTTCATTTTGGAAGAAGTTAAAACTAGAAGATACATGTATGTCTCAGTTACACGTGGGTGTTCAGTCTCAGCTAGAGGTGGTATGAAATAAAACCTGCAAAACCAAGCATAGTGTGGATGTTAGATCCTCAATAACTGTTTATTTCTAGACTTGCTTTTATTGCTCTGTATTTACTTTTAATGTTGGCATAGCCTGAGTCTACCAGCAGTAGAGCAGGTAAATTGAATGTGGTTGTAATGCAGCAGGGCTAGGGACTGATCCCAAAGCTTTCAGACCTGTCAATGTGATGGCTGTTGCCTAAGCTGCACGACTTGAGTTTTGTAGTTTAAAGGCCATAGGTAAGCTACAGGGACAACAGTAAGCAAAAACCATGTGTGGAATAAATTTCAACTGCTTTTTCTTCAATAGCTTCAATTTTCAATTCAATAATTTCCATTATTGAATGACACCCAAACTGCACTGTTTCAAAATTACTGTGGCAACATGAGTATAAGTAGTTTTCCTTCCCATAAGGGTCTTATTACTTAAATGAATAAAATAACACTGTGTGTTTGCTGAAACAGTAACTGGGACTTGTCAGCAATAGTTATGTTTTCCCTCCTACATTCGCCATCAGCATATTTCAGATCTTCCTGTTTTGTCTGGAGTGGTTGGTTTAAAATATTCTGGCTTGCATTGATTCCTTAATCTTCCTCCTCGTGCTTCCTTTCTCAGTGGACCAGCGTGATCATTACTAGCAACCTCATTTAAAAATTCCATTTGCAGTAGGAAAACTGAATGAGTTTTGCATACTCATTTCAAATCCCCCTGTTCCCCAAGATGCTAGTGAATTGTGTGGTTAGGGCCTCTGTGGTGGGTAATTAGAGGGTGTTATGGGGTTAAGCTGAACAACTGATTGCCAAGGCTCAACAGATCTTTTTTTCTTTTTAACTTTGAATTGTTCCACACCTGTTGCAAGCTAGGAAGGCTGCCACTTGTATCACTTCCTTGTGGTTTTTGGTTTTGAGTGTTTCATGGTTGTTTCGGTGGCTTTGCTGAAAAGCTATGCTCATGAGAAAAATATAAAATTTGCAGAGGTAACAAAAACTGTTTTGTGACTGATATTTTTGACAAGTTTTTATAAACACTACATGTTGCCTGCATTTACATTTAAGTAGCTCTCGTTTTTCCCCTAGATTTTACTGTGAATCAATCCTCTTTTGGGTTAAAGAGAATCATCAGTTTAAACACTTCAAGTTCTGTATTTCTAGCTTGGAAATTAATAGCTGATCCTGTGTTCCCAGAACAAGTTCAGTCCAAAAAACTTAGTAGAGTTGGGCCCGTAGTGTTTGCAGAATCCACTGAACATCATGAAGTTGTTTTTTAGAGCATGTTAAGTCCTGAATATTTTATACAGAGGTCAATGTATTCTGTGCCAGTTCATCCAGTGCTACTTGAGTGTTGCAACGTGTTGGCAGCAGCTGCGTTGTTCTGCCTTGGAAACCTCTCAGTCCTCCTTTAACCTGTGTGTGTCAAAGGACCTGAATGGATGTCTCCTGTAGTTCAGATTCTTAGTTGGAGACTGACTCCAGCTTGATTGGGCCTTTATGGTTTGCAAATTGTAAGGTATCTAACCACACAGAAGGCTATAGGAGTCTAGGCTGACTAGTGACCATAGACTTACAGCTACCTGACGTGGAGGAATAAATTGCAAGCCATATTTGAATTGTTCTCCGTGAAAAAACTTTCTTCTGCCTTTTATTTTAGACATGGGAAAATCTCTTTCTCATCTACCGATGCATACGTGTAAGGAGGATGGCTACGATGGAGGTACAGTGTCAGATAATATGAGGAACGGGTTAGTTCACTCTGAGCTGCACAATGAGGATGGCAGGTGTGGGGACGTATCGCAGTTTCCGTACGTGGAATTCACAGGAAGGGACAGTGTCACTTGTCCTACCTGCCAGGGAACAGGAAGGATTCCACGAGGTAAGTTTTCTTTTTCTTTTTTTAAACCCCTAAATTTACCTCAGAAATATGTGCAGTGGTAACTGTTATAAGCCCTAGCACATAATTCTCCTAGTAAAGATATTTTTAAATTGTTTTTACATTTTATCACTAAGCATTTTATTGTTATTGCGCTGTGTGAATGAAATGGATATTTAATTAACATTGACTGTTACCTGATAGCTCTTCTCTCTTTGCAATCAAGTGTGCCTTGCTTCTCAGTTTTAAAGTCACATGTAAGCCTAGTTCTTGCAGGTGGAAGTTGCAAACCTTTTACTTTCGAGACATTTTAATACATCCTTTTTAACTACCAGTTGTGAACTATTTGAAGCAGTATGCAACTTCACAAAAATAGCTGCAAATGTAGGCAATGTTTAAGTATCACTAGACGTGGGGAGTAAAAAGAGTGCAGGTCTGTGTAAACAAAAGCTGTTCTAATATTTTGACTTTAAAAAAATCAGATTTATTTATTATTTTTTTTTAAAGAAAGACTACTTACCACAAAACTCGTTAGGAGCACTGCCCCCTTACCCCTCTCTTACATCCTAGTTGTATTGGCATTAGGGAGGCAGGCCAATGGAAGTAAGAGCTTCATAACTCTTAGAGTTTTAAAATAACAAGCACCGCTTCTGAAAACAGGTGGGTGAGTGTGCATAGGGAGGTGCAGTTAACAATACTCAGTTCTCCTTATTAGATCACGCTCTGGACATTGATTGTGGATGGACGAGAATCATTTGTTTATGTAAAGCTATATACTGAATACCAAATTCCAGAAATGTATATTTGTTTGAAAAATACAATTCTGAAACATCACATGCTTCTGCAGAATAACAGTATGTTTGGGATGTCCTTTGTCTTCCTGTTGCTAAAAAAGAATACTTGGGAAGTATTACACATATATTAAAGTATACAAATGGATTTTAAACAAATTGCTGAGATGTCAGGGTTTTCAGCACGAGCAAATGGTTTGACAGATAAACCCTGTACATGCCAAATGTCATCCAGAGCTGTAACTTACATTAAGCCACTTTTTCAGGTTACTTGGAAAAGCAGTATCAGTAGGGGGGTGGTATGCAAGGTACTGATTTTTTTTTCTGAGGGTATGGGGAAAATTGAAAACTTGGTGTGTACCAGTGAGAAAGTGTGTGTATCATTTTTTAATTATTCCTCCGTACATAAAAAATAATAAAAACAATGTTTGGGGTTTTAGAGGGGAGAGGGGGAAATTAAGGGTTGACTGGGTGGCTGCATGAATAGTAGGGAAGACCACAACATGTGCTATGATGTTTAAACTGTATAATAATCATAGGGAATTGCATTTTGGTACTTGGACCACTTTAGGTTTTCAGTATAATGAAGTTGAGATGAAAATCTGTTTTAAATTGGTACGGCTTTTTCTGAGGTTGATGTTACATACTAGTATGTGCTCAGCATGCTTTGCCCATCTTAACAATTCAGCTCAGATCTGCTTCAGCATGATCGATTAGCTAAGCGATAGCGCTGACCAAATTTGGCATTTGACTTAAAATGGAAACCAGACTTGCTCTTGAGGCTTCTCTGTTGTCGTGCGGGTCAATCTCAATTCCACCTGCTTGTATAGCAAATCGAAAAAGATACAAAGACAGGCGTAGTCCATGTATTTTCAGTAGCTTCTCAGTATTTACACTCCTTGTTTCTGCTGTTAAGATATCCACCTCCTAAAAACACTGGCTGGTGGGGTGTCTAGTTGCTTGGAGAAGTTCCAGTGGGCATTTCTTTGGCTTCCAGATGGCTGCAATTCAGTCCCGTGAGAAACGGTTGTATGTACCAGTGATTTCCAGAATGCAGCCTGGGCACAACTTGTGTTGCAAAAGCCACCCAAATCCATATGTGCATGTGTTTTTAAACAAACCTGACTTCCTGATGAGGAGATACACAATGCCTTCTGGATCAGTTCTGACTGCCTGAGCTTCTTTCTGAATGTAGAATATTACTGGATTTTAAATGTTCATCTATATTATTTGATGCTGTAAAGTTCTGAAGGTCGCTCTTTATTTGAAGTAACTTCAAAAGTAATTATTATTTGTGTTTAAGTTCTGAAAGGTTGTTTTTATTTCTAGGGCAGGAAAACCAGCTGGTAGCATTAATTCCATACAGTGATCAGAGACTGAGGCCAAGAAGAACGTAAGTTGATAGTTATGATATGCGAATCCACAGTTATTTCTTCTCTTGTAGTTAAAATTGCTCAATTTAAATGAGATAGCGTTAAGGGGATTCAAGCAAAATCACTGGAATGTTTTCTTGCATTCAGTATTAAAGGAACCCTGCTTATGAGTAATATGAACCTTTACCTCTAACTCTTGGAGAGTTGTTTATTAAGGTGTGCCCGCTCCCATCATGCTGTGTCTTATAAAGTTAGTAATACTGCATGGTCACTTTGTGCAGGTAATTATCTGAATATCTACAGTAATTATGCAACCACTTATCAAGCTTTATAGCATCTTAATTGATCTAAGAAGATACACCTTCACTATTAAAATTTAAATTAGAGTAAAGGGATTAATTTCTTTGGGCTACTGCTACAAAATAAGTCACCTAGAAATTCATTTGAAAAGCTCTGAGCTTCTAGCAGAATGAATAAACTTATCACTGTGATATAGCATATTTTTAAAATATGTATATATTTCTAGGATCTACTTAAAGGTTTAATTAGTGTTATGTAATTGTTCTTACATTTTCTAAATGTTTTGATGTTTCTGTGATAAACAGAAATGAGTGACAGGAAAAAATACAACTTCACATAGTGCTATCTCAGATATCTTGGATCATAAAATTGATGTAATAGTAGTCCAGATTTGAGAAATACTCCCCTAACATTCTGATTTTGAGAAAACCGCAACTGCCGTAGAACCTTTTATTTGTATACTTTTGTTATTTAAACTCCCTTTCTTGTTTTACGTTAGGTTAATTGCATGTTTGCAGTTCCTTAGCAGGGATCTAAACAAATTCTTAACACTTTCCCAGAAAGTCTTTTATGACAAAGAATGTAAGGCTTTATTCTTCTTTCTGGGTATGTTGTACAAGCACAATATATTGAAGAATCCTGCACAGTGTCAAAAGTTCTGCTATAAGTTAATTTTAAAGACATAAAGTGCTTATGTCTTAAAGCACATAAATATTTTCCTCTTTCATTTACTTCTTTAAATTGTGAATGTTGGGGTAACTGTGTGTTTTGGAACTTGTTTTCTGATACACACACACACATATATGTATACAAGAGTGTCATCTCTATTTGTGACATAGACATGAAGTGCAGCACAGTCCTTCTTCCCCCTGAAACTAATGGAAGCTGGAAATAGGCTGAGATGGTTATATTAAGCAGTCATTCTTCTTATCACTTAAGCGAGAAGAGTGGTGCATTATTTTATTTTAATATGCTTCAACTATAAAATGTCTTTTTTTTTTATCTCTAGAAAACTTTATGTGACTGCTTCTGTTATTGTATGTCTACTTCTTTCTGGGCTGGCTGTGTTCTTCTTGTTTCCTCGCTCAATTGATGTTGAATACATTGGTGTGAAGTCAGTGTACGTCACTTATGAAGAGGGTAGACGCATAATATATTTAAATATTACGGTAAGACTGTCTGTCTCTTTGGGTGTTTGTAATATATGCAACAGGAGATGCTACTGCAGTGATTTATTATATGTAGGCTAACTGGAAAGCTTAGTGTCCTAAGAACTACCAGCTTACCATTCAAAAAATGTAGCTGGACTTGCTGTGGCTGGTTCCTGTAGCTACAGTTGTAGGCTACCGTTGGATCTTCTATTTTAATGGAAAAGGTGACTTTGGAATTCTTTGCATTGTTTGGGGAATATGAGTGAAAAATAGAGCATGTTGTGTTTGCAGAAATGTTATTGAATACCTGGATTTTGCATCTCTCAAAACTGATTTTGAAGAAAAATTATTTCCTACTTAGCATAAAACTTCAAGGAGTTCTTTCCACATGCCTCTTGATTATTTTTTGGTAATGCATTGAATACAGGATTGCCAAAAGACTTGTGGAATTCCTCATGAGTGTCTTTAAATTAAATAAAGTAGCCATGAGAGGAAAGAGTCCTGGAATAGTTAAATTTCATGGAACAAATAACTGAGGATAGGAAGAAATGGTCAGTATTTCTAGTGGAGAGTGGTCACAAGTGGAGTTGTGCAGAATTTGGTGCTGCTCAGTATATTCAAACGCCTCTGAAAAAGGGGTTGAGTGGTGGTTCCCCTCCATCTCACCCCAAGAAAATCCCCAAAGGTGGGAAAGTATACTTGCGTAATTTCAGGTATTTTTGACTCATACACAAATTAAAAAATGTATGTTCATTTAGATACACAGAATGGTTAATTCTTAAAGGCTTCTTTTTTTTTTTTCTTTCCTCTAGAACACACTAAATATAACAAACAACAACTATTACTCTGTTGAAGTAGCAAACATTACAGCCCAAGTTCAGTTTTCAAAAACAGTTATTGGCAAAGCACGGCTAAACAACATCACCAACATTGGTCCTCTGGATATGAAGCAGGTAAATGGGACAGGCTTTTGAAGTTGAATGTATGTTAATCTTTATATTTAAATCTGCTCAGTTGTTTTTTGTTGCCTTTTTTTTTTTTTTAGATTGACTATATGGTGCCCACAGTCATACAGGATGAAATGAGCTACATGTTGTAAGTGTACCAGCCTATAAGTATTTGCCTGCGTCTTGGTAAAAATTATCATGGAGCTTTTGAAAAAAAACAGCTGAAATATATTTACAGAGATAGAGTGGCATTCTTTGTATGAGTTTAACAGTACTGCAAAATAACTTAAACCATATTCTTTTCAGTGGTTTCATACAGTGGCTTGCTGTACCTGGCTCTCAGCACTTTGCGTGGTGTCTGTATTCCCAACAGTTCAGGCTTTGGTAATAGCTAGGACCAGCTACTTTAGGGTGTAGAAGTGCATACGGTGTTTATTTGATACATTCCTTAATAAGTTTCCAGTAAATTTCTGTGGAGATAGAGGAAGTTAGCCTCTAATTTGTGTAGAATTAAATGCTAGCTTATAATTCTACTCTTCAGAACACATGTATACAGTCATAACCAGTGTTTACAGCGTATACTTAAAGTGTAAGCTGTTTTGTTCATAGCTTCAGAAAGTTTATTTGACCAAGGGCTCAGTATATTTTGGTAACAAAACCAAGCATTAATTCTTTTATGCTGAAATTAACTCTTTCTGTTCACTCTGAACTTTTGAGACTTCAGGTCTGTGTGCAGTTCAAGTGGATGCCTTGAACAGCCCCTTTGGTGCAAGAGAGAGCATTACAGCTTCAAATAGTTTGAAAAAAATTGAGACAGGTGTGAAATAGCAAATTGGCCATTAACTTTAAATAAGTAGTGTCGTACTTTTGTCACCACTTAAAGGCATATAAGTTAGGTTTGCATAAACAATGAATCTACTCACCCTCTGGATACCTGAAGATTAAATGTGGCTTTCATAGAACTTGCGCTGATACTTATGTAGCTGTGGTTTTTGACTCCTGGTACAATAATGCATTGAAACTTACTCCATGGTCTGTATTGTTGTCTTCAGTAATGCTGTGAGAGTCTGTTGCCAGCAATTGTTGAAACTTAATTTCAAGCTAGCCCTTAGATAAACCTGGGTGACTTCAGATGCGTGAAGAGATGTGGATAGGCAACAACTGTTCTGTGTGTGATCTGAACTAAATGGATTTCAGGCCATTCTGCAGCTTGACAGCTGCAATCTCAGCAATAGCATGGAACAATGCTATGCTTGCCGCTTCAGCATAGGGGTGAATCAGGCTGTCTTGGAGTGGAAGCAGAGAAGCTACTGTGTGTTTGTGCCTGTAATCCGTAATGTGGACTTTGCCTCCTTCAGGACAGCAGGTGTCTGTGAATGTTGCTGGAAAAGCAGACTAATACATAACCTGCACACATAAGAAAATGCTGCTTGCTTCAGTGAAGTGGTGCTAAACATACTGTAACTGGTAATAAAGACCTGTAAAAGTAGGGAAGTTTGAGTTAGCTAAGGATCTAGGTACTCGTACAGGCTGATACAGTAAGGTCCTAGTACTTGTCAGTAGCAGTCATTAGCTAAGTTGTGATGTGTTTACAATGCATTAAGAGCCACACACGCAGTGGTTTTAGTCCAGGTCTGGGAGGTTATTGTGAATGGGCTTCAGTTCTTTCTGTGTACTGCAAGTCTCAAAAGCCTGGATTCCCTGTTCAGAAAAACCCAGGGCACAGCCAGTGAGCCACCTTACTTTAAGCACCAAGCCAATGTAGTTTTAGCTGATCATAGCAGGGTTTTGTATTTGTTATTGTGTTTGCTTTTTTTCCCCTGATTCTAATACTAAACTATCTGGGAAAGTCCTTGGATAATCTTTGTACAACCTGCAATACTCTCTTTATTACAGTGAATTACAATATTGTAGGCATTTTGATGTTTCCCCATCTAGTCGGTTTAGGTCTTGGGTTAGGAATAACTAAAGAGTTACTTTGATTCTAGAGAGTGGGTTTCCTGTAAAATCAGCTTAGGTCAAGTAACCTTTGAGATACTGAAGTGTTATCTGGATTCAGCAGACCTGTGTGATGAAATCGTCATCCTACAGGGTATTTCCACCCATTTATTTTTAGAGAGTTGGATTTTTGCAGCTTACCTTCAATGTACTTCCTATCTACCATTTTGTGCTGTGTAGTTTTGTGGTAATGGTGTGTGTGTTTTGTTTTTTGTTGTATTTTTTTAAAAAAGACTTTTTTTCTAGATAATCGGAACTTAAAAAGCAGTAGGTTGGTATTATATCTCTCTGCTTGCCTGTCAATAACATAGTGCTTGGATACAAGATGACTTTATATTACAGAATCATAGAATCACAGAATCATTAAGGTTGGAAAAGACCTCCAAGATCATCCAGTCCAACCATCCCCTACCACCAGTGTCACCCACTAAACCATGTCCCTAAGCGCTAGGTCCAACCTTTCCTTAAACACCCCCAGGCACAGTGACCACCAACCTGAGCAACCCGTTCCAATGCCTGACTACTCTTTCTGAGAAGAAATGTCTATCAGTTTCCAGCCTGAAAATTTCCAGCGACCTTTTGTGTGAGGCAAACGCGATAACCATTATGTTACAGGTTGTCTGTATTTTGGATTGGAAAACTACAATAACTGAGAACATCTGGCAGTATGGTCCAGCTAAATCCTGTTTCAAGCCTAGCAATAAAAAAAAAAGTCAAAATATTTGTCATTACTAGAGATACCAATGTAAAACAACTTCTGATAAAAACTGTTCAGTTTGTATTTTCATATAATCTGTATCACCTGTGTTTGTTCATTGTTTCATATTTCATTCTATATTTATTTGAGCTGAGGAAAAGAATGACAATCACAAGTAAATACTGTGAGTGGCTGTCATACAGTCTTGTTGCATTGATTGCATGCCTTTCATTCCTGAGCTGATAAATCTGTGATCAAGAGCAACTCATTGATCTGTGGTTGAGGGGAGGGAGGGGAAGTATACACATATGTAGTGCACTGTGTAACAGGTATGTAGGTGTCTCTCAGAAAACATAAGTCTGTAAGTTTGTCTCGCAAGAAAACAGTCATTGATTTTGCAGTCTCTGCAGACTGGTTAAAGGTCACTTTGCATAATAGAGAAGTGAATCGGTGCAAAAATACCAGGGCTTTCCTAAGTTCTTTATTTCTGGAGCAAGCATACTAAGACTTCTTGATAGTAATTGCTGATCTTACACAACAAGATGCTGAAGCTAGCATAACTTTGATCTTTTGTGGTGAATTTTCCTTCCTATAGTTAAATTTGACATCTCTAAGTGAAATCACAGCAAATTACGCCTATATGCCCTTATAGTTGAATTCCTCACCAGTGAAGGCATGTTGCGATGTATTTCTTGAGATTAACTTCTGAAAGATGGAACAAGTGGTGTTTCACAGAAGGTTTTTTTAGGGAATTGTTACATGTAAGTAAGCACGTGTGAATATGCTTTATGTGAAAGCAAGTCTGTATATAAATAGACTTGGATTGAGTATTCACTCATAGGCAGTTGTTTTTCAACAAGTGTTTTGGTTGCCATTATTAGCAACTCTGCAGGCTGTAAATATACAGGTAGCAGAATTTCTGGATGAAGCAACAATTCTTGCTTTTTAGATAACTGTCTACAAAAGCTGATGCAAATCTAATAGCTCTCTTTCTTTCTTTTGCAGTGACTTCTGTACTTTAGCATCTATCAAAGTTCATAACATAGTAGTGATGATGCAGTAAGTATGGAAACTTCCTTTTTGTTGGAAACAACCTTAGAAGCCATGTAGTTCTCATTGAAATATTACTTAGATGTATTTAATTGTGGTGTTTGTGTATCTTAGATAAAATGAAATCAACTAACTTTTTAGTGTAGTAGCCTCATAGTTCTTGAAACTGAACATTTGAAATTTTGACAAATTCTGGTAATGATACTTAATAGTTCCAACCACTATTACTGTATCTGCTCTGTAGTTGGTTTGTGTCCATGGAGCTACTAAGATATCAAATATTTTAAAATGAACTTATGTGTATCAGCTGCTATTCAAAAATTGCTGAGAACCTTATGACCTTGAGGCAGTCACACGCTTTTGTGTGACTTTTGTGTGACTCTGCCAGAGTCCACTTTTTGTGTCAGATTGCATAAGTAGCAGCCTGGCTTTTTGGGGGTGGAGAGATGGTATGTAAACCAACCATTGTGTAGCTTCTGTAATCATTTCTGTTCCCCTTCCAAAACAAAGTATTAATGAGTAAACCTTGGCTTTATCTAATCTTTAGAAAAAAAAAAAAAAAAAAAGTATTTGCTCAGGAGACTAAATTTTTCCCATGGGAATGAATAATCTGTAGGTAGTATAAACTGGTATTTTTTTATTATTATTATTTTTAAAACTTTGTTCTTATTGTTATGTATTTTGTCCTAAAACTAGCTCCTTAAAAACCCTAGTAACTTAAAAACACGGGTTTTTAGAAGAGGGAGCGTTAAAACCCCTTACAAAACAAATGTCTCTTCTGTTTTTTGTTTTTAAGAGTGACAGTGACAACCTCTTACTTCGGCCACTCTGAGCAAATATCCCAAGAGAGATACCAGTATGTGGACTGTGGAGGAAACACAACCTACCAGCTGGGCCAGTCAGAATATTTAAATGTACTTCAGCCTCCGCAGTAAAAGCACCTGTTAGTTAGTGTGGAATGACTGCTCTTGAAGCTTGCAGAGTTCCTTTAAATAGGACTGGTTCTAAGTAAGGGTGAAAGTATGTGCATGTAACGCATAGCAAACCTGGTGGCCTGTTCACTTGAAATGCAAGGAGGAAAAAGGTGCAAAATGTATATAGATGCACTTGTTAAATGTTGTGTTTTCCCCTTCTGTTTGCTTTCTGTTACTGTAAACACTTCTGTCAAGTTGTGTGGTTGGAGAGGGAGGGGAAATTACAGATTCTTGAACTGAGTTGGGACCTTTCCTTACAGTGTGGTACATCAACTTGGAGTAATTGTGTGTATTTCTGTCTGTTTAGGTGAAATGTGTCACTAATGAGCATTTTAGAAAAATTGGTACTCATAAATTTTAAGTTTATACTTTAGTTCTTGATATTTGACTCTTGAAATTTACAGTATAACTACTTAAGTAACAAGATTGCTTTGAGGTATCTGGGTGTGAAACTAGTATTAGTGGCAATAGTTCTTTGTTTTGGGATTCTACTTTTCATTTGCTATACTTGATTAGAGGTGACATGCAGTCTGTGAAAGCCAGGAAAGCACTCATGGATGACGCTATACTTGAATGTGCAACTTCTAGAATCTGGCATCTTTTCTTTCATATTTCCCTCTGCTACCTCTGCAATGTTATAAGGAGAATGTATGTTGTTAGGTTTAAAGTAAGGTTAAAAAAAAAATCCCCCAGAATCACTACTGACAAAGGAAAAATTCAAAACTGTGGAAAATGAAGGGGTAAGACTTTGACAGTGTCATTCCGATTTGTTCTTTTGATTAAATTTTGAGTACAGCTATACAAATTAAAATTGTGTAGTCAGGATTTAAGTGAGAAGCTGTTTGAATATGGGTTTGGGCAGGTTGATGTAAATTTACAACATTTTTATTGTTTTAATATACCATGTACTAAGCTACTTGTCAGTGTTCATACGTTGGGGTATGTGTATTTTGTGCACAGACTCAGTAAGCAATGCAGTAGTTACCTGAATCTCCTGAGCGCTCACAGTTCACATTGGTTAAATAAGTGAGGATAAAGCAACTCTTTCTGTAAGAATAAATTATGATGTAATCATGAGACTGACCTATAACAAAACTGTTAAAAAATAGTTTCACTGAGTTAGTTCGCACAATGAGAATTTCCAGGGCTTTTACCAAACACAGTGATTCTAAATTTGAGGTCCAAAGTTGCTTGACTTTTGAAGGCTGACTATTTGAATGGTTAGGGGCAAAACTTTTAAAACTAACTAGATCAGGATTGTTTTATTTCAGTATTAAATAAGATGCAGCTGTAAGAAAGTACTGTTGAGACCATTGCGTTATAATAAATTCTAATTTTTTTAAAATAGGTGTTGCGGTTTTTATGCTGCCTATCTCCTGGAAATAAGCTAATTAAAATGAACTAGTAATAAACACTATGGAAAAAGGCTGCTGAGTAACTTCTTGTAACTAATGATGTTTTATGCTTCAGTAATTCAGTAAAGTTATGTGTCTATTGTCTTTCATCGGCATTCTTCAGGTGGACTTAATTAGGGGTAGAGGTGCTGGGAAACATATCAATTAAGACTGATTTAAAAGAAAATTAGCAACGGTACAGAAAATAAAAATCCTCTGAATGCTTTGAGCACTCATCCACAATGTCTTTTAAAAGTGTGTCTGTATTGGAACCTACACTGTCAGTTTCTTGTAACTTTTGATTGATGAAGATGTTGGCTTACAAGAACTTTGATACTGAAATAATTGATGACTTAGTTATGTTCTGATTTTTTTCTTGTATCTGGGCACTTTTAAACATTCTTTATTACAGCTTATGATCATAAGGCAAACTAATTCACAACTGGCTCTCCTAATCTTCCTAGAGCATAGATGAGGTTCTGTCTTGTGTCTGATAAAACATGCAGAAGCTGGTCTGGTAGTCTGAAAAGATAGAGCTGATAACTCAAGACCAGAATAGTGGGGAGCTGGCTAGAAGCAGGGAAGTAACATCTACTATGTTGTCTGTCATAGAAAGGTTCATTTATTTTTTTTTGGAACACAGGGAAAATTCTGTTTTAAACCATGTCAGATCTGAAGTCAACCAGTAAGCGATACGATTTTTTTTTCCTCTATTCCCAAGTACTTAAGCCTCAAGATTGTTGTTTTGTTTTTGTTTTCATTTTTAAGTAGAAAGAACGAGAGAAGAGCTCTAGGCAGATATTTTTTTGTACTAGTTTAAACCAGTTCAAAGGATAATAGATAATCTAAAATAACTGGAATGGCACAGTGATATAGTTATTTGGTCACACCAGTGAACGCTGCTTGAACAAGCGCGTGCTTAGGGATTTTACACTTGTATGTGGTGTTGTGAGACTCCAACTAACATTTGAAAGACTGGCAGACATACCGAGCAAAATGCATACTTAAGTCTGTGGATCTTCCATTGCATAACATGCTTGGTGTCGGCTACTTTAAAATAAAGAATGATCAGTGGAATTATTCTTTCTGTGTATGTGGAGGAAAAATAAAGCTCTTGTTTTTTCTTACATCTCTTAATCACCTGGGTTATCTAATGGATGTAAACTTCAACACCATTAATTTGTGGTGGGCTTACTGAATAACTAACAGTTCTTACCTAAAAACAGAGGCAATGTAGTAAAAATCCTACTGATGAATCCTCAAATTAAGTTAGTTACAGGAGAATCAAAAGCTTACAGTTCTGTGTGTGTTAGTTTGTGCTTGCAAAACATGTCAACATGTTATTAACCAAACAAAACAACAGTTTGAACTTGACTACTAATTTTAATATAACATCTCTTCAGATAAGCTGATGTGGCATCTGAGTATTCAAATTAGACTTGATTTCTGTGGCTAAGCTTGGAAATACTATGCAAAGAGAGCAAGGGAAGGCAATTTGAAATTGCATAACTTTGTAAACAAACAATAAGAAGAGTACATGCAAATGAGAGACCTATAATAATTTTGTATTTATTTATCTCAATTGTGTTTTGTTTGCTTGTTTTATTAAACAAAGGCAAGCCTTTTGGTTCACTGTAGACCAATGAGTACAAAGTATAAATTCTTTCAAGAAGGTCAGCTTGAAGAGCCATTGTCTTTTCTGGTTTGTTTTCCCTGTGTGTAAGATGTTTTCTGATGGATTTTTTTTTTCCCTGAAGTGATGAATATTTCATTTGTAAATTCCTCTTAATCTTAAAATACTATCAAATACATACATAGTAGCATTGCATTATTATATTTCAAGGAATTTATTTCCAGTATAATTCCTTTCACTTGAACTCTTCATAGCAATTCCTGTAGCAAATGCTGTTGCACTTCAAAACGGGAGCTCTTAGTTATCTGTTGAAACAGTGGTACAGGTATTGTACTGCCATGGCACAATCAAAAAACAAAATGTATTCTGTATACACTAACTGTAAAATGTCAAAGTTGTAACAAGGTAAATTAATATGAAACAAATGAGTAAAAAATGTTAGCTATTTGGCCACTCTGCCCTGGAGAACGAAGTTATTTAACATTTTAAATATGACGCTTTAAAAATGTATGTATGAAGCCACCAAATGAACTCAAAGATCCAACCATCCAATACCATTTGGAGAGATTAGAAGGGAAACCTTCCTCCTAAGAGGCATAATACCTTGTGCTTATTCTTGAACTCCTGATGTAGGAAAGAGCCTGTAGAAGCTCATTTATAATTTGTTTACTTATCTTGGTATTTAGGGGCCAATTGTTTGTTTCTTAATCTTCTGTGAAGGCAAGCATAAGAATGTTTTCCTGTGTGGTATGGCTTTGAAGTTCTTAATGCACTTTTGGTTCTTGCATGACCTTGATATTAACATTGTGGTATATTTTGCAGCCTTATGCTGACAGACTTAAGTACATACTTTATTTGACTTTATTTCAAATCATCCCTGAAGTTCTGCAAATGAGTTGATTTCTTCATAGTAGTACATTGCAAACAATACTATGGGCTTTTTAGTGTGTGGTGTGTAAAGCTAACCATGTAAGCACTTGGCGTGCTTGGGTTGAACTTTTAGGGTCTTTAGCCATCTGACTGAAACGTTGTACCCTCATAATGGGAAGGATGGTGCTTGAAGCATTATGAGAAGGATTTCCAAATTCAGAAAATATTAGTGTTATTTCTCATTCACCATTTAAGGTTTTTTTTTTTTTTTTTTTTTTTTTTGGGGGGGGGGGTGGAACGTGGGGCTTAGTTGTGGTTTTGCTTTTTTCCCCTCCTCTTTCTCCCCAGTATGTAGTGGGATATCTATGTGTTACCAGGCAGTATCTTATAAAATGGGTGAGTTGTTTTGGAGTCAGGCACCTATGTGAATCTGAATGTCAGTGGGACTGGACATCTACTTAAGAGATGACCAAACCTAGCAGTAATACCTCTGAGAATTCAATTTTTCCATCTCCTCTAATAAAATGCCAAAAACAAGCAGTGCTTCCAGGCTTATTACATCTGAAAGCGAAGAATAAATATGAGTGCTGCCAATGCACTTCAATAATGGACTACTGCCACCAGCAGAATGTTTGCTAGTGTTAGCCCTGATTATGCCAAAGATCTGTTATTTTGGTGACTTTGTATAGGAGGAGGGGGAAAAAAAAAAAAGGAAATAAAAACCCAAGCCAAAACCGAACTAAAACCATGTTGGAAACAATCACTTGGATATGTCAAAAACATGTTTTGTCTACTTGAGAAGCCACCTTCCTTTTTGACCTTTAGGTGGAGTTTTTGGTAATGAAAGGGTAGATTGCAGTGCTGCCCCTATAGCTTTTGGCATGGATACCTGATTTTCTGCCTGTGGGTTGACCTTTTGGGCAGGGACTGTTCTCCAGAAGGAATTTGTCAAGTTAAAGTCCTGCAGCATAGCGTGAGACTGTCATAAGGGTCTTGCAACATGGGTGAGTGTTGTGTTTGGATACTGAAACTGCTTTTCCTTTGTGTCAGTAGGGATGTTTAATGCCAGACATGCAAGCAGATTAGGGTGCCTAAATATTTTGGGTCTGACCATGAGTGATTTAGTCCTTTTTTGTTTTAAGGAAGCAAACATAACCACTGTTAACATCCACTGTACAGAGTATGCATATAATAGCTTGAGATATGTATAGAAATACTAATGAGTGATAACTATTTTTGTAACTTAAGAATTGTAAACTGTTGTTCTTGTAACTGTGTAGCAAATGATCTATCAACTTCAGCATGATAAATAAACACTAAGTGACTTGGACACAAGCTATCTTAATGCAAGTTAACTGGAACAATGGATATGTTCTCTAGAGGTTCAAAATCTGGATTTAACTGCATTATGGATATTTGGATATTCTAGATGGGATTGTTTGAGTTGAAGAATGCTATTAAATTTTCTATTAAAAAAAAAAAACTTGGGTCACATATCTTTTCTTAAACTCACTTGATAATATTTTTCTCTTTTACTTCTACGTCTCCCTATAACTTTTCCCACAAGTGTTCATGAACTTTCAATGGTATCATTTGAATTTTTATAACTATTGGCATTCTGTGGTGTAAGAACTCTGCAATCTACCTTTTTTGATATTATGTTTTATTGTGTTAAGTCTGTAATAAACTGGAGTATCTTAAAGCAAATCACCATTAATATGAATGAATTACTGTTGTCTGACTTTGGGCTACTAAAGCATCTGGCTCAAAACGCTAGGGTGCTGTGGTGCTGGTTGACTCCAGCAGGCAGATAAGCCCTTCAGCCCGGTTGCTTGTTGACTTCCACTGCACTGCACAGAGGTGAAGGAGAGAATCAGAAAGGCAAAACCAAGCTCATGGGATGAGATAAAGACAGTTTAATAGGTGATGCAAATCTGTGTGTGGAAGCAAACCAAGGTAAGGAATTTATTTCCTGTCAGTAGGCAGATGTTATCATAGGGAAGACATGCACCATAACCTCAGTTGTCCCCGTTCTTTCCCCTTTTCCTGAGCTTTTATTGCTGAGCAGGACTTTGTAAAGTATGGAATATCCCTTTGGTCAGTGGGGGTCAGCTCTCCTGGCTTTGCTCTCTCTCAGCTTCTTCCCCGTCCCAATCTACTTGCTGCAGGGGATGGAGAGGGAAAAGAAGGTGGTGCGATGAAAAAGGAAACCTCAGTGCTGTGTAAGCATTAGCCAAGACTTTTGTGTTGATAACATACCAGTGTTACTAGCATTCTTAGCCACAAACCCAAAACATAACAGCCCTTATGGTGCTAGGAAGAGAATTAACTCCATCCTAGCCAGACTCAGTATACCTATTTACAATGTTATTTTAAGAACCACCATTGCCTAAAAGCTTTAACCTTTAACAGCTGGCAACAAAGAACGTGTCTGTATTTGAAGTGTTTATCGCATGTTCTAATGTTACAGGTACTCTGTTACAGATACTTTGGAATTCTTCAGTGGTTTTTGATTTTAAATTTGCTCCTCAAGAAGCTTATTTATTGTACATTTATGAATTCAGATCACATTGGTGATCTGCTTTGACTTCTAATAGCTAACTAGTGGGGTCTTAGGCTGTGGGATTTGGGAGCTGTTTTGCTTCAGTTTGTGTATTTTATATTTTTTTAAAGGTTTTTTAAAACTAAGGTAGAATGGGAAAGGATAACAGTCATGCTTGCTGTTTACTATTTCCTATAGTATTTTTCCTTCCCAAAGTTGTCCAAAGTTTCCTGTTTGGGCAAGGCCTCTGCATGCTATAAATTAGGGAACAAACTTCAATCAGTATTTTACTACCTATAAATAAGAGGCTGAAGATCTGTGAAGAGCTGCTTCTGTCTGTGCTACCTGTCTGGGGACAAGTAGGCAAAAGTGTTTCTGTTTGTTTGTTTGTTTCAGTGAAAAGTTTTATTCGGTCCAAATACTTTGGACTGCATGATTTGGATTCCTCTCCTGTTTTTTTCCAGCCAGAGCAGTTAGGAGAGTACAAAGGTGAGTTCTTACCATGTAAACTTCAAACACCTCTGAAGAGTGTGAAGAATATACCAAAAAATGGGAATAGGTAAGCAAATATGAATCAGGACAAGTGTAAAGACCCCACATTGCTAGTTTAGAACACACAATGTAGATTTTGGGGGACATAACTACTGAAAGATCTGGCATCTTAAAATAACCTAGTTTGACAGTGACAGAAATCTCTGAATTATTTTGTAGGTTTACCTGGCTGGCTGTAGATGCTTCCCTTTTATTTCTCAGAATTTTGTATGTCTTTCTATATGACGGTGTAATTGATCCCATGCCTGGGATATGTTACTGTGCTAATATGCTCACCTGAGAGAGCCTTGGGTACACTAGCAATGAATGACACTAATTGCCTTAGAGTGTGAAAATGATGTATATCTGGCAACTTAAAGAATGTCAGGCCACATGTTTAATTTTGCTGGAAGTCTCTTGATGTCAGATGAGGTAAAGATCCCTCTACATCTTTGTTTGGTTGTATTTTCTCTTTTTTCTTTTTTTTTTTTTTTTTTTTTTTTTTTCTTTCTCCAGGAATCCCTGCCTTTTAAGCCTGAGAGCTGGGATGTCTCACTCATGTTTCCTGTGTTATGGGTATCAGGTGCCACACAGTTTAATGAGCTGTCATGGGCACTGTGGAGCTGATGCTGCTCCATAATGGAGCTACTTTTTCATGAGGCAGTGAATTACTTAATACAGCAAAACTAGAACTTGATTAAGGAGCCTCAGCATCACCAAAATGTAGCATTTCACTGCCTACTGTTACAGATATCTGAATGACGGATATCATTCTCAAGAGGTTTTCAGGAAGAAGTAATGTTTTTAGTAGCCTAAGCCACATAGCTGAGGTGGAGAAATAAACGTATTTGCCTTTATCACACTCTTCCTCTGACCCTCATGCGACAATACGGTTGTTTTGATACTGGTAGTTGGTAACATCTAGTAAAACAATAGGTTAAAAACCTACTGAATGTTTCTCATAGTTTATGGAGGCTTACATTCTACTGGGATATGTATTATTTCTTAAATGTTAAATCTGTCTTAATAAATACTTCTGGTTTTATGAAGATTAGTGTCTGCTATATGGCGATCCCTTTACGTGGTTGAATTTACTCACTCAGCTTGTGGCCAAATGATACTTATAGTGTGTTTAAACAAGTTGACACAATAAGAGTTGTTAAAAGATAAAAACTATTCCCACGCTGACACTGAACTTGTGAATTTTTCATCAAATATGCAAAGAAATATTAAAATTAACCTTAGAAGTCCAACATATTGTTGCAGAATTTAGATTCTAAAACTTGTACCATCTGCAACCATTTGTTCGCTGCCACTCATGTCCCAGAGATTGGGCAGAGCTGCTATTTCCAAGCCTGTCTTGTAAGAAATTTATGAGCAGGAGAGGATTGTGGCTGCCTTGACATCTCTGCCACCCTGTGTGCCAGGATCTTGCCTTTCAGTACTGGTAAATATTTGTGATGTTCACCACGGTGAGGTGTTGCCTTGTAGACTTTAGGAAGGCCAGCATTGCTCATAGAGGCTCCAATTCTTTGGTTTCTGGAAGAAAATTGAACTGTTGCATCAACATACCCACTGTCTTGCTCCTGCAGATGGCTAGCATGGTTGCCTTTGGCTTGTTCTCACAGAAAATGCAAAATAGTAGGACAGAAGGAAGCTGAGATCTAAGGGAGAAAAAAAACAAAAGGCACTAATCTTATGTTGTGTTCTGACAATTACACTATTTGATATGCTAATAATTGAAAAATCCTATTTAAACTGAAAGCCAGACTTCTCAAACACAGAAGGGATTCAATTTCTGTCTCAAAAGAGCAGTAGAAATGCTGAATACAGCTCAAGGTTACTCTGTAACCTTGATGAGAGCAACTAAACCCCAAACCAAAGCATGGGGACTGGGAAAGAATATGCAGGGTTCTTCATCTGAAAAACAGAAGGAACCTCCTGCCCCAAAGATATCCCCATTAAAAAAAAATAATAAATAGAGAGAGTATCCCCATTAAAAAAATAAATAAATAGAACAAAAGCACTCTATTGTTGCCAACTTATTAATAGATATAATTGATAGCTTATAGCACAGTCTGAGGCAACCTAGTTTCCATTCTGGTGGTGTTTGTTTTTTGTGGTTTTTTTTTGTGTATGGAAAAGTAATATGCAGACACAGGCATGCACTGCTGCCTTCCTGCAATAGGTGGTGCCATGGTCTTGCTGTATGTGCCGGTGGCTGCAGCCTGGTTAGTGAGGTGGGTGGTGTTCAGGTTATGCGAGGAGCTGAAGAGGGCTTTCTGAGGAGACGAACCTCGCTAAAAGTCCATTTCTTGCTTCCCATCCTTCTTCCACCCCCTGCCTCCTTCCACCACGAGTGCTTAAATGCAACCAGATGCAAAAATAACCTTTCAGAAAGGAGTGGTGCTGCTGTTCCAGTTGAACGGTTCAGATGAAATGGAGAATGAATCTAGTAAATCCAGTATATGGCTTTCTCTCTAAATGTGTGAAATGCTCCCCTTCAGATGTCGTATTAGGTTTATAAAACATAGGAGATCTGAATGTTTTGACTAAGCAGCAGCATGAAGACAGACTGTCAATGCTGAAAAGTTGGTTTCAGTGAATTTGAGCAACCCAGTTTATATGAATGCAGCTACATAATGCTTATCAAATTCACAATCCATTTTCCTTCCTCTGTCTCCTTGAGATGGCCTGGTAGCCACAGCATACTTTGACATTCGAGCTGAATTGTAGTATTTATTTAATTAAAATCCATTATTGCCCAATAGTGCTGCCTACTGTCTTTGTTCTCTACCTATATATATAAGCGGTGAGTCAATGGTGACAGTCTTTTTCAAAAAACTAGACAACTGCCACAAAGAAGTGTGCCACAAGGTACCCTGCAGGCCTGTATGTGCTCTGCTCACTGCCTGCTAGCATGCCAGGCCTTTTCCAGCAGAGCTGCTCCCTGGCCCCACAGTGCCCAGCCTGTCCCACTGCTGGGGCTGTTCCTTGCCAGGTGAAGGGCTTTGTGCTTTGCTTTGTCAAACTTCATCGAGTACTTGTGGCCCATTCTTATCTAGGCCACTCTGAACACTCTAGACTTTAACCTTGAGCATATTAGCTGCCCCCTCCACTTTGGTATCATCTGCACATGTGATGAGGATGCACTATCACCTTCTCAAGGTCATTGGTACAGTTTGTTAAACAGTATGGGTCCTAGGACAGGCTTCTGCCACAAGAGTGCTGCCTGTTAACAGCCATCCTCTGAGACCAATCTTCTAGCCAGTTCTTAAACTCATTTACCTGTCTACCTAGCCACAACATAGTGTCCTCACTTGGAGGCACATATATTGTTGGAGATGGTCTTGAAACCATCTAAACTAAAGTGGAGATAAATGATGCTTACTGCTCTCCTTTCATCCCCAAATCCAGTCACACTGATCATGATATTCAAACTCTGTGCTGGCTGCTCCCAGTCCACCCCTCTTCCTTCCCAGAAGTATCTTCCAGTACTTGTCCTGTGACTTTTCCCTGTGGGCCTGACTGCCTTGTAGCTCCCCCCCTATGGCATGTAGCTTCCCTTTTGGCTTTTCCTGAAGGTGAGTACAACATTGCCCTTTCTCCTTCTTGTTTTGGGCTTCTCCTTATTTCAACGGTCTTTCGAAGATGACGGTGTGGCCTTTCGAGGCCACTGGCCAGTTTTCCAAGTACCCTGGGTACAGAAATGTGGAGGGTGGGCCTGTGCCATTGGGCCAGTGCCATCTGTAAGGGTCGCATGGGTAACAAGCAATAGGCCCTGGCCAGAAGGAAAGCTTTTGTTAGAGGCTCTCCTACCACCAAGGAGGGGGGTTCCAAAGCCTTCTGAGAAGAGGCAGCAGGATGGGCTGGCAGTATCTGGGACCTCTGTGTCCAGATACCATATGCGATACTTTTTGGCCTTTTCCCATCGCTAGCTGGAGGTGAGCTGTGGGACCTCAAAGGCTCAACAGACACTTTGTATGTTTCCCTTAACAAGTCAGAGTAATGGCTTTAAATCTACGTTGAATTCCAGATTATAGAACACTGATATGTACTGCTTGGGACTACAAAGAGATGGAATGAATAATGGATTTCAAAGAGATGAGTAAAAATTTGTAAATTCAGCTCTTCTAGTGACAGTGTTTTATGTGGTTCTAATCCGTGGTTGCTGCATACCTTTGGGAAAGATGCTGAAAACCTATTTTGCATTGTGCAAATGTATCTATCTTGGTATCAGTTTCTGACCCTGTTCTCCACTAGAGGTCTTCATTGGTATTTTAAAGTACATAAAATAAATATTTAACCTTGAAAGGGACTCTGCTGCTATCTGGGGACTGAAATGTAGGACTTAGTCGCTCATACCTCTGAGTTTCTCCATCTGATCATCCTTAGATGGTAGTGAGTTGTTAATAGTACATTGAGAAATGTCTCCCAAATACAGTCTCTGACACATGCCTGGACAAATCTTATTTCTCAGACGTGCATCCATATGTACTTTTTAGTGTACTCACTCGTGTAATAGACCTGAAGTTTGTATCTGGTAGTTTATTTTATATCAGATGTATTGCTTAATGGCTCAGATCCAGTGTCAGAAACAGCATCAAGATTCCCTGGCTCCCACGTTGTAACTTTTAAAGAGCAAATTGCCATACTAATTTGAAAAATGTGGATATTCTTACCCCTTTACTACAGAGACACTTAGTAGGATATAACATCTGCAAGATATGTAATTAAACATCACTATTAATTATTAATGCAAATCAGTTATCTAAAAGCAATTTTCCTGTGGTATAAACAGGAGTCTAGTTGAGAATTACATGTACCAGTGTATCTGGACTTGCATCTTTTTTTTCTCCAGACACTTGAATTTGTAGTAAATGGATATCTGACCAATTAAAATAGCCTGGGGTGGCTGAGTTATTTCTTAATAGCTGGGGGAGGGGAAATTCCCTGGGAAAGAGCATATGGTTAATGTGGCAACAAATGCAGTGAGCAGATACTGCAGTGTTTCACACCTGTGCTCCTTTGTAGCGCTTTACAGACATCTAAAAGCTGAGAAGCACCTCTGATTTTGCAGAAGGTGTTTGCAGTGACCATACAACAGAGAAAGTGGTCTGTGATTTTTTGATGAGGATGGTGTTTTGTTTGATTTTACTACTTTTTTTTTTTTCTTTTCGTCCCCTGATCTATTTGAATAATAAGTAATATTAAAAGGTAATACTACTAAGGGTAATTACATGTATTAAGGGTAATTTGTATGGCCTTGAGCTGACAATGTAATGTGCTCGTGTTGGGCTTCACTAAATACATTCTTGAATATAATTTATCTACTGAGTTATGGGAAAGTGATCTTGGCAGCCTTTGTGAATTGCTAATATTGTGATACTGAACCATAAGAAGTGGGTAGAGTCTTAAATTCATTAATACTTCTAGATAATTATTTGATGCTTATAGTCCAAGCAAGCACAATTAACTATTTTCAGCAATATAGAGGTTCTTTCTTCCTAATTCTCCAGGAAATCTTGATTCTAGTTTCGTAGGTGCTATTGTGAGACCCTAGCAGTTATCATATTTCTGTACAATGATGCCATGGTCTGTGGTATCTTGCTATATTGCAGCAGTACAAGGTTTGTCATTGGCTTTCTTTGGTTTGTTGTGTTTGTTGTTGTTGTTGTTTTTTCCTTTCTTTTCTTTTCCTCTCATGATCTGATCATTTCAACAAATAAGTGGAGGGTCATTACATACAAATGCACCCAAGTTCCTGGGTTTGGGTTCCTGTGGGACAGCAAGCCACAAATGATGTGATGGCCTTGCAGTGGTCGCTCCATTACGATGGTTGATTTATAGCAGGAGCTGAGTGAAGCATGGAGGTAACTGCCAGGAGACACAAGCTGGGAAGGTTCAGAATCTGACCCAAATCTCATCTGAAATGTCAGGAAGAGTAATTACTTTATTATGGAGCTATATGAGATGACTGGTGAATCAGCCAGTGAGTTGGTGCGTGCACACACACACACACGTTTTCCCATGTGGGCTACTGATCCATTGTGTATGTGGTCTTGTCTAAACACTGTGAATTCTACGCTGCAATCTAAAGGTCAGAAAGTTGATCATTAGCAAAATACTGTACAAAAAGAGCTGTTTTGGGGACTGTCATTTGAACGTAGAACAATAATTTTATTTTTTCTCTGTGACTACTCATTAGCTGAAGTAAACAAATCTTGCTCTGAGGAATCGATTCAAATGTTGTGAGTATGAATCCTGATGTCATAAGGTGACTTTATAGCTGACTGTAACTGATGGTATAAAAGGCAGAGAAGATCTTCCTCTACTCATCACTGCTGGTCATGTAGTTCTTCAAATTTAATTTCACATCAATGAGTGTTTTCACTGAATAACATGGAGTATTCCTAAAGAAATGTGTAAAAAAAAAAAAAAAAAAAAAAAGTTGAGTATTGCATCTTTGTTTAACTAGTGAAGGATAGGATAGCTGAACTTAATGAAAGATGTGAATATGTAAGTATGTACAATATCAGTGAGACATTAAACTTTTATAAAGAAACAAAACCCTCTCTCAAATGAAAAACCAACTCACTTCAGAGCTGAAGTGATACATTGCATAATACATGTTTTGGGGAATTATTTTTGGAAAACAAAGTATCAGTTGTAAAGATATATCTAATATCCCGACAGAAGCTACCAGGAGGAAGAACAGATGTGTTACTTCTGCTAGTACTTTACTCTGAAATGCTGAATGTATATTGGATATACTGATAGGGTGAACTAATTTTTAAATATCCCACGGAAAGCTAATGAGATTTGCATCTATGTAGTACTTTACAAAATGAGGCTATCCATTCAAACAATAAATGAATACCTCCAATCCAACTTCTGAGTTAGGTGTTTTATTCTTGGGCAAGAATATTACTTATTTAACAGATTTAAATGCTCTCCTTTTCTGTTTGACAGGTGGTGACAGAAAACAGTGTGAGCTGTAGGAATTAAATTGTGCAAAGAATCATAATTGCTTCTAATGAACTAACTTTAAAAAAAAAAAAAGTTAAACGAGATCATGCATAATAGTACTATCAACATGTAGGTGTAAGAGAGAGGAATTGTAAAGTAGATGCAAAAATCAACTTTACAGCACTGTTTAGCAAAGCGATTCATGTAATTCTCAGCTCATTTTTCAACTATGGACTTTTTTTATTTTTTCCATGAAAAGAAGAATAATGTAATTTTTTTTTGTTGTTGTTTTTCTTTATTACAAATCCCTTGGTGCTTTCCTTTGTCAACTTAATCATTTAAATAGAACAAATCATTTAAGTCATTTAGAAAAATTGAAGGTCCTGCTAATGAAATCTTAAATGTTCCACGCATAAGAAAAGCATTCAAATGCAGCAAAAAATGTAATTAAGATAACGTAATAGAATTTCAAGTAGCTGGATAGAAAGATACACAACTCTTCCATGGTTTTTAAACCTTTCATGGATGGTTTACCTTTTGCATCCCTAATTCTATTAAAAATAATATAAAATAATCAGGCTAAGAAGGTAGCTGTGTAATGTATTTTGGACTGTTCAAAGCTTAAGGCACTCCCCGCCTTGTGATTTTATCTGAAAACTACTTTTTTTTAAACTGAGTTCTTCCAAATGCATTTAAATGCTGTTTTATTGGTGTGCTAAAAAACTAGGCCTAAAACAAATTTCCAGAGACATATCTGGTATTTGTCACTACAATATCTTGATCTTTCATTTATAGGCTTATTTATTTCTCCTTACACAGACATTTACAGATTACTCACCAAATGCTTAAGCCAGCATTAAGTTATCAGTGCTGGCTGAAATTTGGTATTATTGGAAATATTTACATTTTATTTGAAATCAGAAGGAAAATTTTAAATTTTCCAGGAAGCAAAATTGTGTTTAAGATGCATTTTGCTCTGCTGTAGGAGCAGCGCCCCATAGGCAGTTTCAGTTCCTGTCATGATTCCCCAGTGGGAGACCTGGCATATAAAGAGACACCAGTGTTTCTAGTGAGTTTCACAGGCACAGCTGGACCCAGAATTTCTGGGGATCCCATGAAAAACATTTAAATCAAGACAACAAACATATGAATTTGCTAAAGGCGTGAGATCAATCAATGTGATTGGCTCGTCTACTTAAAAAAAAAAAAAAAGACTAGACACCAAAGTCATTTGTACACATGAAGAGCAAGGATAGTGATACTACTGACATTCTGACAGTCGCTGTAGATTTTGTTTCTCTTCAGTGAATAAAAGTGCACAACAATTTTGACCTCAGCTTCTATATATACATGTGCATACATGTATACATATGCATACATGAACACACGTTCTAGTTATTGAGCACTGAAGGTCCATGATAGAAGATAGGCATTAATTATCAGATGCTAAGAATTATTGTTTGATTTTTTTCCTGATGAGTAAACTGTTAGGCTTTAATATTGTGTTGTCTAGACTTTTTTTTTTTTTTTTTTTTTTTTTTTTTTTTTTTTTTTTTCTCAGAAGAATTATTAAGTAATGACAGTCTGTGCCTTCTTTGTAATATACTGATGGTCTTGACAGATTTTTCAGGAGACACATGGGACTCATTTGTTAACCGTCCCAGGAGGGATGTCATGATGATAAATAATGACTGAATCATCCAGTGCTCTCTAGAGCAATGTTCCCTCTGGAACAGGGGTGACTGGGGAAAAAGTGGCTAATGGCCCCAACTGCCTTGTCATACGGACTGAAGTTCTCACATGACAGGCAGGTCCTGAATGTCAATATGCATCACCTCTCCTCAGCAAGTTGCTGTCCAAACCATTTCCTGATTTAGTTTATTCAGCAGACTTTCCCACTTTCCTCTGACCTTACTCCTGACTACAAGTGGTGCAGCACCCATTTGTAGCACATGTGATAGAAATGTCTGGCTTGCTGGCTGTACCTGAAAGCATATTAAGTACAAACACAATAATGCCTGGAGGCCATGACCATGGACATGTCAGGTGGAGGCTGCTGGAAATACAGTTTCTAGTTTAGCTGTCATTTGAGATGCCTTGGAAGTGAATAGTGAAGTTGACATTTATATAAGTAACCCATGTATTTTCTTGGGATATCCAGAACAAAACTTTCCATCTGTCCATGTATAAAATGCATTTTACAACCTTGCAGACCTTACACCATCATATATAGGTAGGCTTTTTGCCTAGCTGGCAAAGAGCAAGCACCTGACAGTTTCAGATGATCAGTAATGGATATCCAGGCAGGCAGCTAGCATGGCACAGTAAAGGAGGAATAACAAGCATTAAAAATGTCTAGGTTCTGGGAATTAATTACTTGATACCTATAAAGCATGTTTATGGGCTTGAAGGAAAAAAAAAATAGATTAAAGAGGAGATGTTCATTCTTAAAGGTTTCTAACCTCCTGTTCACCTCTGTGCTGGGTGTCTTCCAAAAGAGCAGTCTCATGATTAGTTCCCTTGCATCAAATATTTGTCATTTCCAAGGAAAATAGTTACATATTTTGCTGGTAGAAAATTACTTAATACAATGCTTCCTGTGTTGTTTATTTTCATTTATTTTCCTAAAGATATATGTCTGCAAAGGTATTCAGAATACACAAGTTATACACAAGACTGTGGAGGGAGCTGCAGCAACAAATATGCATAACACTGCAAAGTCAATCATATTCATTAAATATATCAGCAAAACTTATTCCTGCACCTCTGGCAGTCCTAAAGCATTCAGTCAGAAACATTCTTTCATGTCAGATTCTGCCTAGTTAAACAGTGAGTGGAGAATAAATTGTGCATTGCTCTGCTGCAAACTTGCTATGGATTCAGTCCAAGCCATGATGTAGTTAGCAGAGGGCTTGCACTGAACAGGGATTTTTGAGCAGACCTTACCTGAATTGAGAAATTTATAAATATATTTTTTAACTTTATGAGTGTTTTGCTTTTTTATATTGAGTTATGTGGTCAAAATTTACTGTGGTTTTTTTTTTTTTTTTTAATTCAAATAGGAAAAAAAAAAAAAGGTAACTTTTTTCTTTTGAAGCCAAAATGTATGTTGTAGATATTAGGTAAATCTGCTTTATTTTATTTTATTTTATTTTATTTTATTTTATTTTATTTTATTTTATTTTGCGGAATCATTATTCTGCTAATGATTTATTTTAAAGTGATCGAGAAAGCCTGGCATCACTAGAGCTGTTATAGCATTTGCTTTCTGCTCAGAAGCAGTGCAGAGCTGCTTGAACCAAAAAACACCCAGAGGTTGTAATATAACATGTAGTACTGCCTGCACACCCTGACCCCTTCCATTTGGTCATGTACAGGACGTGACAGCTCTGTTGGACAACTGGAAAATAGCCCTTAGCTTTGTTGCTGTTTGGAGGACCTTCGAGCCTGCTCATTTGATGAATTTGTCAGTAAGGTTCACCGTGGGAGATGCAAAGCCTGGAGGATGGAGCAGGACTGATGAATTTCAGAGCGCCCACTTGGTTTCAGGTGTAGACAGCACCCGTGGGGACACAGCTTGTGATGTTCCGTGCTCCTCCCCGAGTGCCCGTGACTTCCAGCACACTTCTCCAGCAGGTGCTCTCGATGTCCCTGTAGCTGCCCCACCCGCATGGCGTGGCACTAGGGACGTGCTCTCTCGCATGCCAGGCGCGCATCCTGCAGGAAAGCCCCAGGAGCCTCAGCGTGACAAACTGCACTTGTCAGGTCCTGTCGGTTTTGGTATTTGATGTCTATAGACAGGAGTTGTTTATTTAATCTTAATCCATGCCTGCATTCAAGGCAGTGGCTTTATGCATGTGTTTACTCGCTCCTATATGCACACCCACGTCCTTGTACCCTTGGGTCATTGTGCACTAAGTTGGAAAAAAAAATTATGTGTAATATGCTGTAAATATTTAAACTCCCCAGTGAGATTTTCACCAAGATAATGTTTAGAAAACCAGAGAAAAGAAAAAAGTGAAAAATCCTGAAATGACTATAGTCATAAAGGGGGCTATTTTCTTTTGTTTGCAGAACCCCAAGTGAATTAGGTTTCTGCGCTGTTAAATACAATAAGGGAAATATAGTAGAGAACATACTCTTTGCCATGTACCTGCATCTTTATAAATGTCAAATTTGTGGGGGCTCATACTGAAGACATAATTCCCACTCTGTTTTATAAACAGCATGTTCTTGGATGAGTTAGTGTCCTCTCACAAATATAGGCCTTCCAGCAAATTCTGACAAATTTTAAATGTAATGTAATTGCATTAGGGGGAATAACAAGGACATATCTTAGGCTAAGTGTTTGCACAGATCTGTAATTTCTACCATATAGGTCCTACGCTGCACCGGGCTTTATCCATTGCACCATCTGCTGCCAGTTTAAGTGAACCAAGTCCTAGAGTTTTTTGTATATGTTTGTCACTGTTTGTTTTTTTCAAGCCTCCTGCTGGAAAAGTTGTTTTTCTTGTTGTTATGCCTTCAACTCTGTGATTGAATTGTGAATTAATTTTACAGAAGATTTCTAAAGCTGTTGGTTCCTGGCCATACAGGTGCTCTTTGCACTCTTCTGAACTGTTGAGCTGTGGAAGAGCATTGTATATCTGTCCACTTTTTGGACAAAAAATAAAATAAAATAAAATAAAATAAAATAAAATAAAATAAAATAAAATATAAAATAAAATAAAATAAAATAAAATAAAATAAAATAAAATAAAATAAAATAAAATAAAAAATTGCTATGTTTAGTTGTCTGAACAAACCTGTGAAATCACTTCAGAAAAGCTAACAGATGTTGAAAAAGAAAGGTGAAGAGTTTCTCATGAACAAGTTTGTGTGTCATGAGAGTGAGAACCCTGACAGAATTCAAGATTTCCTCTTTCCTAGCTCTATCTTCAGTCCCTCAGGCCATAGATTTCTTCAGATAACCAAGCCTTGGCCACAGAGCTGAGCTCGACACAAGTCAACCTGTGACACTTGTCCATGGGTGCAAGAAGAGTTTCCTTTACCTCATTTCCCAAACTCAGTGGTGGTTTCTGTAGGACTGCTGGCAGTTGCACCACTGATGCCACCAGCAGCTTTGCTCCCTGCAGGAGGTGTAGCAGAGAGACTGGCCTCTTGGGGATGCTACCAAGGGATAATAACCAGGAAGGGCTGTGCCCAGCTCCTGAGTTCCTCCTGGTGGGAGACTGTCTGGGCAGCTGTGTTTACCCTTGCACAGAGAGGTATTTACCCTCAGTTCCTCTGTGCCTCAATGACAATACCACCTCTTTCATCTTCCCAGAGCTGCACCCCAGCATACTATGTACAGTAATGGCTAAAACAGAGCTGTGTGGTGCTGGTCCAAGTGTTTGTGCTTTGGATTAAAGAATGTGGTGTTGATAAGACACCTGCTGAGCAAAAACTTTCTCTTTTGCCTTAATCAGCACACTATGCTTGTATCCTCTTTATCTCTTCTAACTTTCATGGTAAAAATAATTGAGACTGCAATCTCAGAAGCTTGGTCTTATGACATTATTATTGGTACCAACTAATTTTGGATTTGTTTCTTAGAACAGTGCTTGTTTTGGAAATCTAGGCACCCCTAATTTCCTTCTTTTAAAACTTTATAGTAGTCAGGAACTTGCTTTTCCATCTCTTTTTAAAAGCAGTAATCATTCTGTCAGAAGGATAAATGAGCAATTCCCTTAGATTAGATATTTAGCAATGGGCAGTTTACATCCTTCCTACAGCAGGGATATTTTTTATATCTTTCTGTTTTGTACAACCATCAATTTTTGCTGCACATGTAAGGATGTGCAGCAAAAGTGTGCAGCATCCTAATGGGGATCTGCTTTACTATCTTTCCCTTTCCCAGCCTCACTAGTCCTCTTCTCCTGTGATTCCACATGAGCTGTAGCATGGCAGACCCACCACATCCCAAAATCAGGAGAGGAGCTGCAGCGCTGAGCTTCAAACACTTGAAAAAGCAGTGCAGCAGCAGAAGAGGGTGATGCACGAGTCAGTGAAAGAGTGCCATGTGGATATGTGAAACTTGGCATCTCTCTGCACTGTGCCCTGCAGGTGCAGGATGTGGCAAATGAAGGGAGCGTGAATGAATGAGCTTATTCTCGAGCTACACAGGCATCTTTCATAAGAGTTCATGTGAGTTTGATGAACCGGATTTGGATTTGTTTTCAGGGACTGGCTTCACTGCTGAGTCACTGTATGTTGGTGCTGGAGGAGGGCATGAATAAGCTCCAGCACTGGGAATCTGTGTCCTGCTCCACCAGTGACTCAGGACTAACCTCAGCAAAGCCATTTGCTCTCTTTGTGTTGAAGTCTTCCCACAGGTGAAACAGAGAGGACTAAGAATGAACTTGCCTTTCCTGGTGCCTGGACATTGGGAAGAGCCCCATGTAAAAGCAGCGTGAGACTAAACTGTATTCCATGGTGTCCTGATCAACTTGCTCCTTATGGGAGCTGCCTGAACTTCACGTTGCTTCCTGTGACAACTTTTTGGAGCTACAGAGTCCAGGTGTTGTTAATGCCATCATGTATGCAAGCACAGTCACATAAATAGGCACAATTAAAGTTAACTCCCTCTGTATTTGTCACTGCAGTGTGCAGGTATCTGTGCACTGTATTAACTTCAGCTCTCAGATGAGGAGGAGGCTGGTGTTTTGCTCATCTAGGGGAGAAAAGTGGAAGACAGAGAGTTAACAGCTGCTACGAACTGCAATCTTCCCTGCTTTCGAGATGTGTGATCGCCAGCAGAGACTAAGGAGAACCTGGGATGGTGAGAGGAGCATAGGTACTGTTCTGAACAAAATATTTCTTTTGGGACAGTTGTACCCTCATTTGGTTTCAGGAAACCTCTGTCAAGATCACATGAAGTGGAAGCAATGCTGATCCTGGCACTGCTGCTCTCCTCTGGGCTTTCTGGCAGCCTGCCACCTCCCAAAGGGCAACATGCCATGGAGGAGCAGCTGCTTTCTTCTTCACAGTGCAACTCTGTGAAGGTGAACCAGAGCTGGGTGCTCGGACGGCATGTGGCTCCTCCCAGATCCGTGGCTAGTGCCTTTCTGAAGGTGGCAGGAAGAAGAATACACCTGGCCTCTGGCCTACAGAAAGTCCAAGGGAGGAAAGAAATGGCCCACAGCACTGGAAGTGTTCTTATCTGCCAGAAATACATCAGTGCAATGCTCCAAATGAAAAGCTTTTGTCTAGAATTTTTACATTTTCTCCAGCTGTGTGACTCCAGACTAGTTCATTTGCTGACAGGCTTCACTTACGGCTGTGTAGAAGTGTGGAGTCCTAATCTCTGTTTTTATCTGAAGACCATTTCTAACACGGGCTCTTTGGGAAAAGGAAATGAAAGTGGACTTAACAGCTCTGTCGGAATGTGCTTCCCAAACCCCTGGTTTCAGGACTCAGGAAAGCATGTTCGTGTCACAAACTGATAAAAACTACAAGGGTTCATTCAGGAATGTAACATCCATTTAACTGATCTATTCACAAATCACCAAATCAAAGACAAGATTTATTAGGCTTTGACATATGGATTGAGTATGCTCCTTTTGTTCCTAGATGACATTTTCCTCCTCTCAAACTTAGTTAAAAATGTAATAGCCCCTCAGTTCAACACAGAGTCACAAACCTCCTTTGTCCCTTCTTGGTCAACCATTGACTCTTTGTAAAGCCCAACAAGGAATCGCAGTCTCAGTGGACAGTGGAATAAGAAAACTGTAGAGTAAGGAAAGAAAAAAAAAAAAAAAAAAAAGAGTATCATGAATTACTTATAAAGTTCACTGAGATGCAGCCACTGACAAAAAGAATAATGACTAGCTTCTGGGCTTAGCTACTCTGTTTTTTTCTTCACATAGACTTTCATTACCAGGCCACAAAGGTGTAAATGGGCTGAAAGTACATCTTGTATTCATAGAGTGATGGAAAAGCTATCAAGTAATGTGGCATGAGCACATTTTTCATGGCATCATGTTTTATTTTTAAGTTCAGAAATACCAGCTGCTTCAGGAGACCAAACCCACAGTCTCATTTGAACAAGGAAGATGCTGCCTATTTCCACCTCGCTGTTCCGGCTGCAGTTGCTGGAACTGTTCTGAATCATCAAAATGAGGGAATAAATCCAGTGGGAGATGATTAATCAGGTTTCGTCTTAATTTTAGTTTTAAACACTAACCAGATGCCTTGGGACACGTGGGTGAGACTCAGTGCTGTGCCCTGTAAGGAGCGTAATTTGCAGTCCGTGGAGAATTGGGCTAAGGTAGCCTTAAGGCCTGTACATGCTTTTCCACATCTGTACCATACTAGAGGCTGCAGTCCCAAGCAGAATATAATCAGGCTCCTAAAATATGCTACACTTGAAACACTGCTATGGAATTACAAGGACTCCCTGTTTCTGCAGTCAGGGACTGCTGGGTGTGCTGGTAGCCATAAAATGCACCAGCCAAACCAGAGAACACAAAAACAATTTGCAAAAACATTTTTTATTCCTTCTTTTAAATTCTGCTGCACACACAAAACCCCCACCATTTCCCCAGTTTTCATGTGTAGAATTTTCTTGCACATCATCTAAGAGAGCTGAGTCCCCTCAGGCTATGACAGCTGCTGACATGGCTTAGGTTGAGGTACAGACCTATGGCCCATAACCCTGAGGAACCCTGTGCAAAACACCCTCCCTGAGGATGCCAGAGAGCTCCTGGGGGTATTTCTAACCAGTTTTGCTCTCATCCTATGGCAGCCTGCTCCCTCCCAGCACATCTCCCTTGAGTACGGGTTAGAGGATCATGTGCAGCTGTGTCAAAGCCTTACCAAAGCCACAGTGGTAAAATGCTAGTGACAGGCAATATTAATCTTGTTCTTCTGCAGTTAAGTATAGCAAACTTCAGCTTTCTAATGTTGTTTTCATGTTTGCATGGCCTTTCCATTATAACCAGCCCCAGGAGCACCAACAAGGACAAGGTGTGGCTATGGTCTGCACCAGCTTGCTGATAGCACCAGATGGTGTGTTGGGATGCAGGAGCCCTCTGCTGCCAAGGAGCTGTAGCTGTTCACAGATACTGCTGATGTTCAGCATTAACACCCCAATTTCTGCAGGCATCCTAGACAGCAGAGAAGTGCTTTAATTATCACTCAGGGGACAGATCTTCATCCTATCACCCTCCCCTCTCGCTACTGGTCCAGTGCATGGAGGCGGTACGTTTTCCTGACTGGAAGAAAATTCATTCATTTTATTGAAGTCTGTAACAGAGCCACGCCAGGGAGTTTCTAGTTCATGGATTATTTTATGGCCAGCTCAAACCTTTTGCTTAATTAATGCTGTACCTTTTAGACACAGGAGCAATTGTGCTCAGTTCATTGGACGAGGTGCCCTGAATTCAAGTGCTGTATTCCACTTGCATAACTATATAGGGACTTTGCCCAGAAGTAGAGTTTCTAGGTATATAGGTATATATCAAAATAAAATCAAATTGTGTTTGGGTTAATTTCATCTGTAAAAGGGTCTCCAAAAGGCTGACAAGAAGATATTGAAGACAAAAAAAAAAAAAAAAAATACACAGCAAAGATAAGGTAAAAAATTCTACCCAGAATAATAATTAACTGCTGAAATCATTTGCCAAGGAAAAAGCAGATTTTTTTATCCCTTGAAGCATTATAAAGTAGAACATTTTAAGGAATAGAAAAAAAGTTCCATCACCTTTAATATGACTTAACCTCCCCCTACTTCACTATCTGAGCCTCTTAATTTAGCTTGGCTTTTAATTAGCTTCAATTAGAGGTGCTTGTTCAGCAGCACTTACCAGCTCCTATTCCCTTGGTACCACTCTGGAAATGCTTGAAGCTCCTGGGCTGGCTCTGGGTGTGAGCAAGCTACCTATGGCTCCGAGAGTGAGTCTTGTTCTATGGTATGCACACATTATATATGTTGAAAGTGAAGGCAAATTTTGCTGCTTTTTGGAAACATATATGGCCTTATCCCATGAAATAGCAAGTGCTGTTGGTGTGAGGTTTTATGATGTGACAATTATTTTATGTGGTGCTAGAGGTTAAACTGGGATTTCTTTCTTTACATGTAGTAAGACTCAAATTGAGGTCTAGAACACTTATTTCAACAAAATATGAAAAAGAAAGTAAGAAAACATTTTAAAAATACATATCCATTTTGTTAATAGTTGATTTTTAAGCTATGGGCTCCTAGGTAGAAGTATTAGCCTGTCTTTGCTTTCTGTAAGAGGCATGCTGAAGTTCTCTGGATCAGTGAACCACAGGAAGTACAGTTAGAGCTTTACATTGATTTCTGTGTGAATTGGATATATGTGTGAATCCTCAAAAGTATGCAACTTAGGGGGTCATTTACTGCCTCCAAAAGGTATCTGAATTGCTTCCTGTTGTTTTTTGATTGTTTTCCCCTAACTATCTTTGTTACAAAGAGTTGTCACAATATTTTTTTTCTCATTTCTGTGTTGTTTTTTGTTGTTGTTGTTTGTTTGTTTGTTTTTTATCTATGCTATACCTATTGGAAAGACAGATTTGTTTTTCTTTTATTTAATGATTATTATCTACATTGCTGACTTGCCTCCAACAAAATGTAGGAAAAATGATTACTGTTACGAGTAGTGATTTATGTTCTTTTGTAAAGGCTGTAATTATATCTATGTTGTTTTCATGTTAGTCTGCAGACTGTAAACCTGATTTTAGAAGCAGAGCATAAATAGAATATGTGTTAGCATGAGGATAGACTGGAAACTAAACAGCTGTGATAGACAGTCCAGCAGTGCTTTCCTTCTACCTTTATTTACAAGTTTATACCCAGTAAATCAGAGGCATTTCATTCTCCCATATGCTAGAGGATGTTTTCTCTTTCCTAAATCGTTGTACCATAGAATTCCTCAAAAAGTTGCCATCATAATACAGAAAATGTACTTTGAACTTTTTTCCTACCATCTAATCTGAAATAGATCAAACAGAAGTAGAATATTTTTAGCTGAAAGAGTTTGAGAAGAGAATATTGCCTGCAATGGTATTGAAGAAAGCGAATATCCATATGGATGTTACATTTAATACAAATTCTTCCAAATAGTTTTCTATTAATCTGTTCATAGAGCTTTCTCTAGCTCTCCTCATCACATTATCCTTTTAAATTTAGTTTTTATTGTATACCTTGCCATCTGAATGCTGAGCAATCCTTCCTTGACAACATAATGCAGTATTAGTGCTTTCTGCATCTAACCCAATATCATGCCTGTGTGTTTAGGACAGAAATACAATAATAGTATTTGACACACAATTAAATGGCTCATTGCCATTCCTCTGAACTGTAGGGCTCTTTTTGTCACAGGTAGATCAGAACTGGGAAATTCCTCTGTTTCCAAATCCTATTATGGTGACATACTCTATAACAGTGAATTTGCTTGGTCACAGGACCCTATGGTCCATTAGGCAGTGCTAGAACTGCGGAGCTACACCTAGACCAGGATATTGAAGGCATCCACATCTCTTTGCTGGTAAGGGACCAACAGTCATGATATAGCCTGCCCCATGTGAACTGCCTTGCTCAGTAAAACAGTACGGCTTGGCTCTAATACTGGTAGAGCATCCTCTAATTGCACAATTTAGAAAGTGAGTGTACACAAAACAGTAAAGGGAAAAATGAAGTAGGCCAGACCATGGGGCTGCATAAATACATGCTCCTGCTTCCTCCATGCTTTGACTGTTTGCTGTCCTGACTTCAGCTCTTGTTTGTTTGTTAGTGCTTTGTAAACCTCCAGCAAGGAAAGAAAACAAATCTCCTCAATTCCCCCCCACCAAACAGTAAACTCCAGGTTAGTAATCTGTGATATCCCTGAACGTATCAAAGATTCTTTCAATAACCAATTTAATGGAGGCTGAACAACCAAATCTGCAAAATTGTGATTTTTCTTCTTGTGAATAGAAATAACACAAAGAAGGGTGAATTTCAGTGAGCTTTAGTTCTGGCTGAATCCAAGCAAATCAACTTAAGCATTGCTCATTCTTCACAAAAACGAATAAAATCTGCATGCTCTGTTTGCACCATTGCTATATATATGTTAACATGGAATTGTATTTCAAGATAGGACTATAATCCCAGTTTATCAAAAAATAATAATAATAAAATAATAATAAAAAAAATCCCAAGGCATGTTTCTAGGCTGTATTTTTTGTTGATGTTGGGTAGTGTGTTATGTACTGCTTGGATTTGGTGTTTTGAAAGTACCTCTAAATTGTTCTGCAGTCATTTAATGGTTACTAAGGACTTCCAGTACCTGTACTGCTGGCTGTGCACAGAACCAAAAGAAACTGATGAATTCACTGACAGTGAAGAACAATCATACTTCTGGCCAGCAAATAATCTAGTAGGTTTGGGGATAAAAAAGCCTCTGGGGGAAAAGGCAGCTAGCTGCCATTACCAAATAAATGGCAGGAAGTCATACTTCACATGGCACTAGAATAACATGAATGACATAGCAAAGCAAAAGCTAATAACTGCAGCCGTTCTGCTGGGGGCGAGTAATTGAGAGACATAGGAAGTAGTTTTAGGGATGCTGAAAATACATCATTATTGGCTATTTGATGGGACATGTCAAAAAGCAACAGTCAGCTGCAAACCAAGACACATTTGAATAGATGTATCTGTTGCAGCCTGGACAATATTCCACAGATGCAGAGCTAATGACGTATGCAAGGAAGAAATTTAGGTATTTCCACTCCAGTTTAGCTCTGTTATATCCATGAACAGCCTAGATCTAAGCACCCACCAAGTCTCAGGGAGACAATGGGATGTACTATATGGGCTGGCTAATTCTGTCTGTTGCAAAGCCATAATGGCCAATACTGAATGCTAGGATTACAAAGGCGACACCAAATTCTTACAGCCTCATAATAACTCCATTCAGGCTCCTAGACTGTACTGTGCATTGACTTCCACCTCAGCATACAGATAATAGCAGTAGAGGATAAACATCTATGAATATGGTGTTATGCCACGTAGGTGTTCTTAGCAGTAGAAAATAGGGAACAATGGTTTGGAAAAATAAAGTTTTATTTGTTTTAGGAACAAAAAATATAACCCAGACTTTCACAGTTGTAATTTTTGTAATTTTCCTTGTTTTGTTTTCCTTCAAAGTCAGTCTTACCTGGTTTTGACTGTGTACTGCTTATTTTGCTTCTGCAATCAGTCTCATTACATTTTGTAACAAAGAAGGTAATTTACAAAGATAATGTACAAAGGGATAGCCAGTAACAGTAGCATGAACCTACTTCTGGCTAATAGCTAGGTGGTAATGCTGTTTTTTTCCTGTATAAATGTCAGTGATTTTTGTGTAAGCAAGATGGTTGCTACCTGGCTTTGACTGTGCTGCTCAAGAAGAACTTGTGTCTAAATGCCCACTAAGAAAAATCCATGTGGGTGTAAACAACTAAGGCTTTGACGATGTTTTTCGTACCTTCTGCCTTCTTTCTGAATAAAAACATGTACTTAAGAGGCTGATGTTATGCATCAAGAGACCTGAGTTTGTGCAGTGGTGTTGGTGCTGGATGGAAAGGGTGCTAAGGAGGCAGGAACCATGAGTCCTTGGAGCATCAGCTTTGTGTTCTTGCGTAATGAAAAAAAACAAATGAAAAAACACTTTTAATGGTGAGTCAAACACAACTGATGCTTCACATTGATTTCTGGGCATAAAGGTCAGTATGAATTGTGCCTGGAACACTGGAGTGAGCTGGCCGAGAAGGGAAGCAATGGCCCTGTTTTTGTGATCTTCAGCCCATCCACTCCTCTGAGTGACATTAAAAAGAAAACGAAACAGATTTACAACTTACAGAAAGAGCGTGACTGCTTTGTCACCATATTCCTCGCAAATACATACTGATCTGCATTTGCAGGGCTGGCTTATTTTAAGATGTCAGGGCAGTAGGATACCAAGTTTATCACAGCAAGTGACCAATTTTAGAAGCTCTAGGAGAGAGCAAAAACAGAAGTTTTCTCCTTTACTTCATAGACCATGCAGTCCGTATTAGCTCATAAACTAATATGGTATAAAGAATGAAAATATCAACCATGGAAGAATCAAGTTGATCACCTTCTAACAGTGAGTTGCCTTAATTTTCTTTCTTACTGAAGTATTTTTGTAAAATGCTATAGTCAACCAATATAGGATGTTAGAAAGAACCCCATGTTTCAAAACATGAGCAGATACACACACACAAAAAGAATGTTACAAAATTGTTTATGCAGATGTGATAGTTCTTGAAAGATATTGCTGGTAAATATTGTTAATGGCATGTTTGTCACCTGCTGTTGCTGTGGTGAAATACAATTATTGATTAGAAGTAATTTTTATCATTTTGAACTGCTTACACCAGACACAATTCTAAAGAGAGGATGGAGATACGATTTAATTGATACTGTCAGAGTATAATATTTGTGTTGTTTTATTCCATTCTTCTGTGGGGCAGGGGAGTGTCAGATCCCTGATGACAGTTTGACAAAAAAGATGATGTTAAAACAGGGAAGGTATGTTCTAGCATTGTCTACTCTACTCATTTAAGGGAAAGGAGATGCTAAGTAATGCAGGACTAGACCTTGTCATCACTGAAATCAGTAAAAATGAAAGATTTCAACATTAATATTAACCATTGCATAAAGGAAGAGGCTGTCTTACAAACTGTAGAATCAAAGCTGGTTTTCAGATTTTTTTTTTTTTTTTAACTTCTGTTGTTCTCTTTTCCTAAAATATGACATTGTATATATGTCCAGTCTGCCTATATATCTGCAGCCAACAACTTTAAGTGTGTGGAAGCAAAATCATCTTACGCATAAGTAGTGTGATCTGAAAGTGCTAAGAAGCTGGGCTTTTATTGTGCTTCACCAAATTTAATCAACAAATGCTTTATTTTCAGTTGTATGAAATGCTTTTTTTTGAGCTTGTTTCCGGCATCAAAGTCCTATATATGTGGTACAGCATCCATTATACATCTATATGTGGGATCAGCAGGGTGATGTGATTGCTTTGTGCCAGTGGGGTGATGCAAGGGATTGCATTAGCAATGCTTGCAGATTTGCATTAGCAAATGGGGTTTCTTGTGTTTTAGAACTTGAATCAGGATTTATTGACTGGGACTAGGCTAGAATGTCAAGCTACCTCCGTCTCTGTATTCATGTGCTTATGTTCAGAGGTGTGTATGTATGTACAAGGCTCCCATTTTATAAAAAAGTAAAATTAAGGACTGCATTACCCACCCTAGGAGCTCAAAATACAGACACACACAAAAAAAAAATAACAGTTTAAAAATAGTATTTTTTAGAAGTGAGCAGAAACTAGGAAGCTTCAAGAATTTTATCTGCTTGAGTTTCCTGGGATTGTATTCTTGAGCTCTTTTTCACAGCTATGAGGAATTAGAAGTGCTTTCAGAGTTGAAACTACTCACAGAGTTCCAGAATCTGAAGATTTAGGCAAAACAAACAACAAAAACAGCTGTAAATACCCTTCACAATTGGTAGTATTTTAAATATAAAAACATTACAACTACTACTAAGCAACTGTTGTTAAGTCTTCAGTAAATAAGTATAGACAAAAGTGTCCATCACAGTTTGTGCCCATCAAAGGGGCTTAAATGAAGGCACAGAGATTTGAGATCAGCTATTAAGTGGACTGTTCAAAGACAGATGGCTATAACAAAGATCCTGTTTGTTTTTTTTTTGTTTGTTTTTCTGTGTGTGTGTGTGTGTGTGTGTGTTTTTAATGTTAAAATGTCCTGTATTCCTGGATCTATTCACTTCTTCCACCTGTTATCACTGTGACCATAAGTGAGTCAGAAGGCCTGCTGTCTGCACTGGGGCCTGCCTCCCAAATAGTTCTTTCAGTGTGCCAAGTGCAGTACTTGTGGTTCTGCGGCCTGCAAAGCCACTAATGTTGTAGTTTAGTGGAAAAGATGTGTTTTGGTTCCATAGTTTCACCAGGCTATGGCATTCATCTGGTCATGTAGGTCTACATTAACTTACTTTCATTGGTACTAATGGCCATTTCACTTGTTTGGTTGGCTACCATGAATTTTAATTCAGCATCAACCCTGATTGTCCTGCTGTTGTTAAAGACCTATGTTGGCAACTCCTACTTTTCAAGTTTCTTGGGCCCAAATTCCAGCTCTTGAGACGTGATCCTTTGACATGATCATACCTGAAAAGATGATATCTACTGAATATCTTATAGTAGATGATATCTACTATATCTTTTTCAGGCTGAAAAGATGATATCTACTGTGCTTAAGATGAAGGATAGCTTTCTTTAGAAATAAACTATTACTTGACTTCTTTCTTCTTTCATAATCATTTCCTGGCCAAGCTTGCACAGATCATATGAAATATTTGGTGCAAGTTTCAAATCATGTCAGCACATTTAACACAAACAAATAATACCCTGTATATCCCAGTTTTGCTGTTAGTTCTAAAGGGGAGTTTCCTAACAACTTTCTCTTGCCTCATCATTTGTAAAGAGGTTGTGTTATTTAACTGTCCCTCAGCAGTGCTGTGAAAATTAGCATAATCAGGCAACATTGACAATTAACTTTAAACTTGTCTAGTGCTGCTAAGCTTCTAAGTATCACTTGCTATTTGTTTCAGTTTCCACTTTATTTGTTGAGAGGTGGGATTAAGACACTATGACTTAATGATGTGAAAAACATGAAAACATGTATTAAACCAAATTTATTAACCATCAGCTGCCAAACTGAAGTCTTCTCTGTTTGTGGACAGTAAAGAACTGATTGTACTTTTTTTTTTTTTTTTTTTTTTTTTTTTTTATATATATATAAGGGAGCATTGACAGTGCTGATGTTTTGAATGAATTCCAGCATGAGTAATTACATCCTACCATATCTAAATATCAATTAGACGTGGTCTTTTTTCACTCATTTCCTGTTCCACATTGCTGGGTTGTGTTGCTGAGCACTGTTGAACAGTAGGCACATTCACCCTAAAGTTGGCAGCATTTTTCTGGCAGACAAAGTGATATCTTTATGACCCAAGGATGAGCCTCTGGATACTTCCACAGACACTGGTTTTGCTGCGGGGCAGCTTGCATGATGTTACTTTGGCTTACATCAGCATAAGAGTGTGTAGGGATTACAGTACAATAATAGCTATATAAATACCAAATGATTAATAAAATTTGAAACCTACTGTGGACAGATGATAGGTATAAAGCAGAATCCTGTAAGGCACAGACTTAACTTCTGGAACAGTATATAAAATTCACTACTCAATAGTGTGGGAGGAGAAAAAAACCTGTCTCAATTAGTATTTACTCTCTTGGGATTTTCCTCAAGTTCATCAGGATGAATTGTGAACATGGACTTTCTACTTCAATTAATTTACAGAACATTAGGTCCCTGATATTTGTACTGTGTTCAGTGATGTGGTATCTAAGTTATACTCAGTAGTTACACCAAGTGCTATTCAATTATTCTTTTCATTAGATATTGTGCCAAATTTCTTTGAGGGCAAAACATAAGATGCAGTGAACAAAAAAATCATTTATTTATGAGGGACATGGTTGAGAGCCCTCAAGTAGTGAG